>NW_006921790.1:4047690-4069549 GCF_000298275.1 Orycteropus afer afer
TACAAAGAAAACTATAAAAAAGTACCTCAAGAAACCATAAGAGATCTACATAAATGGAAGAACATACCATGCTTGTGGGTAGGAAGATTGAACATTGTGAAAATGTCAATTCTACCCAAACCAATCTGTATATTAAATGCCATCCCGATACAGATCTCATCAACATTTTTTAAGGATATGGAAAAACCAATGCCTAACTTTATATGTAAAGGAAAGAGACCTCAGATAAGCAAAGCACTATCGAAGAAGAAGAACAAAGTAAGAGGTCTCACACTGCCAGATCTCAAAACCTACTACACAGACACAGTGGTCAAAAGTGCCTGATATTGATACAATGACAGACATATGGACCAATAGAACAGAATTGAGAACTCAAAAATAGATCCATTGACCTATGATCAGCTGATCTTTGACAAAGGGCCAAAATCCATTAAATGGGGAAGGTAAGGTTTGTTTGATTAAATGGTGCTGGCAAAACTGGATATCCATTTGCAGAAAAATGAAACAAGATCTGTACCTCACACCATACACAGAAACAAACTCCAGATGGATCAAAGACTTAAATGTGAAACCTAAAAGTATAAAATTCCTCAAGAAAAACCTAGGGACATTAAGGGCCATAATTTATGGCAGAAATAGACTATCAAGCATAATAAAAAATGCACAAACTGTAGATCAACTAGAATGGGACCTTCTAAAAATTAAATTTTTATGTGCTTCCAAAGACTTCTCCAAAAGAGTCAAAAGATAACTACAGATGGGAAAAACATATTTGGAAATGACATATCTGACAAAGGACTTATCTCTAGAATTTATAGAAAACTCCAACACTTCAATGGCAAAAAGACAAATAATCCAATTAAAAAATGGGCAGAGACATGAATAGACGCTTCACCAAGGAGGATATTCAGGTGGCCAACAAACATAGGAAGAAATACTCATGATCATTAGCCATTGTTGTTGTTATGTGCCGTCGAGTCAGACCTGACTCATAGCAACCGCTCCTTGGGTTTCCAAGGCAGTATCACTATGGAAGTAGATTGCCCCGTCTTTCTTCCAAGGGGAGGCTGGTGGGTTTGAACTGCCAGCCTTCTAGTTAGCAGTCAAGTGCCTTAAGCACTATGCTACCAGAGCTCCCATTAGCCATTGGAGAGATGCAAAACAAAACAATGAGATACCATCTTTCCCCAGCACTCCTAGAAAATTCAACAAGACAGAAAATAACAAATGCTGATGAGAATGTGGAGAAATTGGGACTCTAATACACTGCTGGTGGGACTGTAAAATGTTACAACCACTGTGGAAAGCAGTATGGTTATTCTTTAAAAAGTTGGAATTAGAAATATCATTTGACCCAGCCATTCCATTACTAGGTCTATATCCTAAAGAAGTGAGAGCCATGACAAAAACAGACATATACACACCCATGTTCATTGCAGCACTATTTTCAATAGCCAAAAGATGGAAATAACCTAGGCATCTATCAACTGAGGAATGGATAACCAAACCATGGTACATACACACAATGCAATACTATGCAACCCTAAAGAGTAACACAGAATCTGCAAAACACTGCATAATGTGGATGAACGTGGAGGGCGTTATGGTGAATGAAATAAGTCAATCACAAAAGGACAAATATTGTATTAGTCCACTATTGTAAAAGTCAAGGAAAGGTTTCTATATGGCAGCAAAGTTTTTTGTTGGCTACCAGGGGTGGGAGGCAGGGTAGGGAACACTGTTAGATAGGTAGAGATAAGTATTGGTTTAGGTGAAGAAAAGGGCAATATACCAAATGTGAGTGATTAACATGGTGGCATTGAGGAAGAGAAGACATAGAGAGATACATGGGAGGTATAGACAACAAAGATGAACCTCTTGCACATATAGTACTGCATTGTCAGTGAAGGCAAATATGGGTATATGGGTGGACAGGCTGCACTATTAGGTATGTCTATGCAGCAGGGAGTGTACCCAAGGCCATGTATAGGGTTGGCAGGAAATGGTCCTATAAGTGTATTTGTATGTTCTGTAAGAATTCCCAGGTGTATAGTAAAGCTGACAAGGGACAAGTTTGTAGTCATTTTTTAGCCACAGCCAACTACCCAGAGAGAGCAAGTAGTTGAACCTTTGGGCTTGGAACAATATTCACAGGAGACATCAAGCTCAATTGGCATAACACACTACCCAAAACAGTGTTCCACCTTCTACTTTTGTGAGTAGCGACTGGGATCTTAAAAGCTTGCAAGCAACCATCTAGATGCAACAATGGGTCTCTCCTCATACAGAGCAAGGAAGAAAGAAGAAAACCAAGATTCCTGGAAACTATTAGTCTTAGCAACTGGTACACTGTTCAATCCTCAGCCTACATGACCATGAGACCAGAAGAACTAGATGGTGCCCAGCTACCACTGTCAACAACTCAGAAGGGGATCTATGTAGGAGATCCTGGATAGAGAGGGAGGACAATGTGGAACAAAACTCAAAATCATTTGGGAAAAAAACAAACAAACAGGGGATTAGGTTTGTTGGCCTGATAGAACTTGGTTGAACCACTGAGACAATGGTTCCTAGCTGCCCTTCAGTTCTGGAACTGAACCCACATCTGTGCCTTCCAGCCAAACTAAAGACAGGCATATGAGTTGAACATTTACCTGAGGTACATACACTCCTTGGAGACAACAATCATGGGAGAAAGAAGGACTGTTTATGCACAGGGAGACAGCTTAGGGTGCAGGAATGCATGGAGGGATGGACACAGGGAAGAGGTAACTATCGGGAGGAAGTGGGAGGGGAACTGTTGCATTGGGGTAAACTGTAGTCAATGTCATGAGACAAAGTGTATGTGAATTGCTGTAAAGAAAGTGAATTTGCTCTGTAAACTTTTACCCAAATAGCAAAAAATAAATAAATATTCAAACATTTCAGGAGGTAGAATACGGTCAAGAACTAAAGATATTGAAGGAAGAATCCCCACATGCATGGAAGGAATTGGTGTAAAACAAGGTTCCAAAAATTGACAGAATACCAATTGAGATGTTTCAGCAAAAATACAATACCGGAAGTGCTTACTTGTCTCTGCCAAGAAATTTGGAAGACCTGGCTAACTGACTGGATGAAATCTATACTTGTGCCCATTCCAAAGAAAGATTATCCAACAGAATGCAGAAATTATTGAACAATATTATTAATACTAGACCCAAATAAAATTTTATTTCAACTAATTCACAAGTGTTACAGCAGTGCATTGACAGGGAACTGCCAAAAATTCAAGTCAGATTAAGCAAAGGATGTGCAACGAGGAATATCATTGCTAATGTCAGATGGATCTTGGCTGAAAGAAAGAATACCAGTAAGAAGTTTACCTATGTTTTATTGACTATGCGAAGGCATTCAACTGTGTAGATCATAACAAATTATGGTTAACATTGTGAAGAAAGGGATTTGCACAACAATTGTGCTCATGAGAAACTTGTAAATAGTCCAAGAGGCAAAACAGAACAAGGGGATACTTCATGGTTTAAAACCAGGAAAGGTGTATATAAGGGGTATATCTTTTTACTATACTAAATCCACCTGTAAGTGAGTGAATAATCTGAGAAGCTGGACTCTGTGTGGAAGAACAAGGCATTGGAAGAAGTCTTCCAAGGATTGGAAGAAGTCTCATCAACAATGTGCTATACGCAGAGGACACAACCTTGCTTGCTGAAAGTGAAGAAGACTTGAAGCACTTACTGATGAGATCAAAGACTACAGCCTTGGATATGGAATACACCTCAACATGTTGTTGTTGCTACATGCCATCAAATTTGTTCCAACTCATAGTGACCCTATGTAGAACAGAGTGAAACACTACCCAGTAGTGTGCCATCTTCACAATCCTTGCTTTACTTGAGCTCATTGTTGCAGCCACTATGCCAATCCATCTTGTTGAGGGTCCTCCTTTTTTTTCGTTGACCCTCCATATTACCAAACATGAGATCCTTCTCCAGGGAATGCTCCCTTTTGATAACACAACCAAAGTGGGTGAGACAAAGTCAGGCCATTCTCATTTCCAAGGAGCATTCTGGCTGCACTTCTTCTAGACCAGATTTTTTGTATCTTCTGGCCCTCCATGGTATTTTCAGTATTCTTCAACAACACCACAATTTAAAAGCATCAATTCTTCAGAATTCCTTATTCATTGTCCAGCTTTCACATGCATGTGAGGCGATTGAAAACACCATGGCTTGGATTTGGCGTACCTTAGTCTTCAAAGAGACATCTTTGCTCTTGAAGACTTTAAAGAGGTCTTTCACAACAGATTTGCCTAGTGCAATATGACATCTGATTTCCTGACTGCTATTTCCATGGGTGTTAATTGTAAAATGAAATCTTTGACAATTTCAACCTTTTCTCCATTTATTGTGATGCTGTTTACTGGTCAAGTTCTAAGAGTTTTAATTTTATTTATGTTGAGGTATAATCCATCCAGCAGATTGTAGTCTTTAATCTTCATCAGTAAGTGCTTTAAGTCATTTTCACTTTTAGCAAGCAAGGTTTTGTTGTCTGCTTATTGAAGGTTTTCAATGAGTCTTCCTCCAATCCTTATGTCATGTTTTTTCTTCATACAGTCCACCTTCTCAGATTATTTGCTCAGCATACACACTGAGTAAGTATGATGAAAGGATATAACTCTGACGCACACCATTCCTGATTTTAAACTATTTTAAACTCTTGATCTGTTTATACAAAAGGCTTCTGGTCTATGTACAGGCTCCTCATGAGCACAATTAAGTGCTCTGAAATTCCCATTCTTCACAATGTTATCCATTATTTGTTATGATCAACACAGTTGAATGATTTTTCATAGTCAACAAAACACAAGTAAACCTCTTTCTGGTATTCTTTGCTTTCAGACAATATCCCTCTGACATCAGCAATGATATCTCTCATTCCACAACCTCTTTTGAATCCAGCTTTCATTTCTGGAAATTCCTTGTCAATGTAATGTTGAAACCATTTTTGCATTATCTTCAGCAAGATTTTGCTTGAGTGTGATATTAATGATATTGTTTGATAATTGCAACATTTTGATGGGTCACCTTTCTTTGTAATGGGCACAAATGCAGATCTTTTCCAGTCAGTTGGCAAAGTAGCTGTCTTCCAAATTACTGGGCATATACAAGCAAGTACCTCTAATGTGGCATCAGTTAGTTGAAACATCTCCATGGGGGTTCTGCAATTCCTGGAGCCAATTCCTTCAGTGCAGCTTAGACTGTTTTCCTTGATACCATTGATTCTTGATCATATGTCACCTACTGAAATAGCTGAACATCAACCAATTCTTTTCTGTACAGTGATACCATATATTCTTTCCATCTTATATTGATGCTTCCTGCATCATTCAATATTTTGCCCACAGAATCCTTGAATACGGCAACTCGAGGTTTGATTTTTTTTCTTCAGTTCTTTCAACTTGAGAAATGTCGAGAATATTCTTCCTTTTTGGCTTTCTAATTCCAGGTCTTTGCAAGTTTCATTATAATAATTGACTGTCTTCTCGAGCCACTTCTTTGAAATATTCTGGTCACCTTTTATCTTGTTATTTCTTCCATTTCCCCTAGCTACTCTCCATTCAAGAGCAAGTTTCAGAGTTTTTTTTTTCTGACATTCATTTTGTCTTTTCTTCCTGTCCTGTCTTTTTAATGAGTTTTCGCTTTCTTCTTGCATGATGTTCTTGATGTCATCCTACATCCTATATCTCACTTGGTGGGATATAGTCAAGGACATATAAAGTCTTGTAGACTTGTTTTAGTTGTCTTCAGCTTCCTCTTGAATTTTTGTATAAGCAATTGATGGTCCATTCCACAGTCAGCTCCTGGCCTTGTTTTAGCTGAAGATACTGAGCTTTTTCATCTGTTTTCACAGATATAGTAGATCTGATTTCTATTTTTCCATCTGGTGAGACCCGCGTATGTGGTCACCATTTATGTTGTTGAAAAGATATTTGCAATGAATAAGTCATTGGTCTTGAAAAATTCTATCATGTGATCTTCAGTGTCATTTCTATCACCAAGGCCATATTTTCTAACTACCAGTGACATGTCTTTGTTTCTAACTTTCACATTCTGATCAGCAGTAATAATCAATACATCTTGATTGCATGTATGGTCAATTTAAGATGGCAGAAGTTTGTAAAAATCTTCATTCAGTTTCCTTATCTTTGGCTTTAGTGGTTGGTGTGTAAACTTGAATATTAGTAGTATTAACTGGTCTTCCTTGTATATATACAGATATTATCCTATCGTGGACAGCATTGTTCTTCAGGCAAGATCTTGAAACATTCTCTGTGACAAAGAATGTGATGCCATTCTTCTTCAATTTGTTATTCCCAGTGTAACAGATTATATGGTTATCTGATTCAAAATGGCCAAAACCAGTCCATTTCTTTCACTAATGCCTAGGATATCAATCTTTACGTGTTCCATTTCATTTTTTGAAAACTTTAAATTTTCCTAGATTCATACTTCATACATTCTAATTACTAATGGATGTTTGCAGCTGTTTCTTCCCATTTTGAGTCATGCTTCATCAGCAAATGGAAGTTTTAAAAATTTTACTTTTTAAAAGTTTTAGTCCATCCATGTCATTAAAGTCAACTCTACTCTGAGTACGTAGCTCTTCCCATCATATTTTGAGTTCCTTCTAACCTGAGGAGCTCATCTTCTGGCACTATATAGGACAATGTTACAGGGCTATTCATATAATTTTCCAGTAATATATCAGACAGTGTTTCACTGCTTTTCATACAGTTTTCACTAGCCAATTCTTTGAGAAGTGGATGGCTCTTGCCCTTTTCCTAGTCTGTCTTAATCTGAAAGCTGTGCTGCAAACTTTCCACCATGGATGACCCGTTGGTATTTGAAATACCAGCAGCATAACCTCCAGCCTCATAGTACCACACAAGCCACCACAGTATGACAAAATGACACATGATACCTCAAGAAAACTAAAAAACTCACTGCTATCTAGTTGACACTGACTCATAAAGACCCTTCCTTGGGTTTCTGAGGTGGTATCTCTACGTAAGTTGATTGCCTTGTCTTCCTACCTCAATAGAGAATATAAAAAAATCTCATAATTGGACCAACAAGCAACATCTGATAAATGGAGAAAAGTTTAAAATTTTTAAGAATTTTATTTTAGTTTAATAATAGTCAATAGCCATGGAAGCAGCAGTTAAGAAATCAAGCACAATGTTTCACTAGGAAATCTGCTGCAAAAGACCTGTTTAAAGTGTTAAAAAAAAAAAAAAAAAAAGTCACTTTGAAGACTAAGGTGTGCCTGTCCCCAACCAAAGCAGGAAAGTTAATATTGAAGACTCAAAAAGTATTGGTGCATTTGAATTATGGTAATGGCAAATAATATTGGATATACCATGAACTTCCAGAAGAAAGAACAAATCTTTCTTGGAAGAAGTACAGCCAAAATGATCCTTAGAAACGGGATGGTGAGACTTCATCTCTTGTACTTTGGTCTTATTGTCAGAATGGACCATTACCTGAAGTAGGATATCAAGCTTCATAGAGGGTCAGTGAAAAAATGGAAGATGAAATGGATCAATAACATGGACAGACACAGTGGCTACAACAATGGGCTCAAACATTGCCACAATTGTTAGGATGGCACATGACTGCACACTGTTTTGTTTTCTTTTATTTAGGGTTGCTATCATCAGTATATTGACAGAGAACTTCAAAAAATGCAAGCTGGATCCAGACAGGACATGGAATGAGGAATATTATTGCTGATGTCAGATGGATCTTGGCTGAAAGCAAAGAGTACCAGAAAGATGCTTACTTGTGTTTTATTGACTGTGCAAAAGCATTCAACTGTGTGAGTCATAACAAATTATGGATAGCATTGAGCAGAATGGGAATTACAGTACATTTAATTGTACTCATGAGGAACCTGTACATAGACCTAGAGGCAGTCTTCAGAACAGGACAAGGGGATACTACATAGTTTAGAATCAAGAAGGGAGTGTACCAGGATTATATCCATTCACCATACTTATTCAATCTGTGTGCTGAGCAAATAATCTGAGAAAGTGTACTATATGAAGAAGAATGTGGCATCAAGTTTGGAGGAAGGGTCATTAACAACCTGCGATATGCAGGCAATGCAACCTTGCTTGCTGAAAGTAAAGATGGCTTGAAGCCCTTACTGATGAAGATTAAAGACTACAGTCTGCTGTATGGATTGCACTTTAATATAAAGAAAATGAAAATACTCACAACTGGACAAATAAACAGTATCACAATAAGTGGAGAAAAGATTGAAGCTGTCAAAGATTTCATATTGCTTGGATCCACAATCAACCTCCATAGAAGTAGCAGTCACAAAATCAGATGACATTTTGCACTGACAAATGTGCTACAAAAGACCTCTGTAAAGTGCTAAAGAGCAAAGATGTCTCATTGAAGACTAAGGTGCACCCAACCCAAGCCATGGTGTTTTCAATCACTTCATATGCATGTGAAAGCTTGACAATGAATAAGAAGACCAAAGAAGAGTTGGTGATTTTGAATTGTGTTGGTGAAGAATACTGAAAGTACCATGGACTTCCAGAAGAACGAACAAATCTTTCCTGGAAGAGGTGCACCTGGAATGCTCCTTGGAAGCAAGAATTGCCAGACTTTGTCTCACCTATTTTGGGCATTTTTTCAGAAGGGACCATTCCCTAGAGAAGGATATCACGCTCGGTAAAGTGGAGGGTCAGCAAAAAAGGGGAAGACCCTCAACAAGATGATTGACACAGTGGTTGCAATGATGGGCTCAGGTATAGCAAGTATTGTGAGATTGGTGCAGGACTGGGCAGTGTTTCATTCTGATATACATAGGATCGCTATGAGTCAGAGCCAACACTACAGCACCCAAAAACGACATGGGTTGAACCAATTGGACAGCACTTAGCAACAGCAACAACTTATGGTAGAGTAACCAGGTGGGAAAGTTACGAAAATATCTTAGCCATACCCATTTACCCTGAGAAAATAAGTAACTGGTCTTGAGGGCTTAGGACCACAGTCTTCAGGGACTTAATTGTTATAATATAGTTTACAAAGGCAGTGTTCTACAATGTAATGTACTTCAAAACTCTGAATAGCCATCTAAGGTGACTCTTTGTTTCTCACTGTATGAAACAAACAAGAGTGAAGAAAATAAAAGACACATGGAAACAAATAGGCCAAAGGCCAGGCAAACCTCAACTTCCTCAACTCTGAGACCATAACAACTAAATAGTGCCTGGCTGCCACAACCAACCATTCTGAAAAGGATCACAAAGAAAATGTTCTGGTGACAGCAGGAGAAAAATGTGGAACAAAACTAAAAATCTTAAAAAAAAAAAAAAACCTTTATGTCTGATAGATTGATGGCATCCCTCCGAGTGTGGTCCTTAGTCACCTTTCAAGGCTGGGACTGAACTCATCCCATGGCTCAATGTTTAGCTAAGTAATAAATAAGCCTGTCAAGTGTACAATTACACTAGTGGGCTACACCTTAGAACAATCAGTCACACAAGATCAAAATATTAATTTTTGCACAGGGATAAAGCTCAGACAGAAGGAAAAGATGGAAAGGAAGGATAAAGGAAATGAGAAACACAGGAAGAAGTGGAAAGAGTGCTATTACATTGTGGTAATTTTAGTCAATGTGCTGAAACAAAATGTTTATGAATTGTTGAATGGAAACCAATTTGTTCTGCCAACTTTCACTCAGATCACAATAAAAGTGTTTTTTCTCTTTTTCTTTTTCTTTTTTTTTTTTTGCTGTTGTTGTTAATGTTTGTTTGTTTTTTAATTCCAGAAGCTAAGAATTCCTCATTAGGATTGTGGAAGTAGAGATAAGTAAAGAATGGATTTAAGATATATTTTGAGGCATAACTCATAGAATTTGTCAAGAGATTTTATGTGAGGGGAAAGAAACATAAGAGCAATCAATTTTGGACTTGAACAAACAAGTATATAATGAAGCCATTTGCTAGATGATAAGAACTTCAAGAAAAACAGGTTTTAGGGTTGGGGTGGTTTTCCCTGAATTCTTCATTTGAGATATTGTGAGTGTGAGTTCCTGATAGTGAAAATATGTTAAATAAACTTGAGTTTTAGGGGAAAGGTCTGCTTACTTAGAGATATGCATTTGGAAGATTTAGTATATAAATGATATTTAAGCTAATAAAAATAGGGAAAAACACCCAGGGAGAGAATACCGCTAGAAAAGCAAGAAATACCCAAACTGATCTCTGAGTTGCTCCAGTACTTGAAGGTTACAGAGAATAGGAACAATCTGTGAAAGAAACTGAGAAGTTGAAATAATTAACTTCCCTGAGTCCAGACTCAGTTCCCTTATTTGAAAAATTATTATATTATTACCTTCAATGAAGGATTATTGTTAAGGCTAAACGGCATATTGTATGTAATGGGGCTACCAACTTTTCTATATTTAGCAGACATTCAAATATTTCCCTTATTCTATTTTATGCTTTCACAGCTTCACATATGTCTCCTCTAGGACTGGTTCTCATGAACAAACTAATTCTCCAGCCTACAATTAGCATCCCTCATTCTCATTTGACCCTTTCAGTTTCTGGCGTATCTACATGCCAGAGATGTTTTCTTCTAAGTCCCATGAGCCTATTAACTCCCACTTGTCAGGTCACAGCAATGGTCACAGTTCATGGCCAATTGATAGTCAGTTTTGTATGACACCTGTGTACTGCAGGAAGTTATCTGATACTGATTTCTCTGGATGGTTAATTCATCTCCTACTGTTTATTTCTTATGGGACCTTTTGGAAAAATTATACCTCTGTTCCAGTTTCTATGCTCCCTTTCATAATGACTTGGTATGGTTAATGGGGACCTTGATGGTGATGGTGCAAAATATTAACACATCGGACTGCTAACCAAAGGTTGGAGGTTTGAGTCTACCCAGACATGCCATGGAAGAAAATCTGGGCAATCTGTTTCTTATATATCAGCCTCTGACGACACTATGGAGCACAGTTTTAGTCTGACATCCATGTGGGTGCAGTGAGTTGGAACTGACTAAACAGCCAGTGGGTAGTGGAATAACCAGTCTTGGGAAAACTGTTGTTGTTGTTGTTGTTGTTGTTATGTGCCGTCGAGTCGGACCCCACTCATAGCAACCCCTCAACCCTCCTCGGGTTGCCGACATAGTATCACTACAGAAGTTGATTGCCCCATCTTCCTTCCGAGGAGTGGCTGGTGGGTTTGAACTGCCAGCCTTCTGGTTAGCAGTCAAGTGCCTTAGACACTATGATACCAGAGCTCCTGGGAAAACTGTTAGACATAGGAAATTTGCTTATTAAGATTGTTGTTGTTGTTATGTACCGTCAAGTCAGACCCGACTCAGCGACCCCTCCTTGGGTTTCCAAGGCAGTATCACTACAGAAATGCCCAACCTTCCTTCTGAGGAGTGGCTGGTGGGTTTGAACCACCAGCTTCCTGGTTAGCAGTCAAGTGCCTGAGTCACTATGCTACCAGAGCTCCCGCTTATTAAGCTCCTGCTTATTAAAAAGTAAGAATATGTTGATGTAATCTTTGTGTCTGTCCCAATGTCCACCATAGACCAGAGAAGGTTGGAAGATGGGTAGTGGCAGCAGGTGATACAGAATCTAGGACTTATTGGAACAATAAAATCAGAGAAGCTTCCAAAACTTATTTCTGTATTAAAGAGTAATCATACATTTCAGATATCATAACTGATTTGTTGGCATTAGAAAAAGGTAAGAAAAAATTATTTATAGCCATAATGTAAAGAATATGCATTAAAAGACAATAGGAAGAAACCTTTCTCATTTTTGAAATGGACGACAAGGTAAAAGCTCCCAGAAGCAAAACTCTTCTTGAGGTAAAAAGAAAAAGGAAAATAGGGGAAGAGAATAGTATGGAAAAAACGTAGGTTCACTGCAGATTTAAGGAACAAAAGGAAAGAATGAAAACAGTGAAAATAAAGTGTTCTTCAGGAAAAAACAGTGTCTTAACTAGGTCAGGCACATAAACAAAATCATCCCAAGTAGCTTGCTGTGCTCTGAGTGAATTAGACTCAGTTCTTCTAAGTGAATTCTGCTATTGCTGCTCATGCAAAGGTTACCAGGCACATGCATACCACAGGGGAGCTTCCAGCTCATTCCCTAGCCAACCCTCCCCTGTGCCTATCTGCACATTTTGCATTAATCATACATGCATGGCACTTCCTGTTTAATCACTTGGCAATGATCTGGTTTATATCTTCTGTTTTCATCTCCTAAACAAGATTTGCCTCATCAGATCTTTAAATTGCATTTGACATGGTAACGAATAGTTGAATTATTTGTTCCCTACAAATGTAATTATTTACCATGTAATTTTCAGGAAGACACAGCTTCCAATTGTTCGTATAGAATTTACTATGCAATCATCACACTTATTTCAGCTCTCCTTCACAGCTGAAGTGGCCAAGCAAGGGCCCTCCTGTCGAGAGGAAAGATAGTGTACACAGTACCATTTAGGAAACAAATTATTTTGTATAGAGGTGTCCTATGAGTGACTATGCATTATAAGCATGTGGGGAAATCATTTAAGTTCTTTTTGTGCATCTTCATCCAGAATATGAAGTAATAGAAGAGAAGAAAGACTGTAGAGAATAAATAATAAGAACAAAGAAGATTTTGGAAAGAAATGTAGATGCAGTTGTTAAAGATACTCACTATTTTAGTACAATTATCCCCAGCTTAAGGCAGGGAGAAAGGTTGGGTTCTTTCAAGGGCAGATGAGTTGGAATACCACATTCAAGATTCTTTCTTAGGAGTGCAAGATGGTGGCCTACAAATAGTCCCTGCCTTTGGGGAAAAAGAAGCTGTATCCTTGAGATATTGAAAAAGCAAGGCATGAAAGGGGTTCTGTTTCTAAGTCTTGAGTACCATGGACTGCCAGGAGAACTAACAAAGCCATCCTGAAGGAAGTGCAGCTGGAATGCTCCTTGGAAGGGAGAATGGCCAGACTTCGTTGGTCTCACTTATTTTGGTCATGTTGTCAGAAGGGACCAATCCCTGAAGAAGGATATTATGCTTGGTAAAGTGGAGGGTCAACAATAAAGGGGAAGGCCCAATGAGATGGATTGACACAGTGGCTGCAATGATGGACTCAGGTAAAGCAGAGATTGTGAGGCTGGCACAGGACTGGACAGTGTTTCATTCTGTTGTGCATAGGGTCACTATGAGTTGAAGCTGACTCAATGGGACCTAACAACAACAACAACAACCAAGGCAGGCTTGGTTTCTGAAGAACAATAGCATAAACAATAAGAGCATCCTTTGAGATTCAAAGGAAATCTCATGACACAAAAAGAGACGTACATCGTGCCTTAGCTTCCTAGGGCTACTTAACACAAATATCACAAGTGTATGATTTTAAAGAAGAGAAACTGATTTGTTGACAGTTCTAAGGGCTTAAACGACAAATAAGGTTCTAGGCTGATTCCTTCCTTATGGGAGCCTCTGGCATTCCTTTGCTCCATGGTATTCTTTGGCTTCTAGATGATCCTCAAATAGTATCTGTCTTCCCCCATGTTTTTCTCTGTGTCATTCTGGTCATTTTTATAATTCAGAAGTGATTAGGTTTAGGATCTACCATTCACTAATATGTCTTCATTAGTATACAAAAGAAAAACCCTATTTCCATTCAGGACCACAACTATAGGTGCTGTTGTTATGTGCCATCGAGACTGACCCGACTCATAGCAACCCCTCCTTGGGTGCAAGGACTAGGAATTAAACACATATTTTTGAGGGAAAACAATTCAATTGATTTCATAAGTTTAAATTTATGGGAAGTAAGGTGGATTCGGTGGTCATTGAAAACAACTAACTCCAAGGCTGTCATCTAACTTGTCACCATTAATTTGAACATCAAAACTTATGTAAGTTGCAGCTCTCTATTTTCTCTCTAACTCTATTTACCATTTTTCTGTCTTAGATCTGATCTATCACTTTGATAGTACATAGGTGTGTAGTGTATGTGTGTGCAATCTGGGAAATGGTATAGAATAATAGTTAAGATCTTGGGCTTCTGAATCGCATATTCATGAGCCCTTCTCCTGGCTTACTATGATGTAGTTTTCTGATCATTGGACAACTACTTAATCTCTCTAAGATTTATATTTTTTACTTGTAAAATGAAAATTATAATAGTGTTTTATAGTAAAGGAGATATTTAGGTAAAGTGGTATTACTATATCCAACATTTATTAAATGTTCAATCAACATATTATAAATATTTTATTTAATGTGTAACCTTTTGTATCAAGATTTCATAATATTTCTGCTATTCTACAAGAAAAGCAGCATTGACCTTTTTTTTTTCAATTTTTATTGTGATTCAGGTGAAAGTTTACAGAGCAAATTCATTTTCCATGCAGCAGTTCACAGACACTTTGTCTCATAACATTGACAGCAATTTTCCTCAGTGTGAGAGCTCTCTTCCCACTTTCTCTCCATAGTCACCTCTTCCCTGTGTCCTTCCCTCCCATGCACTCCTGCCCCCAAGCCATCTCCCTGGACATACACAGTCCTTCCATTCACCCATGATTGATCTCTCCAAGGAATGTATCTACCTAATTTAAATGTTCAGTTCGTAGTCCTGTCTTTCATTTGGCTGGAAGCCACAGGAGTGGGTTCAATTCCAGACCTGAAGGGCAGATAGGGACCATAGTCTCAGGGATTCTTCCAGGCTCTTTCAGACCTATAAACCCAGTCCTTTTTTTATTTTTATGATTTTGAGTTTTATTGCACATTGTTCTCCCAATCTATCCAGGATCTCCTACAGAGATCCTCCTCCAAATGGTTGACAGTGATAGCCGGGCAACATCTAGTCTTTCTGGTCTCATAGTCATATAGATTGAGGATCACATGGTGTACAAGTCCCTTGGGCTAATTGTTTCCATACTTCTTTGGTTCTCTTCATTCTTGTTTGCTCTAGATGAGGAGAGACCCATCATTGCCTAGATGACCACTTGCAAGCTTTTATGATCTCAGGCACTACTCACAAAAGTAGGATGTGGGACAATGTTTTTGTGTAGTATGTTATGCCAATTGAGCTTGATATCCCCTGTGACCATGGTCTCAAGCCCACAGGTCTAGCTACTTGCTCCCTCCAGGAGCTGGCTGTGGCCAAAAAGTGACTACAAACTTGTCCCTTGTCAGCTCTACTATATATCTGGACATTCTTGCAGAACATACAAATATACTTGTAGAAACATTGTCTGCCAACCCTATACATGGTCATGGGCACACTACGCCCTGCCTAGACATACTTGATCTTTCAGCATGTCTACCCTTCTATCAACCCATAAATCAATGTTTAGCATCACTGACAATGCAGTACTGTATGTGCAGAAGGGTTCATCTTTGCTGTCTGTACCTCCCTGGACCTCTCTATGTCTTCCTCTTCCTCAATGCCACTGTGTTGATCATTCACATTTGGTACATTGCCCTTCCCTTCACCCAAATCAACACTTGTCTCTACCTATCTAGCAGTGTCCCTCTCTACCACTTCCACCTGTAGTAACCAGAAAAGTAATTTTCCTTCCATATATAAACTTTTCCTTGACTTTTTACAATAATGGACTAATTAGGTATTTGTCCTTCTGTGACTGACCTATTTCACTCACCATAATGTCCTCCTAGTTCATCCACATTATGAGGTGCTTTCCAGAGTCTATGTTATTCTTTAGGGTTGCATAGTATTCTACTGGGTACCCATACCATAGTTTGGTTATCCATTCTTCTGTTGATGGGTACGTAGGTTGTTTCTATCTTTTGGCTGTTGCAAATAGTGCTGCAATGCACATGGGTGTGCATATATCTGTTCTTGTCCTAGCTCTCAGTTCATTAGGATAAATACCTAATAATGGAATGGCTGGGTCAAATGGTATTTCTACTTCCAACTTTTTAAAGAATCTCCATATTGCTTTCCACAGTGGTTGTATCATTTGACAGTGACACCAGCAGTGTATGAGAGTCCCAACTTCTCCACATCCTTGCCAGCATTTGTTATTTTCTGTCTCATTGAACTTTGCTACTAGTGCTGAGGCAAGATGGAACCTCATTTTTGTTTTGATAACGACCATGAACATTTCTTCATATGTTTGTTGACTGCCTGAATATCCTCTTTGATGAAGTGTCTGTTTATGTCTTCTGCTCATTTTTCAGTTAGATTATTTGTCTTTTTGTTGTTGAAGTGTTGGAGTTTTCTATAAATTTTAGAGATAAGTCACTTGTCAGATATGTCACTGCCAAATATTTTTTTCCCAATTTGTTTTCTTTTTACTCTTTTGGAGAAATCTTTGGAAACACATAAAAATTTAATTTTAGAAGGTAGTATTAATCTAGTTTATCTTCTGCTGTTTGTGCATTTTGGATTATGCTCAATAGTATATATATATATATATTATACACACACATGCACACATACACACATCATTAGGGCCCCTAAGTTTTCCTTAGTTTTTCCTTGAGGAACTTTATAGTTTTAGGTTTCACATTTAAGTCTTTGATCCATCTGGAGTTGGTTTTTGTGTATGGTGTGAGGTACAGACCTTGTTCCATTTTTCTGCAAATGGATATCCAGTTTTGCCAGCACCATTTATTAAATAATCTCTTCCCCATTGAATAGATTTTGGCCGTTTGTCAAAATCAGCTGACCAAAGGTCAATGGATCTGTTTCTGCCTTCTCAATTCTATTCCTTTAGTCTATGTGTCTGTTGGTGTACCAATACCAGCCAATTTTGACTACTGTGGCTGTATAGTAGGTTTTAATATCTGGGAGTGTGAAACTTCCTAATTTTTTTTGCTTCTTCATGAGTGCTTTACTTATTTGAGGTCTCTTTCCTTTCCACATAAATTTAATGATAGGGTTTTCCATAGTCTTAAAGAATGTTGATGGGATCTGGATTGGGATTTCATTGAATGTATAGATTCCTTTGGATTGTTGCTGCTGTTGTTGTTGTTATGTGCCGTCAAGTCAAACCGACTCATAGCGAGCCCTTGGATTGACATTTTCACAATGTTCAATCTTCCTATCCACAAGCATGGTATGTTCTTCCATTTCTGTAGATCTCTTATAGTTTCTTGAAGTAGTCTTTTGTAGTTTCCTTTGTACAGGTCTTTTTTGTCCCTGGTAAGATTTATCCCAAGTGTTTTATTTATTTATTTATTTATTTTTGGTAGCTATTGTAAATGGAATTAATTTCCTTATTTCTTTTTCACCAATCTCTGCTGCTGTAGAGGAATCCAACTGATTTTTGGATGTTGATTTTGTACCCTGCCACGATGCTAAATCTCTGAATTAGTTCCAGTAGATTTTTGACTGAGTCTTTTGGGTTTTTTTATGTATAGGATCATATTGTCAGCAAATAGGGATAACTTTAACTTCTTCCTTACCAATTTGGATGTCTTAATTTCCCTTTCTTGCCTAATTGCTCTGGCTAGGACTTCCAATACAATGTTGAATAGAAGTGGTGATAGAGGGCATCCTTTTCTTGTTTCTTTTCATAAGGGAGTGGTTTCAGTCTCTCTCCATTGAGAATAATGTTGGCTGTTAGTTTTGCACAGATGCCCTTTATTATGTTAAGGAATATCCCTTCTCTTCCTAATTTGCTGGGAGTTTTTATCAGGAATGGGTGTTGGAATTCATCAAATAACTTTTCTGCATCAAATGATATGATCATGTGGTTCTTTTCCTTTTTTTTTTTTTATGTGGTGGATGACATTGATTGTTTTTCTAATGTTGAACAATCTTTGCATAGATGATAAGAACCCCATTTGGTCATAACGTATTATCTTTTGGATATGTTCTTGGAATTTATTGGCTAGGATTTTGTTGAAGGTTTTTACATCTATATTCAAGAGGGATATTGGTCTGTAGTTTTCCTTTTGAGTGATATATTTGCCTGGTTTTGGTATCACAGTTATCCTTCCTTCGTCAAATGAGTTAAGGATTCCATCCTTTTTTATGTTCTGGAATAGTTTGAGGAGGATTGTTGTCAGTTCTTCTCTGAATATTAGGTTGAATTCTGTGATGAAACCACTTGGGCCAGGACTTTTTTTGGTAATTTTTTTTTTATGACCTGTTCAATTTCTTCTTTTGTTATGGGTCTGTTCAACTTTTTCATCTCAGTCTGTGTTAGTTTAAGTAAGTAGTGTGTTTCTAGAAATCTGCCCATTTCTTCTAAATTTTCAAGTTTGCTGGAGTACAGTTCTTCATAGTATCCTGATATTATCCTTTTTATTTCAGTTGGTTCTGTTGTGATGCTCAATTCATTTGTTGTTCATGTTATTTTTTATTCTCTCTCTCTTTTCTTTTGTTAAATTTGCCAGTGGTTTGTCAATTTGATGAATCTTTTCAAAAAACCAACTTCTAGTCTTGTTGATTTTTTCTATTGTCTTTCTATTTTTTGTTTCATTGATTTCTGCTCAAATCTTTATTATTTCCTTTCTTCTGGTGACTGCAGGCTTTTCTTGCTGTTTTTCTAATTGCTAGAGATATTAGTTTAAGGTATTGATTTTGGTTCTTTCTTATTTTTGATGTGTGCATTTATTGGCCTCTGCTCACTGCTTTTGCTGTGTTCCAAAGATTTTGGTATGTTGTGTTTTCATTCCCATTTGATTCAAGGAATTTTTTAATTTCATATTTTTTATTTCTTTGATTACCCAGTCATTCTTAAGGAAAGTATTTTTCAATTTCCATGTGTTTGCTCTTTTTCCATTGATCTTCCTATTGTTGATTTCTAACTTGATAGCATTGTGATCTTAGAACATGCTTTGCATTATTTCAAAGTTTTTCAACTTATTAAGGCTTGCTTTATGGCCTAACATATGGTCTATCATGGAGAAGGTTCCATGTGTACTGGAAAAGAATGTATATTGTGCTGTTGTTGGGTGAAGTGTTCTGTAGAGGTCTATAACGTCAAGTTGGTGGGCTGTTGTTGTGTAGTTCTTCTGTGTCTTTGTTGAGTTTCTTTCCAGTTGTTTTATCTTTCATTGAAAGTGGTGTATTAAAGACTCCTACTGTGACTGTAGGAGCTCTGGTAGCCTAGTGCCTAAAGCACTTGACTGCTAACCAGGAGGATGGTGGTTCAAACCCACCAGCCACTCCTCAGAAGGAAGGTTGGACAATCTACTTCCATAGTGATACTGCCTCGGCAACCCAAGGAGGGGTCACTATGAGTCGGGTCCGACTTGAGGGCACCTAACAACAACAACAACTGTGACTGTAGGAGCTCTGGTGGCATAGTGCCTTAGGCATTTGACTGCAAACCAGAAAACTGGTGGTTCAAACCCACCAGCCACTCCTCAGAAGGAAGGTTGGGCAATCTACTTCTGTAATGATACCTCCTTGAAAACCCAAGAAGGTGTCAGTATGAGTTGGATCTAACTCGATGGCAGTGGGTTTACTATGACTGTGGAATCATCTATTTGCCTTTCTTTTAAAGTCTGATTTATGTATTTTGAGGCTCTTTAATTGGGTATAGATATTTGTTATGGTAATATCTTCTTATTTAATTGATCCCTTAATCATTATATAATGTTCTTCCTTCTCTCTGATGGTGGTTTTTGTCTTAAGTCAATTTGATCAGAAATTAATATTGCCACTCCTGCTCTTTTTAGGTTGGCATTTGCTTGATAGATCTTTTTCCAACCTTTGATATTTAGTCTATTTTTTTCTTTGTCTCTAAGGTGTGTCTCTTGTAGACAGCATATTGATGGGTTTTGTTTTCTTATCCAGTCTGCAACTCTCCATGTCTTGAGTGGTACATTTAATCCATTGACATTGGATATAATTATTGACAAGTATGAATTGGTTGCTCTCATTTTGGTATGTGTTTTTCATGGTATCCCTGGTTTCTTTGTTTCATATAATTTTCTGTGCTGAGCTCATTATGTTTATGAATCTTGTTATCATTTTCTTTGTTGCTATTGTTTTAGTATTTGCTAAATATTTGTGCTTGTCCTCTTTTTTATTATGATGTGAAGGCTTATCATTTTTCTTTGAGGTTACCCTGAGATTTATAATTTTCTCCTCAAGTTTAGAACAGACCATTCTATCTTGCAACTCTCTTGATGTCCTTACCATTTAGAAGTTCTGTAAGTACACATTATTTTTCCTCTTTTTGATTTATAGTTGTCCTCATTTGCCAATTGAATCTCTGGTTCCCTGTTTACAAACTTGTAAGCTTATTTTACTTCAGATATGTCCATAGATGTGGTATCTGGGTTATGTCATTTTATGTATTAATGGTTGGTTGTTGTTTGCTATTATTGGTTCTCTGTCCAAAGGACTTCCTCTAGTATCTCTTGTAAGGTTGGTCTGGTTTTAATAAATTCCCTTAATTTCTGTCTATCTGCAAATCTTCTAATTTCACCATCATATTTGAGGGACAATTTTACCAACTATATAATTCTTGGTTGGAAATTTTTCTCTTTCAGGGTTTTATATATACCATCCCATTGTCTTCTTGCCTCAATGATTTCTGCTGAGAAATCAGACCTTATTCTTATTGATTGTCCTTTGTAAGTAACTTTTTGTTTGTCCCATGTTGCTTTCAGTATTCTTTGTCTCTGGTTTTGGTGAGTTTGATGATGATATGTCTTGGTGATTTTCTTTTGGGTTCTAAGCTGTTTTGGGTTTGTTGGACTTCCTGAATGAATATATTCTCATCTCTCATCATATCAGGGAAGTTCTCTTCCAACAAATCTTGGACAATTTTTTCAGTGGTTCTCTTTTTCTCTTCCTTTTCTGGAATTCCGATGACACATAGGTTATTAATTTTGATGGTATCCCACATGAGCCTTAGGCTCTCTTCATTTTGTACTGATCTTTTTTTGTGATTGATCCTTTTCCAAAGATGTATTCAGGTATTTGTCTTCCATCTCATTAATTCTGCCTTCCATTGATTCAATTCTACTCCTTTGCCCCTTCACTGTTTTATTTATTTCTGAAAATTTAGTATTAATCTTCTGGATCTGTAGATTTTGTTTTATTTCTAAGTTTTCATTTATTTTAACCTTCTGTTCTTGTATTTTATTCCAAAATTGTTCTAGGGTTTTGTTTATGTTTTCCTTAATTTTGTCAGTGTTTTCTATGATGTGTCTCTCTATCCATTGTAGTCACCTATGTATAATTATTTTGAATTCATTTTCAGGGAATTCCAATGCTGCTGCTTCTTCAGGGATGTGTTTTGAGTCTGTATCTTGCTCCCTTGTTTCTGCTTCATTATCATGCTTCTTTGTGTGGACTGTGATGATCTGTTGTCTCTGAGACATTGTGACTTTGTTTTATTTATATTTAATTGGTGATTGTATGTTTGTAATGTTTCACCCAAGATTTTCTTTTCTTTCTTTCTTTCTTTTTTTTTAATGTGTCTAAGTAAGTAGGGTACTGTGCTCCTCTATTCACTAGTTGGCAGCAGTTATACATTTGCCACCTGTCTCCTGGTGGGTGTGATAGAGAATGAGAGTGGCTGCACAGATCTCTATTAACTGTTCATGAAGAGCAGTTAAGGGTGAATTAGGCTCTTATTGGTGGTCATATATCATTGGTGCAGAAGGAAGTGGTGGCTCTCACTCAGTAAGTGGAGCTGCAGGAGGTGGGGGTGTTGGGTTGTATGGACACAGTTGCTGTCTCCCACTTAGTTAATTAAAAACAACAATCAAAAACCATCAAGAAAGTGAAAACAGGAGTCAAAAAATGCATGCTACATAAACACACAGGAACAATTACCAAAGAGGAAAAAGAGAGAGAGAGAGAGAGAGA
>NW_006921790.1:4069890-4094567 GCF_000298275.1 Orycteropus afer afer
AAAAAAAAAGAAAAGAAAAAGTCTGTGTAGGGCAGGGCAGGGCACCCAGGCTCTACCAGAACACACAGACTGGGATGGAATTCCTGCTGGCCCAGAAGATGGCTTGGATTGAGGGATGACTGCACCTCCATTCACCAAGAGGGTGTGGGGTGTAAGAGTAACAAGGGGAATGTCACACCTTTCCAGTTCTCAGTATCTGGTATATCCTTGTGGTCCCCAAGAACTGGAGCTTATTCTTAGGTCCCTGGAATCTGAGAAAACATTGTTGCTTTAAATATCCAAAATGGACCAACCACTTGTAAACATTCAAAATGGCTGTACCCTCAAGACAGCCAAAAGTCCATAGCTCAGCCTATCTCTCTCTTCTTTGCTTCCCCCTTTATTCATCAGCCACCAGTGTAATCCCCCATGCAGCTCCTGGCTAGCAGGTCCAATTTTGGGGTTAATTCTTAACCCCAATATCCAAGCAGTCTGTGCTGTCAGGATTGCTGAGGTCCTCAGTTCTGTGTGTCTCCTTTTTTGGTGTTTTCATGCAAGTTCTTTCTACTAGTTAGAGTTTAGTCCACTTCTGTATCCTTCCTTTGAAAGCTCAGGACTCTAAGATTTTCTTTTGTATCTGTGTTAATTGACGCTTCTCTTTGTTGAGGGTCTATGTAGTTTGCTTATTCCATCATCTTACCAGAACTCCTCAAGAATATATGTTTTTAAGTTCCTTCTTCACTCCACTTGCCTTGATCCAATTTTCTGTTTCTGTCATCCTTGTTTGATTAATGTTCTTATCATAATTTATACATTCTTGTAGATCTCTTTGCATCATTTCTGGGTCATTAAAAATATATTAAGTTCTTCTATTGATTGAGTTGTGTCCTCAGAAAGCCCTGAGCTTTTGGCCAGTAATACCTGTGAACATGACCTTGTTTGGAGATAGTCTTTGTAAATGTTTGCTATCAGTTAACATGAGTAGGATATACTCAAGACAATGTGAAGGCAGAATCAGAGATGGGGTTTTGCTGCAGTTTCAAGTCAACTAGAATCTTGGTGTGGGTAGAAATGATCTTCCTCTATCAAATTCAGAGAGAACATGCCCTGCTGACCTGCTACATTTGCACTAGTAGGCCCCAGAACTGCAAGACAATAAATTTCTGTTATTCAAAACCACTCATTTTGCAGTACTTTTTTTGTTACAGCAGTTCCAGGAAACTGGTATATATTCCATGTATGTATATACTGTACATAAATGTCCACTCATATTGTTTTTCACATTCAGTTATATGGCATCCTCACATAAATAATTTCATTTGTTTCATACAATAACCCTATAAGATATATTGGGGTATATTCTGATATACTTTTAAAAGTCAAACATGTAAAATTAACCTAACAAAAAATAAACAATGTGAATAACAGCTATCAAATCGCTGACTTCAAATATGAATCAAGATCACCAACCATGAATGCAGTGATTTTTCCCTGTCACCTTTCTTCATACATATATGTTTACAGAAAATCCTTTCCCATTCTTGGAAGGTAGGAATTTCTATGATATGGAAGTGTGACATACGTGGAATGCCCTTTAACACTAGAAAAACACACAAAAGATGATGGTGGTAGTTAATTTTGGCTGAGCCTGGCTGAGTGGCTGGGCAGCTGGTGGTAATTATTCCCCATCAATAAACTACATGGTGGGATCTGCACAAGCAGCTGAGTAGCTACTTTAGGGATATGAGCTGCTGCCAGTATATGAGAAGTAATTTTGAGGAAATTTCCCAGCTGATGGTATGCTTGAACCCTTCATGTAGTCAAGTTGTTGTGCAGAAGCCTGCCATGTTGCCCTGCTGATCTTGGGACTTTTAATGAACTTGAATTACTGGCCTGCTATGTGGTTTGGTAATATCAGGACTGTGCCTTTTCACTTGTCAGCCTTGAGTGTGTCAGCCTCAGCAGCTAGTAGCTGCCTGAGTGAAGAGAGATATCTAGCTTCAATGGACCAGGAGCAAAAGTCAGAGCTGAAACTCAAGGTCGAGGGGCTTTCACCCAGCCCCTAGAACCTGGCATATGGAATTTGGACTTCTAACTTCCAAAATTGTAAGAGAACAAACCCCTGTTTGTTAAAGCTGTCCCATTTGTGGTTTATTCCTGTCAGAGCAGCACTAGATAACTAAAACAACGATGAAACAAATATCTGATTTTGTATCTCAGCAAAGACTACTGAAGGTATGCAGACTTGCTGGAATTACAAATTATTTTTTTAAAAAAATCAAAAGTTTCATATATACTTTTAACAGAGATTACAAGTTATAAGATTGGCAGTAATCAGAGAAAAAGTCCTAGTTATTGCCTGATGAAAGAGATAACTTGGAAATGAGAAGGTATTCTGTCTTTCTGTGTCTTGGTTTCTGCTTATACTTTATACAACCAAAATGAAAACTTGACTCTCAAACAAATGCCAATCCTTTGCATTGAAATTAAATGAGTATAATTTTATAGTTTTAAATGTATCATGATTCAGAAGTTATATTTAATCACCTAAAATAGTGTATTCATACTTATCAGTGAGTCAGTCATATCTGAGCAAAGTGGCTCTGAACTCAAAATCATGGGGAAATATAATTTTAGTTGAATTTTTTATCAGAAAAAAAATGTGAAATGATATATGTTATTATTTTAATGTATCTTCTTAGTGGCTCCATTACAAAACAAGAGTAAAAATTGTATTTTTTTTAAAGAGAAAAGAACACTGACTATGGATGAAGTCTGTCAAATAATAAATTCTGTCCTGCTCATGTCACTTATCTTAGCTAATATGAGTATGGCTCTTTTTTACTATTGAAGATCAGCATTGAGAAGATGATATTAATGCAATCAACATAATTTCATCAGTTTCATTTTTCTCACTTTCAGTAACTGCTGAAAAGCATTGAAAGTATTTTAAAATATTGAGAACTTCTTTGAAAATCCTTTCCAGTTAACAAAAAAAAAAAAAAAAATACGTTTTTAATTTATAATGCCTCTTCTTGCCTTGAAAATATGCTCTGTCAAAGTTAGGTAACATTTCTTCCTGTAGCATCTAAGGATATAGGTTTATCTATTATTAACTCTATAAAAATTAACTAAGACCATCACTTTACATTTTAACACATATATGTCAGTAGCAGAGCACAATGTGTTAAGGTCATAGGTACTTGGATTAGACAGCCTGATTTCTAATCCTACTTTCACCATGTCTTTCACAATTGTCCAAGCTGTGCAGTCTTGGACAATTACCTAACCATTCTTTGTCCCAGTTCATCTTATGGCATAAAAGTGACAATAAGAGCCACTACTGAATAGAGTTGTTTATGAGGACAAATACATTTTTAAAGAGCTTCCAACTATGCTTGGCCTAAGATAAGTGTTATATGTGTTTGCTTAACAAACTATATGTCTAAATAAACATTCCATGGATAATTATTTACTTTGACTCTGAAAATGAAGTTGACACTTTCACAGGCCAGTGTTACTTTGATGATTCCAATTAACAAGTGTAGTAGTTCAGTTTGTGTCAACTTGTCTGGACCTAGTTGAGTGGCTGGGAAGATGGTAGTAGTTATTCCCTATGATGAGACTGGCAATCAACTCCATGGTGGGATCTACCACAAGCAGCTGAATTGCTGCCTTTGGGATGTGGTCTGCTTCCTGTATATAAGGAGAAGCCTTGGGGATATGCTGTAGCTTATGGCACATTTGAACCCTGCATGTAGTTGTGTTGTTGTTCAGCAGCCTGCCATGCTCTGCTGATCTGGGGACTTACAATGGACTTAAATTAATGGCCTGCCATGTGGTTTGGTAACATCAGGACTGTGCATTTTTACTTTGTCAACCTTGGGCTTGGCAGCCTCAGAAGCCAGCAGCTGTCTGAGTGAAGAAAACCTCTAGCTTCAGTGGGCCAGGAGCTGGAGGCAGAGCTGAAGCCAAAGGTTGAGGGACTTTCACCCAGCCCCTAGAGCTTGGCACTTTGAACTTGGACTTAAAGCCTCCAAATTGTAAGAATAAACTCCTGTTTATTAAGGCCATCCCATTTGTGATATATTCTTGTCAGAGTAGTACTAGGTAACCAGAACAATAAGATAAAAATAAATAAATAAAACTCTCACTACATCATAATATAAAAAATTACATAGAGGAAAAGTACAGTAGAAGAATTTTAAAGATGATCTTCATTTATAATGTTTTAAATAAAATCACCAACCTGCAATAAATTATAACTATTCTCAACTCCATTCTTAATTAACTATCCCTTCCCCCCAAAAAAAGAAGAGAGAAAGATAGGAAACACTTTCACCACATACAGAAAGAGTCAAATTATGAAACAGAGGTTTTCTTAAAAAAGGACTTCAGGAAGAAAAAGAATGCTTAGTTTGGTAAAAAAAAGAATGTGCTTAGTTTGGCATTACATTTGGTTAACACATAATGCTATCTATTATTTAAGCAAAAGTATTACAGAGTAAGGACTTAAATAAGCTCAAACTACTCACAAGTGATGGTTCCATAAAGGGCAGTAAGAAGTCGGGGGGGGGGGAACTGTGCTAATCACACAAACATACAACCACAAACTAAGCATAAATACAAAAATACCACAATATCTCAGAGACAATATGTCCTCACAGCCCACTCAAAAACCAAGATAAAGTAGTAGAAACAAGGGACCAGAATACAAAACCAGAAAATATGCCTGATGAAGAAGCAGCATTAGAACTCCCTGAGAAGAAACTCAAAAGAATTATATTTGGATACTTTCAATGAATTGAGAGATAGATTAAGGAAATCAATGACAAGATCAATGAAAACACTGACAAGATTAAAAAAAAAAAAAAAAGAGACAAAACTTTAAAACAATTTAAGAAAACAAAAGAACACATTGACAAAGTACATTAAAAAATAGAAATGGTACAAAATCAACAAACATAAATTCCTAAGACTAATACTAAGATTTCAGAAATAGACAACACATTGAACAGACAAAGGAGTAGAATTGAATCAATGGAAGACAGAATGAATGAGATTGAAGACAAATACCTCAATATTTCTTTTGAAAGGAATCAATCAGACAAATATCAAAACATAATGAAGAAGTCCTAAGATTCATGTGGGATACTATCTAGAGGAATAACCTGCATGTATTCAGAATTTCAGATCAGGAAGAGACAGATAAAACCATAGAAAAAATTGTCAAAGATTTGTTGGAAGAGAATTTCCCTAATATGATGAAAGACAAGAATATATCCATTCCATGGACTTCCAGTAACATAGAGTAATAGGCAGATAAGTGGCACAGGCCCTCTTTAACAAAGAAAAGAAAAACCAATTGACAGAGATACAGAAGAAAATTGTGGAGCCCTGAGCTTTGAAAGGAACTACACAGAAATGGATCAGGCACCAACTAGTGGAAAAACCTGAACGAAAATTGAGTACAGAGATGGTTAGAGCTGTGGACTGTCAGCTACTCTGATGGGACCAACAGCTTGAATATTTTCAAGTAGTGTTGGGACCTGAGAATTGACCTAATGATCAGCCCTGGTCACCAATGGCTGCAGGGATGACTGTGCTGGTGGGCTATGACTATGAAGGGAAACAGCAAGGAGAGAGGCAACTTGAGCTGTTGACTTTCTACTGTCCAGAGGGTGCAGTCATTTTGATTGTTTACACATGGCAGCCATTTTGGATATTTAAAGTGATGAGTGTTCAGCCATTTTGAATGTTTACTAGCAGCAGCCATTTTGGATATTTAAAGTAATAGCATTCTCATTCAGATTCCAGGGACCTAAGAATAGGTTCTGTTTGCCAAGGTTGGCAGGGACACACAAGAGGTTGACAACAGGAAAGGAGACAGGTGGTGATTGTATAAGTGCTGTCAACTAATGAGCACAGCACAGTACCCTGCTTGTGTAGATAACATACAAACAAAACAAAGAAAAGGAAAATTGTGGGCAAGTCACACCAACATACAATCACCAATTAAATATAAACATAAAAATGTCACAATGCCTAGGAGACAACAGAGCATCACAGTCCACAAAAGGAAGCAAGATAAAGCAGGAGAAACAAGGGACCAGGATACAGACTCAAAACACATGCCTGAGGAAGATGCAGCATTGGAACTCCCTGATAAGGAATTCAAAAGAATTATATTTAGTTATCTTCAATGAATTGAGAGACAGATCAAGGAAAACACTGACAAAATTGAGGAAAACACAGAGAAAACCCTACAAAAATTTTGAAAGACAATAAATGAACAAAATGAGAAAATAAATGAAAAATTAGAAATGATGCAAAATCTACACACAGAAATTCAGAAGATTAATACTAAATTTTCAGAAATAGATAAGACATTGAATGGGCAAAGGAGCAGAATTGAATCAATGGAAGACAGAATTAGTGATTTGTTGGAAGAGAATTTTCCTGGTATGATGAAAGATGAGAATATATTCAGGAAGTCCAACAAACCCCAAACAGGATAGACCCCAAAAGAAAATCACCAAGACATATCATCATCAAACTCACCAAAACCAAAGACAAAGAAAGAGTCATGAGAGCAGCATGGAAAAATGAAGTTACCTACAAGGGGCAACCAATAAGACTAAGCTTGAGTTTCTTGGCAGAAATCATGCAGCCAAGAAGAGAATGGGTTGGTATATATCAAACCCTGAAAGAAAAAAGTATACAACCAAAAATTATGTACCCAGCAAAATTGTCCCTCAAATATGATGGTGAAATTAGAGGATTTCCACATAAGCGGAAATTAAGGGAATTTGTTTAAAGCAGACCAACCTTATAAGAGATGCTAAAGAGAGTTCTTTGGACAGAGATGCAAAAAACAGCCAACAACAACTGATCATTAACACACATGATGCTATAACCCAGAAACGAATCAAAATATGGAAGTATCCAAAGTAAATAAGTCTATAAGATTGTAAACAGGGAACCAGAGACATCAACTGACAAATGAGGACAGCTATAAACTAAAAAGAGGGAAAAAACTGTGTCATTACAGAACTTCTAGATGTAGGGAAGTCAAGACAACTACAAGATAGAATGGATTGTTCTAAACTTGGGAAGAAAACTAGAAATGACAGGATAACCTCAAAGAAAAATGATAAACATTCACATCAAAGTAAAAAGAGGACCAGCACGAATATTTAGCAAATACTAAAACATAGCAACAAAGGAAGTGATAACACAATTCATAAACCAAATGAGCTCAGCATAGAAAATTATATGGAACAAAGAAATTGATACACGAAAAAGCACATAACAAAAATGACAGCAACAAATTCATCTTTGCTTATAATTACATATCTGGCAAGGGACTTATCTCTAAGATCTATAGAAAATTCCAATGCCTCAACACCAAAGGAATTAACAATCCAATTGAAAAATGAGCAGAAGTCATCAATAGACACTTCACCAAGGAGGATATTCAAGTGGCCAGCTAATACATAAAGAGATGCTCACAATCATTGACCATCAGACAGATGCAAATCAAAACAAAAATGAGACACTGTCTCACTACAGTGCTGATGGCAAGGTTCAACAAGACAGAAATTAACAAATGCTGGTGGAGATGTGGAGAGATTGGCACTCTCATACACTGCTGATGGGATTGTGAAGTAACACAACCACTGTGGAAAGCAATATGGTGATTCCTTAGAAAGCTGGAATTGGGGATACCATTTGACCCAGTAATGCCATTACTAGGTATATATCCTAGAGAGGTGAGAGCCAGGACAGGAATGGATGTATACACACTCATGTTCATTGCAGCACTATTTACAGTAGCAAAAAGATGGAAACAACCTACGTGCCCATCAACAGAAGAGGGGATGACCGAACCATGGTACATACACATAATGGAATGCTATGTAGCACTAAAGAATGATGGAGAGTCTGCAAAACACCACATAACATGGATGGACTTGGAGGACATTGTGCTGAGTGAAATAAGCCAATCACAGAAGGACAAATGTAGTATTACTTTGTTGCTGTGGATGGTCATGGAAAGGTTTATGTATGGAGGGAAATATTTTTTGTTGGTTGCCAGGAGTGGAAGGAGAGGGGAGGAAACACTGCAAAAAGAAAAAAAAAAAAGCATTGACCCATGTCACTTTAGTTTTGTGTATTTCACTGTACATAAATTATATTTCAATAAAATGCATTAAAAAAAAAAAAAGCTCTATATATATATATATATATATATCCAGTCAAGAATTTCAGTGAACTCCAAACAAGATAGACCCAAAAAGAAAAACACCAAGACATATCATCATCAAACTCACCAAAACCAAAGACAAAGAATCCTGAAAGAAGCATGGAAAAAATGAAAATTTACTACAAAGGGCAACCAGTAAGACTAAACTTGGATTTTGCAACAGAAACCATGGAGGCGAGAAGGCAACTAGATGGTGTATATAAAACCCTGAAAGAAAAATATCTCCAACCAAGAATTACACATTCAGCAAAATTGTCTATCTAATATGAGGGTAAAATTAGATTTCCAAACAAGCAGAAGGTAATGGAATTTGTTAAAAACAGACCAACTTTACAAAAGATTTTAAAGCGGGTCCTTCAGGCAGAGAACCAACAACAGCAAACAGCAACTGAGGACTAACACATGTGATGACATAACCCAGAAACCAACTCAATTATAGAAGAATTGAAAGTAAAATGAATTTACAAGAATGTAAACATGGAATCAAACATCAATTGGTAAATGAGGGCAACTGCAAACCAAAAAGAGGGAGGAAATACTGTAGTTACAGAATCTCTAAATCATGAAGATGTCGCGACAATTACAAGATAGAGCAGACTATTTTAAATTTGGGAAGAAAATTATAAATTGCAAGGTAACCTCAAAGAAAAATAGTAAACCTTTGCAAAAAAGTATAAATGAGTTAAGCACAAATACTTAGCAAATACTAGAACAATAACAATGAAGGAGATGATAACACAAACCATAAAATAATGTGAGCTCAGCACAGAAAATTATATGGAACAAAGAAATCAGCAACATCACAAAAAAACATAACCAAATGACATCAATAAATTCATACTTGTCAATAATTATATTGAATGTATATTGATTAAATGCATGACTCAAGAGACAGAGAGTTGCAGACTGGAGAAAAAAACATGACCTATCGATATGCTGTCTACTAGATACTCACCTTAGACATAAAGACAAAAATAGACTAAAAATCAAAGGTTGGGAAAAAGATGTACCAAGCAAATTATAACCAAAAGAGAGTAGGAGTGGTAATATTATTGTTGTTAAGTGTTGTCAAGTTGCCGCCAACTCATAGCAACCCTATTATTGTGGCAATTTAATTCTGATAAAGTAGACCTTAAGACAAAGACAACCATCAAAGACAAGGAAGAACATCATTTAATGATTAAAGGATCATTTGAACAAAAAGACATAACCATAATAAATATCTATGGACATGATGAAAGGCCCAATATACATAATTCAGACTTTAACAAAATTGAAAAGACAAATAGATGACTCCACAGTAATAGTAAGAGACTTTAATACACCACTTACAATAAGAGATAGAACAACTGGAAAGAAAGTCTACAAGGATCCAGAAGAACTACAATGTGATTAACCAACTTGACCTTATAGACACCTTCAGAGCACTTCACCCAACAACACAAAATATACTTTCTTTTCCAGCACACATGGAACATTTTCCAGGATATGTTAGGTCACAAAGCAAGCCTCAATAAATTTGAAAACATTTAAATACTGCAAAGTATCTTCTCAGATCACAATGCTATAAAATTAGAAGTCAGCACTAGGAAGACCAACAGAAAAAGAGCAAACACATGGAAACTGAATAACACCACCTTCAAAACCCACAGAGTAATAAAAGAAGTAAAAAGTGAAATTAAAAAAATTATTGAATTGAACAATGTCACAAGAATGAAAAGACAATATAACAAAATCTTTGGGACAGAGCAAAAGCTATGACACACACCAAAAAATGATCAGAGGGCAAATTATAGCGATAGATGGACACAACAAAAAAAAAAAGAAAGAGACAAAATCAACACCTTTACCAACATCTCCAACAATTAGGAAAAAAAGCAGCAAAAAACCCTACAGTCACCAGAAGAAATGAAGATTTGAGCAGAAATAAATGAAATAGAAAATAGAAAGACAATAGAAAAAAATTAAGACTAGAAGTTGGTTCTTTGAAAAGATTACTAAAATCGACAAACCACTGGCAAACTTAACAAAGGAAAAGAAAGAGGATGCAAATAACATGAATAAGAAATGAAAGAGGTGACCTCACAACAGAACAAACAGAAATAAAAGTAATGTCAGGATTAGCACATTTTATCTATGAACCAACTGACCAAAGGAAGAATCACTAAGCAGAGTAATAGAAATCACTAAGAGTAAATTTTAACTCTAAAACTAATCTTCTTTAAATATCAATAGGGAAATAAATACCATGTTTTATAAGTATAAAACATCAGAATTAATTTATCTCTTACCTTTGTTGACCAGGACAGCGCATTACAATAAAAACCTCACGTATGAGTTCCTCTGCATTTTTTAGAAGAATATAAAATGTGTTTCACTTCATGAATCCTGTGCTTACATATAGTCTGGTGATAATACAGTGATGAACTTAAAGTTGTTTGTGACAAGGAAGTGTATTTTTCAGCAATCTTCTGAAATCAGACAGGAGAGGGAGGGTTTTATTTTTGTTTAGCTTGTTTTTTACCCCATCATTATTAGAAAATATGTTGCTGAAAGAAGAAGTTTATAAATAAATATCTCCCTCTTTAAAAATGGTATTCAATTTATTTATTTTGGATGAAAATTCTTTTAAATAAATAAATCTTACATCTATGAACCTCTCAAATAAAATGTACACATTTTACAATTCCATCTGTATAAAAATCACACATAAGCATGACTAACTGATGTTCTTAGAAGTCAGGATACTAGTTTCCTTTGAGTGACAGAGAGATGCCATGGGATGGGGCCTGGTAGAGTCCTGCTTTCCCCGCCCCCCCATCTAACTCCTAGTTAACACAAGTGAGATTTCTTTGTGAGAAGTTAGTAAACTGCATACTATGTGTCAGAATCCAATCAATGGCAGTAAGTGGGATAATTATGACTGGGTGATACAAACAAAGTGATCACTTGCTAATCAAAAGATTGAGCATTGAAGTCTGCCCAGAAGTGCCTTTAAGGAAAAGAAAAGCATGATAATGTGCTTTTGAAAAATTAAACCCATGACCATCAAGTTAATGCCGATTCATAGTTACTCTACACATTAGAGTAGAACTTCCCTGTAGGCTTGCCAAATCTGTAATCTTTATTGAAGGAGACTGCCACATTTTTCTCCTGTGGAGCAACTGGTGAATTCAAACTGATGATCTTTAAGTTGGCAGCCAAGTGCTTAACTATTGCACCACTAGGAACCCTTATTTTGAAAAATTACTGATTGAAAATCCTGTGGCGCATACTTCTACTCTAACACACACATGGAGACACCATGAGTTGAAGTCAATTCCATAACATCTGTTTTGTTTTGTTTAATATTTATGATTTCTTCACTTTTGTATATATGAGTTATACATTAATTTATTTTTAAAAATACCTGAAATAAGCATTAGTATATTCTGTCACTGTTGATGACTTAACAAGATTGATACATAACAAATTAAATTTTGAAGGTCAAGAGGAATTGTCTGTGTGACATAATCACATGCCACCTTGTGTTTTCACTCCATATTTATCTTAACCAAAAAAAAAAAACACCTGCTGCCATCAAGTGGATTCTGACTCATAGCGACCCCCACTGGGTTTCTGAAGCAGAAAATCTTTACAGAAGTATATTGTTCCTTCTTCCTTCCAGAGTGTCTGGTAGGTTTGAACAGCCAACCTCCTGGTTAACAGTCAAATGCCTTAGGCACTGCTCCACCAGAGCACTATCAAACTTATCTTAGGTCCTTGATTTCTACAGGATATCAGAGGGCATTGTGCAGTAATTGCTCTTGATTCCACTTGACTTTTTATTTGTTAGTCTCTATAATAGTAGTGGGAGCTCTGGTGACATAATGCCTAAGGCATTTGACTGCTAACCAGAAGACTGGCAGTTCAAACCCACCAGCCACTCCTCAGAAGTAAGACTGGGTAATCTACTTCTGTAAAGATACCACCTCAGAAACCCAAGGAGGGGTCCCTATCAGTCAAATTGACTCAATGGTGGTGAGTTTGTTTGTTTGTTTTTTGTTTGTTTGTTTCTTTATGATAGTTGGGGTTGTGGGACAACTTGGCTAAACCATGATTCTAAGTGGTTTAAGTAGTTGTGATGTGGTTGTTCCCATGATGAGATCTGATGTATATGCTTTGAGTAGCCAATCTGTTAAAAAGGAGTTTCCTTAGGGGTGTGGCCTGCTTCCAATATATAAATGGACATCCTTGGAAAATCTGGGAAACATCTGTGACTCTGGATCCACTTTTGCTGTCTGCAAATGTCCTGTGAGCCAATAATCCGCCATTTTGCCTGCTGATCTTGGATTCATCTTCTGCCAAAGTAAGCAGCTTCCTATACCGCCTGCCAATATTGAGCTTATCTGCCCCTGAAGCTGCATAAGTCAGGAGAAGCCTCTAGCTTGACATTTGATCCTGGAACTTGGTTGGGACTTGCCAGCTGTGGTATTTCAGTTTGTGTGTCAACTTGGCTGGGCCTGGTTGAGTGGCTGAGCAGCTGGATGTTATATTCCCCATGATGAGACTGGTAATCAGCTCCATGGTGAAATCTACTGGGAGCAGCTGAGTAGCTGCCTTAGGGAATGTGGTCTGCTTCCTGTATATAAGCAGAAGCGTTCATGTCTAGCTTATGGCATGCTTGGACTCTGAATGTAGCTGTGCCGTTCAGCAGCCTGCCATGCTCTGCCAACCTTGGGACTTACAATGAACTTGAATTAATGGCCTGCCATGTGGTTTGGTTCATCAGCACTGTGCCTTTTATTTGTTGACCTTGGGTTTTTTAGCCTCAGCAGCCAGCAGCTGTCTGAGTGAAGAAATGCCTCTAGCTCCAGTGGGCCGGGAGCTGGAGACAGAGCTGGACCCCAATGTTGAGGGGCTTTCACCCAGCCCCTAGAGCCTGGCACTTTAAACTTGGACTTAAAGCCTCCAAACTGAAAGAGAATAAATTCTTGCTTGTTAAGGCCATCCCATTTGTGGTATAGTCTTGTCAGAGCTGCACTAGATAACCAGAACACCAGCCTAACTGTGTGAAGCATTTTCCTAAGATAAGTTTATAAATATATATGATGAACTTTACTGGTTTTCTCCTTTAGAGAACCCAGACTAAGACATTCGGTACTGAGAGTGGTTCTAGAGCAACAAAATCATAAGGATAAGTTTCCTAAATTGGTTCTCAACAATTCTGTTTTGGTTCTCCAGTTTGATTAATCGGAAAGGCACTGATAATTCTTTGTCTGTTAGTAAAGAATGCCCTGCTAATCCGTGGCATGAGGTGGCAACATTAACACACAAAATACCACCACCAATAGATTAAGCATTTTTGAGAAGTGAGGCTCTGACTGATTGCACGTTTAATATTTTTCTGCAATTTTGTCAGCATGAAGAGTAGAAGGAAGCTGGTTGGTTGGTCATAGTTACACTGGACAAATTGATGAAAGAGCGAGATGATCTCAGGGCTGCTGAGTCACAGCTCAAGTGTTGCACTAAAGACTTGCTTGATTTTGCTAACATGTACAGACCTAGAGAATATGTGTGGGAATGGCTATTATGTGTGTGGGATAATAATGCAAGGAATGTAACATTGGATCAATCTGAGTTTATTGATTTAGGCCCATTAAGCACAGATTCTTCATTTAATTTTTCAGCTTGGGAGGTTAGGAAAGGATCTAATTGTTTATTTGGTTGGCTTACTGAAGCATGGAATATACAGTGGCATAAGTCAATTTGAAGTACCAGACCTGCCTTGGTATAATGTAGAAGGTATCCAAAGGCTTAGGGAAATGGCATGCTAAACAAATTTAGCAGCTTAGACCCATAGTCCCAGAAATGGAGAGCCCAGAGAACACACCTTTTACCACTACCAGTGAGGAACACATTTGTGAAGGGAGGCCAGCATCCTTGAAGACTACTGTGATTGTTATTTTATGTAAGTTATATTTTACACTGGGAACTGCCCTAATTGAATTAAGACACTTAACTACAATGGAGTTAAATGGATCCTATGGTGTTAGAGGTGAATGGCAGCAGTTAATTGACAAAGACAAGGTAGGCATGGTAACCATAATGGACAGCAAAGACAAAGCAGTAATCAGAATACTCTGGCTCATGTGGACTTACGAAATTGGCTACATTGGCATGGTGTTCCTAGGGGTGAAACACATGGGAAAATTACTAAATATTTATTTGATCTTTATAAACAGAATTCTAGGTCTCATGAACAGCAATCTAGATCGAATTGCCAGAATACAGAGTCATGGCCTCTCAATCCATTCCCAGATTTGAGCCAGTTTACAGACCCACAACCCCTTGAATGAAGGCGAGGCCAGGTCCCCTTGAGGAAGGACTCCACTACATTGCCAAAATTTATACTGTTGATCTTTCTCCCAGCCTTCCCCACAGGGATTTGAAGCTTTTTATGAGAGTGACTGTTCCCTGGGGAAAAGGAAATAGTCAGACTTTTTGGGGGATTACTGGATACTGGCTCTGAACTGACACTAATTCCAGGAGACCCAAAACATCATTGTGGCCCAGTGGTCAGAGTGGGGACATATGAAGTTCAAATTATTGATGGGAGTCTTAGCTCAGGTACTCCTTACAGTGGATCCAGTGGGTCCCTGAACCCATCCTGTAGTGATTTCTCCAGTTCCAGAATACATAAATGGGATAGATATACTCAGCAATTGGCAGAACTCCCACACTGGCTTCCTGACATGTGCAGTAAGGACTACTACTATAGGAAAAGCCAAGTGGAAGCCATTAGAACTGCCTCTACCTAAGAGACTTGTAAATCAAAAGCAGTGTTGCATCCCTGGAGGGATTACAGAGATTACTGCCACCATCAAGGACTTGAAGGATGCAGGAGTGGTGATTCCTACCACATCTGCATTTAACTCACCTATTTGGCCTGTGCAAAAAACAAACGGATCTTGGAGAATGACAGTGGATTATCATAAACTTAATCAGGTGGTGACTCTAATTGCAGCTGCTGTTCCTGATGTGGTTTCATTGCTTGAGCAAATTAATACATCTCCTGGTACCTTGTATGCAGCTATTGATCTGGCCAATGCTTTTTTCACTATACTAATTTTGAAGGATCATCAAAAGCAGTTTGCCTTCAGAGGGCAAGGCCAACAGCACACTTTCACAGTGCTACACCAATGGTATAGCAACTCTCCAGTACATGTCATAATTTAGTCCATAGGGACCTTGATCACCTTTCCCTTTCACAAGACATCACACTGGTCCATTATATTGATGACATTATGCTGATTGACCTAGTAAGGAAGAAGTATCAATGATTGTAGACTTATCAGTGAGATATCTACATGCTAGAGGGTTGGAAATTAACCCAACAAAAATTCAGGGACCTTCCATCTTAATGAAATTTCTAGGAGTCCAGTGATGTGGGGCATGTCAAGATATTCCTACTAAACTACTAAAGGATAAGTGTCCATTACAAATAGAGATATTGTTTGGAGTCTTTGCCAGGTCCCTGTTGGTGAATCCCAACACAGACCCTTAGGATTTTGGAGCAAAGCCCTGCCATCCTCGGCAGATAACTAATCTCCTTTTGAGAAATGGCATTTGGCTTGTTTGATACTGAGCCTTAGTAGAGACTGAACACCTAATCATGGGCCACCAAGTCACCATGAGGCCTGAGCTGCCCATCAGGGTATTGTCTGACCCACAGAGTCATAAAGTTGGATGTGCACAGCAACACTCCATATTATATATAAGGATCAGGCTTGAACAGGACCTGAAGGGAAAAGTAAGTTGCATAAGGAAGTGGCCCAATTGCCTATTGTCTCCACTCCAGTCACATCATCTTCCCTCTTCCAGTCTGCACCTATGGCCTCATGGGGAGTTCCTTATGATCACTTGACTGAGGAGGAGAAAACTCATGCCTGGTTTATAGATCATTCTGTGTGATATGCAGGCAGCATTCAAAAGTGGACAGCAACAGCAATGCAGCTCCTTTTGGGGACTTCTCCAAAGGACAAGGGTGAAGGAAAATCCTTCCAATGGGTAGAACTTTGAACCATCTTTCTGGTTGTTCACTTTGCATGGAAGGAAAAATGGCCAGATGTACGATTGTACACTGATTCATAGGCTATGGCCAATGGTTTGGCTGGATGGCCTGGGACTTGGAAGGAACATGATTGGAAAATTGGTGACAAGGAGATATGGGGAAGAGGTATGTGGACAGATCTCTCCAAGTGGACTGAAGGAGTAAAGATACTTGTGTCTCATGTGAAAGTTCACCAAAAGTTGACCTCAGCAGAAGAGGATTTTAACAACCAAGTGAATAAGATGACACATTCTGTGGAAACCAGTCATACTTTTTCCCCAGTTACTCCGGTCATTTGCTAATGGGCTCAAGAACAAAGTGGCCACGGTGACAGGGATGGAGGTTATGCATGGGCTCAGAAACATGGACTTCCACTTATCAAGGCGACTTGGCTACTACCACTGCTGAGTGCCCAATCTGCCAGCAACAGACACCATCACTGAGTCTACAGTTGGGAACCATTCCTCAGGGTGATCAGCTGGAAACCTGGTGGCAAGTTGATTACATTGGACTACTTCCATCATGGAAAAGGCAATGTGTTGCTCTTAGTGGAATAGGTATTTACTCTGGATATGGATTTGCCTTCCTTCCATGAAATACTTCTGCCAAAACTACCATCCATGGACTTGTAGAATGCCTTATCCACCATCATGGTATCCTACACAGCATTGCCTCAGAAAAAGGGACTCACTTCACAGCAAATTAAGTGTGGCAGTGGGCCTATGCTGATGGAATTCTCTGGACTTATCATGTTCTGCATCATCCTGAAGTAACTGGATTGATAGAATGGTGGAATGGCCTACTAAAAATGCAATTATAGCACCAGCTAGGTGGTAATACCTTACAGGGTTGGGGTCATGGTCTCCAGGAAGTTGTATATGCTCTAAACCAGCATCCGATATATGGTGCTGTTTCTCAAATAGCCAGGAGTCATGGGTTCAAGAACACAGGAGTGATATCACTCATTATTACCCCTAATGACCCACTGAAAAAAAAAAAATTGCTTCTTGTCCCTGTGGCTCTATGCTCTCCAGGTCTGGAGGTCTTAGTCCCAAAAGGAGGAACACTTTTACCTAGAGACACAATACTGAGAGCACTGAAATGGAAGTTAAGAATGTCACCGAGCCATTTTGGCTTCATCATACTTCTGGATCAATAGGCAAAGAAGGGAGTTACTGTATTGTCTGGTGTGATAGATCTTGATTACCAAGGGGAAATTGGATTGCTATGACATAATGGAGGTAAAGAAGAATATGTCTGGAAACATGAGATTCTTTAGGACTACCATGTCCTATGATTAAAGTCAATGGAAAACTACAGCAACCCAATTTTGATATGACTGCTAATGGCCCAGACCCTTCAGAAATGAAGGTTTGGGTCACCCCACCAGGCAAAGAACCATGGCCAGCTGAGGTGCTTGCTGAGGACAAGGGAAATAATAGGTGGTGGATACCAGTTATGACCACATGACCAGTTGCAGAAATGAGGACTGTGATTGTTATATTTCTGTATTGTATGTATGCATCAAATATTTTTGTTTTCTTCAGTTATAAACTATAAAATGTAAACAGAACTAATACATTTTCAGTTGTGTGCATGTTAGTTGTATCATGTTAAATGTAATTTTCCTTATTTAGAGATTATATGTGGTTAAAGAGATGTGTAGAACTGCCAAGTTGACAAGGTATGGACTATGATATTTGGGGTTATGTGTGGACCATGATTCTGAGTGGTTTAAGCAGTTGTGATGTGGCTCTTCCCATGATGAGATCTGATGGATATGCTTTGAGTAGCCAATCAGTTGAAAGGGAGTTCCTTTAGGGGTATAGCCTACTTACAATAAATAGATAGACATCCTCGGAAAAATTGGGAAACTTCTGTGGATCTAGATACTGTCATACTACCTACAACTGTCCTGTGAGCCAACAATCAACCATTTTGCCTGCTGACCTTGGATTTGTAACACGTCAAAGTCATCAGCCTGTTATACTGCCTGCCAATCTTGAGCTTATCAGTGCCTGCAAGTGAGTGAGTCAGGAAAAGCCTCCAGGTTGATGTTTGATCCAGGAACTTGGGACTTGTCAGCCTCTATAAGGTGTGAGTCATTTTCCTAAGATAAATTTCTCTTCATATATAAGCTTTATTGGTTTTGCTTCTCTGGAAAACCAAGCCTAAAACAGTCCCCTAAGGATCACTATGCATTTCTTATGCTGAAAGAAGTAAAGAAAAAATAAAGCCTTGAGTTGCAATACTGAAAGATCCTATAGCCAAAATACTGAAAGATGGAAAAAGCATCAAAAGAAGATGGAAGGAAAAAACAAAGTTGCTACATCAAAAATAATTGGTTGATGTTTAACCATTTCAGGAGGTAGCATATGATCAAGAACCAATGATATTTGAAGGAAGAAATCCAAGCTGCACTGACGGCATTGAAGAAAAACAAACTCCATGGACTGGCAAAATACTAATTGAGATGTTTCAAAACATGGATGCAATGCTGGAAGCACTCACTCATCTATGCCAAGAAATTTGGAAAACAAATATCTGTACAACTGATTGGAAGAGAGCCATACTTGTGCCCATTCCAAAGAAAAGTTGTCCAATGGAATGCAGAAATTATTGAAGAATATCATTCACATCACATACAAGTAAAAAATGGCTGAGGATAATTTTAAAAATGAGAAAAGCAATACACTAATAGTGAACTGCCAAAAATTTTTCTGGATTCAGAAAAGGACATGGAATAAGTGATATCATTGCTGATATCAGATAAATCCTGGCTGAATGCAGAGAATATCAGTTAATATATTGGGTTTTATTGACCATAAAGAGGTATTCAACTGTGTGGATCATAACAAATTATGGATAACTCTGCAAGCAATGAGAATTCTAGAACACTAAATTATGTCCTTGTGGAACCTGGACATAGGCCAACAGGCAGTGGTTCAAACAGAACAAGGGCATACTGCATGGTTTAAAATCAGGACAGGTGTGTCTTAAGGTTGTATTCTTTCACCACACTTATTCAATCTGTATGTTGAGCAAATAATCTTAGAAGCTGGACTGTGTGAAGAAGAATGAAGCATCATTATTTAGGGAAGACTCATTAACAACCTGCAATATACAGATGAGACAACCTTTCTTGCTGAAAGTGAAGAGGACTTGAAGCAGTTGCTCAAAAAAGCAGCGACTATATCCTTCAGTATGGATTGCACCTCAATATAAAGAAAACAAAAATCCTCACAATTAGACTAATAAACAACAGTATGATAATTGGAGAAAAGTTGAAATTATCAAGGATTTCATTTTATTTAGATCCATAATCAACTCTCTTGGAAGCATCAGCCAAGAAATCCAATGACACATTACATTGCGCAAATCTGCTGCAAAAGACATCTTTAAAGTCTTAAAGACCTACCCCCACTTTATTGAAAGTCCACACATTTCTCAGCTATAAAATTAGACCTTGCTAACATTTACTGAAGGAGCTCTGGTAGCATAGTGCCTAAGGCACTTGACTGCTAACCAGAAGGCTGGCGGTTCAAATCCACCTGCTACTCCTCGAAATTAAGATGGGGCAATCTAATTGCACAGCATTCTGCTGTGAAAAGGTAGAAAAATGAAATGAAACAAATAACATAACACCCATGATAAAATATTCTGACAGAAGAGAAAAGAGCAAACTATAGGCTGGTATGAAATCACTAACCAAAACCAAACCAAATGCACTGTCCTTGAGTTGGATCCTACTCATAGCGACCCCTCCTTGGTTTCCAAGGTGGTATCTCTAAGGAGGTAGATTGCCCAACTTTCCTTCCCAGGAGTGGCTAGTGGGTTTGAAAAGTCAGCTTTCTAGTTAGCAGTTAAATGCCTTAGGCACTATGACACCAGCACTATGATGGAAAATTTCATATTACAATAAGAATGAGAATGTCATGGTGCAAGAGGTCATTTTTAAATTCAAAACTTTCAGATTAGTCATAAAAACTAGATAAAAAACAAACAAAACTCACTGACATGCAGTCAATTCTGACTCATAGTGAACCCTCTTTGAGTTTCTGAAGCATATCTGTATGGAAGTAGATTGCTCAGTCATCCTTTCGAGGAATGGCCGGTGGGTTTAAACTACCAGCCTTCTGGTTAACAGTCAAATGCCTTAGGCACTACACCACCAGAGGTCCCAAAAACTAGATAGTTAATCAGGTATCCTAGGTATGTGGCCCTGAGAATTGGAAAAAATGGAAATATCTATCTGATGACTTTCAGTTCTTTAACATTTATTTGATAATTGCATATTTTTTCCAAGAAAAGTATGGGTTTATTTGGTGCTTGGATTTTTGTCTTATAATTTTATATATATCTCATACCTCTAGTAGTGTCTTGCACTTAAGAGATATTCAGTAAATTACTGTAAAATTAAGTTGAATTAAATTTAGTTCCCCATTCTATCGTTAGGTCCCTTAAGCCATAATAGTAACTTCAGCATAATTCTTCTAATGATGTTCTGTTTGCTTATTCATAAAAGACTTTCAGACGGGTTAGAAGAAAATATTTTCACCTTTTCTCAAACGAACCATGAAATCGAGAGATTTTTCCTCACTTCTTTGAATCATCACTATTCTCCAAAATAAATTGCATTTGTTCGTTTTCGCAGATAACTTGAGTAAATAAGCAATTACAGTAGAATTATTTCTTAATGAAAGGACAAATTCTTCCCCTGCTCTTTCACATCTTGCACTAAAATTATGGGACTTTTCTCAAAAATGACATTCATAAATATGTATAGTCCTTTCATTATTTTCTCATTTCCTTTAAGCTATACAGTGAGTTTCTTAAAATTTTTCTGTTAGAAAGAATACATGCATGCTTTTGTCTGGTTGGTATTAAATTTAGGATGCTTTCAAGTTGGTCTATGTGCATACATATACACATATATGTATATGTTTCTATTTTTGTGCAGGACCAATGAGAAGGATACCACAGCCCATTAAGCAGGAAGTTCTGGTCATAAAGTGAAACACTGAAGGACTCTCACTCAGGAGGAGCAGTTGGTGTAATTTGTATCTGATGGACTTACAAAACTGCAAGTTTGGCAAACTTCACTCATGAAGTTCTTTGTGAAATTGCCAGGGGGGAAAAAAAAATTATGGAAGCTTTGAAATTGATTATAATAATGGTATTTAGAAAATAATGCTCAAAATAAGCTCATAGAACACTGTTTACAAAGAAACAAGGGGGTCAATCTGCAGATGACACTAACAGCAAAACAAATAGAGGGAATAAAAGTTCTAGGCACAAAACTTCCAAATGGAGAGGAAGACAGGAAAATGTCCTTATAAAACAGACTGTTCCAAAATTATAGAGACAACAATTCACTCCAAGGTAACCACAGAGAAAATTAACAATCCCCCTAAACAAACCCAGAAAGAAGGAAAATGTATGGGCTTAGGAAGCACAAAACAAATAATAAAGAAGAAAAGAGAGGAAACACTTGATAACAAAATGAAATCAGCACCGAAAAGTATTTGGACCAAGAGAATCTCCAACAACATGACAAAAAACACAATAGATCATCAGCAATCAATTCATACCTGTCATTAATTACACTCACTGTGAATGGAATAAATGCACCTGTCAAGAGAAAGAGAGTGCCAGATTGGATTAGAAAAGAAGACCCATTGGTACGCTGCCTACAAGAGAGCTACCTTAGACACAAAGATAAAAAAAAAAAAATTAAAAGTTAAGGGGTGGAAAAAACATACCAAGCCAATGATAACCAAAAAAGAGCAGGAGTGGAAATATTAATTTCTGATAAAAGAGACTTCCAGGTGAAAAATAGCATAAGGGACAAAGAAGGACAGTATATGATGCTGAAAGGGTCAATTGACCAAGAAGACATTACCATAATAAATATCTATGCACCCAATGAAAGTGCTCCAAAATATGCAAAGAAAATATTAACTGACTTGAAAGGGAAAATAGACAACTCTACTACAGTAGTAGGAGATTTTAACACACCACTTTCAAGGAAGGACAAATCAAGTAGAAAAAACTCAATAAAAGCACAGAAGAACTCAGCAAAACAATCAACCAACTTGACCTCATAGAAATATACAGAGTACTCCACCAAAGAAAAGCACAATTCACATTCTTCTCCAGTGCACATGGATCATTCTCCAGAATAGATGGTGTTAGGTCATAAAATAAGCTTCAATAAATTGAAAAACATTGAAATACTACAAAGCATCTCCTTAGACCATAATGCTGTAAAATTAGAAATTAATAATAAGAAGATCAAGGAAAAAAGCATTAAATGTTGAAGCTGAATAATACACTGCTCAAATACTCTGGGTAATAGAAGAAATAAAGTGTGAAATAAAGATATTCTTAGAAACAAACAAGAATGAAGATATATCTTACCAAAACTTATGGGACCCAACAAAAACAGTATTCAGAGGTCAATTTATAGCAATAAATGCACACATCAAAAAAGAGGAAAGAAACAAAATCAACACTCTAACTCAACGACTCCAACAATTAGAAAAAGAGCAACAAAAGAAACCTACAATATCCAGAAGTAAGGAAATAATAAAGATCAGAGCAGAAATAAACAAAACAGAAAAATAATAGAGAAAATCAACAAAACAAGAAGTTGGTCTTTCAAAAAGATCAAAAAAATTGACAAACTATTGGCAAATCTAACAAAAGAGAAGAAGGAGAAGATGCAAATAACAAGAATAATAAATAAAAAGGGTGATACCACAACAGAACCAATTGAAATAAAAAAAAACATTGACAGAATATTATGAAAAACCGTACTCCAACAGATCCAAGAACCTAGAAGAGATGGACAAATTTCTAGAAACAAGACCTAGCTAACCTATCTGTGGTAGTTATGTTTGTGTGTCAACTTGGCTGGACCTGTTTGAGTGGTTGGGCAGCTGGTGGTAGTTATTCCACATGATGAGACTGTCAATTAACTCCATGGTGGGATCTACTACAAGCAGCTGAGTAGCTGCCTTTGGGATATGGTCTGCTTCCTGTATATAAGGAGAAACTTTGGGAGTGGTCTCTAGCCTATGGCACACTTGAACCCTGCACGTAGCCATGTTGTTGCTCAGCAGCCTGCTATGCTCTGCTGATCTTGGGACTTATAATGGACTTAAGTTAATGGCCTGCCACGTGGTTTGGTAACGTTAGGACTGTGCCATATTACTTGTCAACCTTGGGGCTTCTCAGCCTCAGCAGCCAACATCTGTCTGAGTGAAGAAATGCCTCTAGGTCCAGTGTGCTGGGAGCAGGAGGCAGAACTGGACCCCAAGGTAGAGGGGTTTTCACTCAGCCCCTAGAGCCTGGCACTTTGAACTTGGACTTAAAGCCTTCAAATTGTAAGAATAAACTCCTGTTTGTTAAGGCCATCCTGTTTGTGGTATATTTCTTGTCAGAGTGGCACTAGGTAAACAGAACTCTATCCCAGTCAGAGAAAGAATACTTGAACAGACCCATAACAAAGGAAGAAATTGAACAGGTCATAAAAAAAAAAAAAAAAAAACCTTCCCACAAGAAAAAAAGTCCTGGCCCTGATGGCTTCACTGGAGAATTTTACTAAACATTCAGGGAATAGTTGACACCTATACTACTCAAGCTATTCCAGAACATAGGAAAAAAAAAAAAAAAAAAAGGAATAATTCTAAATTCATTTTATTAAGGAAGCATAACACTGATACCAAAACCAGGGAAAGACACCACTATATGAGTGATACTGCAGACTAATATCCCTCATGAATATAGTTGCAAAATCTTCAACAAAATCCTAGCCACAGAATCCAACAACATATTGAAAAAATAATACATCCTGAGCAAATGGGATTCATCCCAAGTATGCAAGGATGGTCCAACATCAGAAAAACAATCAATGTAATCCACCACATAAACAAAAGAAAAGAACCATATGACCATTTCAGTCGATACAGAAAAGGAATTTGATAAAATCCAAAACCAGTTTCTGTTCAGAATTCTCAGTAAAATAGGGATAGAAGGGAAATTCCTCAACATAATAAAGGTCATATATGTGAAGCCAACAACCAGCATTATTATTAATGGAGAAAGACTCAGAGGACTCCCTTTAAGAACAGGAACCAGCTAAGGATACTCTCTATCACCACTTCTATTTAACATTGTATTGGAAGTCCTAGCCAGGATAATAAGGTAAGAAAGAGAAATAAAAGGCATCCAAATTGGCAAAGAGGAAGTAAAACTATCTCTACTTGCATGATCTTATACATAGAAAACCCAAAGACTCAGAAAAAAAAAAAAAAAAAACTACTGGAACTATTATAG
>NW_006921790.1:4094667-4095163 GCF_000298275.1 Orycteropus afer afer
AAAAAAAAAAAAAAAAAATACTACTGGAACTATTATAGAGGTTCAGCAAAATGGCAGGACACAAGGTTAACATAGAAAAATCAGTTGGATCCCTCTACATTAACAAAGAAGCCTCTGAAAAAGAAATAAGGAAAACAATACCATTTACAGTATCCACCAAAAAGATAAAATATCTAGGAATAAATCTTAACACAGACACAAAAGACCTACACAAAGAAGACTATAAAACACTGCTACAGGAAACTACAAGGGATCTACCTAAATGGAAGAACCTGCCTTGTTCATAATAGGAAGAATGAATATTGTGAAAATGTCAATACTACCAAAGCAATCTACACATCAATGCAATCCCAATCCAGATAACAACAACATTTTTTAAGGATATGCAAAAACCAGTTACTAACTTCATATGGAAAGGAAAGAGACTTTGGATAAACAGAGCACTAATGAAGAAGAAGGAGCTCTGGTAGCATAGTGCCTAAGGCACTTGACTGCT
>NW_006921790.1:4095578-4109737 GCF_000298275.1 Orycteropus afer afer
CCCCATACACAAAAACAAACTCAAATTGGATCAAAGACTTAAATGTAAAACCCAAAACTATAAAGTTCATCAAAGATAAAATAGGGGAAAATCTAGGGGCCCTAATTTATGGTATAGACTATCAAGCATAACCCAGAATGCACAGGAGATGGAAGAGAAGCTAGATGACTGGTTCTTTTAAAAATTAAATTTTCATGCAGATGGAAAGACTTCTCCAAAAGGGTAAAAAGAGAACCTACAGATTGGGAGAAAATATTTGCCTATGTTGTATCTGACAAAGGACTTATCTCCAAAATTTATAGAAAACTTAAACACCTCAATGTAAAAAAGACAAGCAATCTAATTCAAAAATGGACAAGGGACATGAACAGACACTTCACTAAATAGGATATGCTGATGGCCAGCAAACACATGAGGAATTGCTCATGATCACTAGCCATTCGAGAGATGCAAATCAAAACAACTATGAGATATCATCTCACCCCAGCAAAAACAGCAAAGTTCAACAAGATAGAAATAATAAATGCTGTCAAGGTTGTGGAAAGATTGGAACTCTTACACACTGCTGGTGGGACTGTAAAATGGTACAACTATCATGGCAAATGGTATGGCATTTCCTTAAAAAATTGAAAATAGAAATGTCATTTGAACCAGCAATTCCATTACTGGGAATATATCCTAAAGAGGTGAGAGATAGGACACGAACAGACATCTGCATTCCCATGTTCATCGCAGCACAATTCACTAGAGCAAAGAGATGGAAACAACCTAAATGCCCATCAATGGATGAATGGATAACCAAATTTATGGTACATTCACACAAAGGAATATCATGGTATATTAAAGAACAATGAAGAATACATGAATCATCTCACAATATGGATGAACCTAGAGGACATTACGCTGAGTGAAATAAGTCAATTGCAGAAGGACAAATATCGTATGAGCCCATTATTGTAAAAAGTCAAGGAAGGGTTTGCTTAGGGAAGGGAACGCAGTTTATAGGTTACCAGAGATGGGAGGAAAGGGGAAGGGAAATCTTTGGACTTCCTGGGGACCACACACTGAGTTGAGTAAGGGGAGGGATGGTGTGGAAAGAGTCTGTGACCAGCAGGATAACATTGGGGAAAGGGAGGACACCAAATTGTGCACATTAGATAGAGATGACAGAGATTAATACCAGTATATCCACAATACTGCATTACCACTAGCACCAAACACCAGGCTACAGATAAATACACAGACAACTGAGAAGATCATATGGAGGTCTAGACCAATGATAGATTCAGCTGAGGATAATCTTGCACAGATACTGTTGTTGTTATGTGCCGTCGAGTTGGCCCCGACTCATAGCGACCCCTCCTTGTGTTTCCGAGGCAGTATCACTATGGAAGTAGGATTGACCAACCTTCCTTCTGAGGAGTGGCTGGTGGGTTTGAACCGCCAGCCTTCTGGTTAGCAGTCAAGTGCTTTAGCCACTATGCTACCAGAGCTCCTGCACAGATACTAGTGATACAAAATAACCACAGTCATTACAGAAGCAACAGAAGACAGACATGGAGCAATCCCTCATAGACAGCCAGACACCTTGGGATAGAGAAGCACCAGATCTACCAACTCAGAACCATAGTATTGGAGGATACCAAGCTCCATTTGCACAACAAAATACATAAGAATCTTGTTCTACAACCTACTTTGATGAGTAGTGACTGGGGTCTAAAAGCTTTCAAGCGGCTATCTAAGATGCACCTAATGGTGTCCTATCGTCAGAAGTGAAAAAGAGTGAAGAAAACCAAGGGCTTTTGGGAATAATCAGCACTAGGACATGATGGACCTCGAGAACAGATTAACTAGATGGTGCCTGACTACCAGTGCCAACCACTAAGGAAGGGATCAAAACAGGAGATCCTGCATAGAGTGAGAGGAAAAACATGGAACAAAATTCAAAAACACAGTAACAACCAGAATTACTGGTAGGATGGAGTCTGGTAAGAACTCCAAGACTGTTGCCCTGGGACACACTTCAGGCATGGGATAAAATTCACTCCCAAGAGCTGGCTCTCTGCCTAACAGTAATAAGACTTACATGCAGAACAGCCAACCCAGGGCAATGCACTCACCTACTCTACAAAAATACATCCCTTGGAGTAATTGGCCATGGGGCACCAGAAGGAAAACATTCACATGAAGGAAAAGCTGGACAGACAGGAATGCATAACTAAGAAGGGCACAGAGATGTAGGGGTCACTGGGAAGGGAGAGGTGGAGAGTAGATTAGGGTTGGGGATGGTAATTGGGGAGTGAAACCAAATGGACATGAACTGTTGAATCTAAAACAAATTCTGCTCTGTAAATTTGCACTCAAAGCACAATTAAAAAAAAAAAAAGAAAGAAAAGAAAATGAATTTGCTCTGTAAACTTTCACCCAAATCACAATAAAAATTTTAAAAATATTAAAAATAAGCAGAAATCACTGAAATTGAAAACAAGAAAATAATAGAGAAAGTCAATGAAACCAAAAGCAGGCTACTACTACTACTAATAATAATAACAAAATTGATCAATCTCTAACAAGACTGACAAAAAATAAGGAGAGAAAACACAAATCATCACTATTAGGGATAAAATGAAGAATAAAACCACAGTACATACAGCCATTAAAAAAAAAATGAGGGAGTACTATGAACAACTTTATACTCATAATTTCAACAGCTATGTGTGGATTTCAAATCTTAAAACGGAAGTACTGTATAACTGAAATGGGTTGACTCCATTATGAATTAAATTGAAATCTTCACTTCTACTGTTCCAAAGCAACAGTGCAGCATCTTTGTCAAAGTTTAACTGATAGAACATATAGAGAGCAAGAGACAGGGTTTCTGGCTTGAATGAGGAATTATTTGTTGAAATTATCTGTTAAAAATGTTTACCCAACTTGGACAGGCTGAACTATTAGGTATCTCTATGCAGCAGGGAGTATACCCAAAACCATATATAGGGTTGGCAGACAATGGTTCTAAAAGTGTATGTATTTGTATGTTCTGTCAGAATTCCCAAGGGTATATAGTAGAGCTGGCAAGGGACAAGGTTGTAGTCACTTCTTGGCCACAGCCAGCTACCCAGAGGGACCAAGTAGTTGAACCTGTGGGCTCAGGACCATACTTGCAGGGGACATCAAGCTCAATTGGCATAACATACTACACAAAACATTGTTCTACTTCCTACTTTGGCGAGTATCAACTGGGATTTTAAAAGCTTACAATCAGCCATCTAGATGCAACGATGGATCTCTCCTCGTCCAGAGCAAAGAAAAATGAAGAAAACCAAAGATTCATGGAAACAATTAGTCTTCCTGACTTGTACACCATCAGTCCTCAGCCTATATGACTATGAGACCAGAAGAACTAGATGGTGCCTGGCTACCACTGTCAACCACTCAGAGGGGGATCTATGGGGAGATCCTGGATAGAGAGGAAGAACAATGTGGAGCAAAACTCAAAATCATTTGGGAAAAAAAAGGGGGGGGGACGAGATTTGTTGGTCTGATAGAGCCCGGTGGAACCACTGAGTCTACGGTCCCTAGCTGCCCTTCAGGTCTGAAATTAAACCCACACCTGTGGCTTCCAGCCAAACAAAAGACAGGCATATGAGTTGAACATGTGAACATGTACCTGAGGTAGAGACACTCCTTGGAGAAAACAATCATGGGAGAAAGAAGGGCTGTTTATGCACAGGGAGATAGTTCTGGGGGCAGGAGTGCATGGAGGAATGAATGCAGGGAAGAGGTAACTATCAGGAGGAAGTGGGAGGGGAGCTGTTGCATTGGGGTAAATTGTAGTCAATATCATGAGACAACGTGTGTGTGAACTGCTGTATGGAAAGTGAATTTGCTCTGTAAACTTTCACCCAAATCACAATAAAACAACAATAACAAAAAGAATATTTACCCAACTTTATCTTAATACATTGTTCAAGCATGTCCTAGGAGATAGGATAAGAATTGATAACGTTAAGATGAAGCCTGTAACTGTCTCATGACTCTGTAACCAAGATGAAATAAACAAGTTTACCAAGTCTTAATCAAACTTTATTTCCACTCACTGACATTTTCAACTTCATCTCTGCTCTTTGTAAACCTGTAACAAAGTAAAGTCATAAACCAGTTACCTTAAGATAAAATGGCAGGCAGACAGAGCTGTGACTCAATTTATTCCAGACAAAATGCCTTGTTAAACAAATCTCAGGATGTAACATGTAAACTTACTGAATATTTAAGTTTATAGTGTGACAACGCTCTAACTTCTTACCATACTTCATTTCTCAATTCCTGCTTTTTGTTGCTGCACCTGTTAAAAACTGCTCTCTCTCTCTCTCTCTCTCTCTCTGCATGCACTGGAGTCCTTTGCTTGGGCACTTATGTGTCTCCCTGCTTTGCAAAACATGTATTTTTTTTTTCCCTTAAATAAAACTCTTTGTTTTTATTTTTAGTGGATTGTAAGTCTGGTGCTTCACTAGAAGAAAGGAAACAATTCTTGAAAACTACAGATTATCAAAACTCAACTAAGATGAAATAGACAAAATGAGTACTACTACTCTAATTATTTAAGAAATTTGTAATTATAAAGCAATTAAAAAATAAATTCACAGGCCCAGAGGGCTTCACTGGAGAATTTTATCAAACAATTTAAAGAAGAATTGTCACTCATTATATTAGTTTCTCAAGATTTGGTTGTTTGTTGTTAGGTATCATTGATTTGGTTCCAATTCATAGTGACCCCATGTTCAACAGAACATAACACTTGCCCAGTCTTATACCATTCTCACAATCATTACTATGTTTGAGGCCATTATTGCAGCCACTGTGTCAATCCACCTCATTGAGGGTCTTCTTATTTTTTTCTGGTCCTTTACTTTACCAAATATGATTTATTTCTCCAAGGATTGCTTTCTCCTGATCACCTGTCCAAAATAAATAAACTGTCTCACCCTCCTTGCTTCTAAGGTACATTTTGGTTGTACTTCCTCCAAGACAGATTTGTGCACATTTCTGTCAGTAGAGAGGACAAAACATTTAACAACCCACTTTATGAGTCTAATATGACCTAGTTACCAAAACCAGAAAAAAAGATAGTATAAAAAATAATAAAGATGATATTTGTCAGAAACCTATACACGAAAACCCTCAACAAAATATTAGCAAATTAAATCCATCGATGTACAAATAGAATTATATACTATGACCAAATGAAATTTATTCCATGAATACAAAGCTAGTTCAACATCTGAAAATCCATCATTATAACCCACCATTTCAACAGGCTAAAGAAGAAAATTATACAAATTGACACAAAAAGTATATTTGACAAAATCTAATACCCATCCAGGGTAAAAACTCTCAGAAAATAAGAAATAGAAGAAAATTATTTTAAATCACTACAAAAATCTACAAAATACCAGCAACTAACATATACTTAATGAAAGACTGAATTATTGCTTCCTGTTATGAGGAATAAAGTTAGTATGTCCACTCTCATCATTCTTATTCAACATAGAATTAGAAGTTCTAGCCACTCCAATACAGCAAGAAAAAGAAATAAAATACATACAGAGAGGAAAGGACAATATAAAACTACCCCTATTTACAGATGACACGATGTCTACATAGAATAGTCCAAGGAATCTACCAAAATAAAACAAACAAACAAACAAAAACACAGTTAAAACAACAAATGAGTTTAGAAAAGTTGCAAGATTCAAGATCAACACAAAAAGCAATCACATTTCTACATACAAACAATAACCATTTAAAACCCTATATGACACACAAGCTATCATTTATAGTCACTTCAAAGAACATAAAATATTAGGTATAAATGAATAAAAAACATACAAGATATATTTGCTAAAATTATAAAATACTAATAAAAGGAATCTGTTGTTGTTGTTATGTGCCGTCGAGGTGGACCCGACTCATAGCGACCCCTCCTTGGGTTTCCGAGGCAGTATCACTACGGAAGTAGATTGCCCCATCTTCCTTCTGAAAAGGAATCTAGAAAACCTAAATAAATGAGAGATATAATGTGTTCATGAATTGGAAGATTCTAAATAACAAAGATGCCAATTCTCTAAAGTAAATTATAGGTTTAATGCAATTGCTATTTAAATTCCTTCAAGTTGTTTTGTAGACATTTGTTGTTGTTGTTGTTGTTTGCCGTAGAGTCAGCCCTGACTCATAGCAACCCCTCCTTGGGTTTCCGAGGCAGTATCACTACGGAAGTAGGATTGCCCAACCTTCCTTCCGAGGAGTGGCTGGTGGGTTTGAACCGCCAGCCTTCTGGTGAGCAGTCAAGTGCCTTAGGCACTATGCTACCAGAGCTCAAGATTATTCTAAAATTTACATGGAAAGGCACAAGCTTTTGAATAAAACAATCTTTAAAGAGAAAAATTAAGTTGGAAGAACTACTATACTCAATAATAAGGATTATTGTTTTTGTTGTTGTTATGTGCCATCGAGTCGGAACTGACTCATAGCGACCCCTCCTTGGGTTACCAAAGCAGTATCACTACTTATGTGGATTGCCCCATCTTCCTTCCAAGGAGTGGCTGGTGGGTTTGAACCGCCAGCCTTCTAGTTAGCAGTCAAGTGCCTTAGGCACTATGCTACCAGAGCTCCCAAGGATTATTATGTAGCTATAATAATTAAGATAGTATAGTATTGAAGGAAGGATAAATACAAAAATTAGTGATATAGAATAGAGAATACAGAAATAGACTCACAAAAATACACCAGACCAATTTTTGACCACAGAACACTAGCAATTCAATAGGGAAAAGAGAGCCTTTTTAGTCAATGGGTTGAAGCAATTGAGCATCTAATGTTGTTATGTACCATCAAGTTGGCCCTAACTCATAGCAACCCTTCCTTGGGTTTCTGAGGCAGTATCACTACGGAAATAGATTGCCCCATCTTCTTTCCAAGGAGTGGCTGGCGGGTTTGAACTGCCAGCCTCCTGGTTAGCAGTCAAATGCCTTAGGCACTATGCTACCAGAGTTCCCGGGCATCTAATACATAAGAAAAAAAAAAAAAGAATGCCAAGCTTTTTACACATTAAACAAAAATTAATGGATGTTGGGTCACAACTTAAACACAACATGTAACATTTTAAAAATTTTAGGAAAAATCATTCGAGATTGAGGACTAGGAAAAGAGTTCTTAGACTTAACACAAAACAGTAAAACAATCTTAAATAAAATGTAACAAAATCAAGAAAAGGAGAAATTGATAAATTGAACTTAATCAAAATTAAGAAAATTTTCCCCTGAAAATTACTCTGCTAAGATAATGAAAAGACAAGCTACAGGCTGAGAGAAAACATTATCAAATCGCATATAGAAAAAGGATCTGTATACATATAGCATCTACATTGTATAAAGAACTCTGAAAACTCAAGAGTGAGATACAAATGAACCAATTTAGAAATGGGCAAAATTTATAAACAGATATGTCACAGAAGAAGATATACAGATGATAAATGAGTACACATAAGGAAGTTCAAGTTCATTACTTATTAGGAAAATATATATTAAAACTGCAATGAGGTATTACAACACCACACACATATCAGAATGGCTGAAAAAGTAATATTGACACCAAACGTTTTAAAGAGTAAGGAGAAACTGGATCACTCTTAACACTGATGATGGAAGTTACAATGGTACATGCACTCTTGAGAACAGTTTGGAAATATTTTTAATAAAGCCTAGCATGTAATTTCCACGTGATTCAGCAATTGCTCTCTTAAGCATTTATGCCAGAAAAACATTATAACTTAGGTTCACAAAATACCTGTACATGAACGTAAACTGTAAAGAACTCAACAGTTTTTCAGTGGGTAGATGGTTAAACAAAATCTAGTACATTCATACCATATGATACTATTCAGCAATAAAAAGGAATGGACTACTGATACATTCAACAACTGAGACAAATCTCCAGAGAATTATATTGAGTGAAAAAGCCAGTCTCAAAAGGTTATATACTGTCTATTTTTATTAACATTCTTAAAATAACAAAACACAGAAATTGAATTCATATTAGTAGTTGTCAGGGTTAAAGACTCAGTGTGAGATGCATAAGGGGAAAAGAGAGGAGGAGGGGAAGGGGAAAAGTGAGTGTGTTTATAAAATGGCAACATGAGGGATCCTTGTGGCTATGGAACTGTTCTGTATCTTAACATATTGCATAAAACTAAATACACACATAGGGAAGTGAGAAATCTGAATAAGATGAGTGGATTGCATTAATGTCAATATTCTGGTTGTGATTTATAGTACAGTTTTGTTCAATAATACCACTGAGGGAATCTGGCTAAAGGGCACACAGGATCTCTTTATCTCTTGCATACACATGTATGTCTATGATTGTCTTACAATAAAAAGTTTAATTACATAAACAGTTTGCAATACTTTTATATAGACTTAATGATCTCAAATAAGAATGAATGACAATTATGAATGAATACATTCAATATCTGCAGCTATTTAAATCCTGTTACTACAAGATTAGATGTAGATTGCTGTGATGCTTTCTCTAGTCCATGTAATTTCCATTTGGCTACTTGACAACGTGGGTAGAAGACATGCTTATGGTTTGCACAAATGACTGTATTATGTCTCATTAAGGATCATAAATACCAATCAACCTAATCACAAAAGTGCTGTTTCGGTGTTCATATGGCTATTTAATCTGGACAATGGTGAAAAAGATGAATAATTTTATTATGTTAATCATTGCATTTACTACCATGGAAAACTGCATCCCTTATATTGTTTTGAATGAGCCATATCTGAAATTTTGCTTCTGAGATTAAAAAAAAAAAAAAAAATGCCCTAGAAAGGAATTAAAATAGTAGAAAAAAGCTCATATTTGGCGTCAAATTGGTCTGGGTTTGAATTCTATTCCTGCAACTTCCTGGCCTTCAAGCAAATAAATCAGTCTCTGAGCTTTTTTCTCATCTATAAAATAAATATACTTATAAATAATAAGGGTCTCTGGTGGTGTAGTACCTAAGGTATATGACTGTTAACCAGAAGTCTGGAGCTTCAAACCCACCAGCCACTCCTTGGAAGAGAGATGGCAATATACTTCCATAGAGATAACACCTTGGAAAACCAAGGAGAGGTTGCTATGAGTTGGATCCTACTCTGGGAGTTGTTGTTGTTGTTTTGTGTTTTTTTTTAATATAAATAACAAGTATCTGCCCTACTTTGCAGGTTTTGGAAAAGATCATACATCTAAGATTCACAGCACATAATAGTCCATAACTGGTAGTTGTTTTAGAACTGATGAATAATAATTCATGTAATTCTCTTTATTTCCTACTCAGATTTAATTTAACCTCAAACTATTTGTTAGTATTGCATTTGAATTGTGGTGTTGGCAATATATATATATGTATATACATATAGAATATACCACGTACTGCCAGAGAATAAACAAATCACAAATCTATTTGGGAAGAAGTACAGCCAGAATGCTCCTTAGAAGCAAAAATAGTGAGATTTCATATTGCTTCCTTTGGACACATCTTCAAGGAACACCAACCACTAGAAAAGGACATGATATTTGGTAAAGCGAAAGGTCAGGAAAAATAAGGAAAACCTTCAGTGATATGGATTGCCCCAATAGCCTCAACAATGTGCAGGACCAGGCAACATTTTGTTCTGTTCTACATAAGGTTTCCATGAGTTGGACCTGACTTGATTAAAGTAACAACACAATATTTACTGGTATGTAACATATTAAGTTATTTCCATTGTGTTCCCTTCTGCTGATGTACCTCTGGAGAATGACAATCACATTCTTGTCCATTCTGGGTTCTGAAAAACTTAAAAAACAGACATGGATATGAAACTATTTGCTTTATTGCTACCAAAAATGGATTAGAAAACATGGACTAAATTTACTTCCAAATGGGCTTCTAACTACTTTCCTTACTCTAAGTCCAGACTTGCAAAGAAAAGAATTGTGTTTACAAAGAAATCAATTTTGAAGGCAGTTACAAAGGCCACTTTCACCCAGTCTATTTAAATCAAGAACTGATAAAAATTGCCCCAGGTCTACCTCTGCAAGACAAACTCAGATGCCTAACAGATATAAGGGCAGGAAAGGACATACTTATCTCATGGTCAAGCTAGCCTGAATGAGAGGAAGTTAAAAGGGGCCTGACAGTTGCATGGACATGTTTTCTTAAAATCTCATCATTTCTCATTCGTTACCAAGGAGATAAATCAAAGGACCAAATCTTTATTCCCAGTACTTCTGAAAGCAGAAGTTCCTATATTATGGCATCAGTAGGAATTATTAGAAGACAAGAACATGGTTCCTTCTCCATCTTTTATCCACCTTCTGCTTTATGCCCAAACTAGAGCACCTATCAGTATTGACCTGAAGGATTCTGTGCAAAATGTTCTCAACCGATGTCTTTGAAAAGAGCAAAAGGTTGTTTTATGACTGTATGTTTTGACTACACAGATTTAGTTTGGATGTTCCTCCCATGTCATGGCTTTAAAAAGTTAAAGAGAACTGGTAAAAGAGAGTCAGCAGATGTTTCTAGCAGATATGTCTTTTTGTCGCTAGATCTCTTCTCTTTCTGTCTACCGGTGGGACACAGTTTTTATTACCACACCTAACTTATCTTGTTATGCTATTGTCTTATCTTCTTGGCTTTGATTCTGTATTATCTTTTCTGTCTTTTGCTGTTTCTTCTTGCATATACATTTGTACAGGGAAAAAACGTGACCATGTAAAGACATTTGCAATCAATCGATCACAAGAATTCTATGTCAGAAATAGCAATGCATTGTGACTAATCTCCAAATTCTTTAGTTTTTACTTAGTAGTTTTCTTTGGTTCTGGGTATTTGGAAACTTCACTTTCAAAGACAATGTTACATTAACAACCTAAGAGGGAGGACAGAATGGATGCTGGGTAACCCATATTTGTTTCAGTTATCAATGGTTATGTACAACCACCCAAACTTGGTGACTTAAAAAAAAAAAAAAATCATTTATTAAATAAGGATTCTGTGACATTAAACTGTGATTTGAACTGGACCCAATTAACTGATACTTTTATTGGCCTCCGTGGGGTCACTCATTCAGCTGCAGTCATCTGGTGGCATTGTAGAGCTGATGGCCTAAATTGGTCTTACTCACATGTCTGGTAGCTGATGTTGGTATTTGCCTGAGTCATGTATTGCCAGCAGACTAGCCTGGTCTCTTTCTCATCATGGCAGAAGAATGTCCAAGATCAAAAAAGAAAATACCCCAGTGTAAAAGTGCTTTTCAAACCACGGATTCAAATTGGTTCATTTTGGTTTGACCACCGGCTGAGAATTTGCATTTCTACTCCATATATGCTGAATTAGAATCCACATTTGTACAAGATCCTCAAGTGATTCTTACAGATCCTCAGGTGACTCTTATGTGTACCTTGATCCCCTTAAAATTTAGATTCTGATTCAGTATATCTGGGGTGTGAATGCAAATTCTCACAAAGGTTCTAACTGGAATGAACCATTTTGAAGCCCTGTTTCAAACTTATGCTTACATCACATTTGTGATTTTTCAATGAGCCAAATAAAAGTCACAAGTCTAAGTGCAGAGTTTATACTGGAGAGGATTATGTAAATATGCAGATTCAAGGAGGTATTCAGTGGAGGCTATAACTAGCAATCTACCATGGTCTACCAACTAGCCCCTAGAATTCATGTACCTTTCACCTGAAACATACACACATCCCCTCCCAAGACATCAAGATTTATTCAATCACTGAATCACTGCCAAAATCCATGATCTTGTGACTTTCATAAGGTTTAGGTGCTGATGAATATCTTCAGGTGTAGCTCTTCTTAATTCAGAGAACTTTTAGCTAAAGGGAACCAACATGTTATATTGATTGAAGGATAGCATTAATGAAATAGGCTCTACTATTTTAAAATAAAAGAAATGAGAATAGCATAACAGTCACCAGACCATAGAAATTCTGAAATCCAGCTAGATATGTCTTCCTAGATCTCCTACCTCAGGAGAAAGGGCATATTCCTTGATTGTTGTTGTTGTGGTTGTTGTTGTTGTTAGGTGCCGTCGAGTCATTTCCAACTCATAGAGACCCCATGCACAGCAGAACTAAACACTGCCCTATTCCTGCACCAGCTCCATGATCCCTGCTATACTTGAGCCCATCATCGCAGCCACTGTGTCAATCCATCTCGTTGAAGGCCTCCCCCTCTTTCGTCGACCCTCCACCCTACCAAGCATGACATCCTTCTCCAGGGAATGGTCCCTTCTGACAATATGACCAAAATAGGTGAGACGAGGTCTGGCTATTCTCGCTTCCAAGGAGCATTTCAGGTGCACTTCCTCCAGGAAAGATCTGTTAGTTCTTTTAGCAGTCCATGGTACCTTCAGCATTCTTCACCAGCACCACAACTCAAAAGCATCAACTCTTCTTCAGTCTACCTTATTCATTATCCAGCTCTCACATGCATACGAGGTGATTGGAAATATGATGGCTTGTGTCAGGTGCACCTTAATCCTCAAGGAGACATCCTTGCTCCTCAGCACTTGAAACAGTTCCTTCACGGCTGACCTTCCCAATGCTACACGTTGTCTAATGTCCTACCTGCTGCTTCCATTGGCATCGATTGTAGAACCAAGCAACGTGAATTCTTTGAAACAACCCCAATCTTCTCTCCATTTATTGTGATACTGTTCATTGGTCCAGTTGTGAGGATATTTGTTTTCCTTATATTGAGACATAATCCATACTGCAGACTGTATTCTTCAAACTTCACCAGTAAGTACCTCAAGTCATCCTCACTTACAGCAAGAAAAATTGTATCGTCTGCATATCTCAGGTTGTTAATGATTCTTCCTCCAGTCCTGATGCCATGTTTTTCTACATGTAGTCCAGCTTCTCAGATTATTTGCTCAGCATATAGACTGAATAAGTGCGGGGAAAGGATACAACCCTGACGCACTCCCTTCTTGATTTTAAACCATGTACTCTCCTCTTATTCTGTTCAAACAACAGCCTCCTGGTCAAGGTACAGGTTCCTCATGAGCACAATCAAGTGTTCGGGAATTCCCATTCTTCTTACTGTTATCCATAATTTGTCATGATCCACACAATCAAATGCCTTTGCATAGTCAATATAACACAAGTAAACATCTTTCTGGTATTCTTTGCCTTGAGCCAAGATCCATATGACAATAGCTATGATATCCCTTGTTCCATGTCCTCTTCTGAATTCAGCTTGCACCTCTGGAAGTTCTCTGTCAATATACTACTGCAAACGGTTTTGAGTTATCTTCAGTAATATCTTACTTGCATGTAATATTAATGATATTGTTCTATAATTTCCACATTCTGTGAGATCACCTTTCTTTGGAATGGGTACAAATATGGATTTCTTCCAGTCAGTTGGCCAGGTAGCTGTCCTCCAAATCTCTTGGCATAACCAAGTGAGTGCCTCCAATGGGGCATCCATTTGTTGAAATATCTCAAGGAGTATTCCGTCAATTCCTGGAGCCTTCTTCCCCATTTCTTTCATTGCAGCTTTGACTTCCTCCTTCAGTACCATTGGTTCTAGAACATATGCCACTTCCTGAAATGGATAAAGATCAACCAGTACTTTTTGGTACAGTGACTGTGTTTTCCTTCCATCTTCTCTTGATGTGTCCTGCATCATTCAATATTTTGCCCATAACCTCTCACTATTGGAACTCGAGGCTTAAATTTTTTCTTCAGTTCTCTCAGCTTGAGAAATGCTGAGCGTGTTCTTCCCTTTTGGTTTTCAGACTCCAGGTCTTTCAACATTTTATTATGTTGTTGTTCTTATGTGCCTTCAAGTCGGACCCGACTCAAAGCATTTCATTATAGTAATTGGTTTTGTCTGCTTGAGCTGCTCTTTGAAATCTGTTCAGCTCTTTTATCTTGTCATTTCTTCCATTGGCTTTCACTACTCTCCGCTCAAGGCCAAGTTTCAGAGTCTCTTCTGTCATCTATTTTGGTCTTCTCTTCTTTTCTTGGCTTTTTAGTGATCTCTTGCTTTCTTCATGGATAATGTTCTTGATATTCTCCCACAATTCTTCTGG
>NW_006921790.1:4110738-4111600 GCF_000298275.1 Orycteropus afer afer
AAAGCTTTACCTTATCCATATGAGTAAGTCTTGGTTTACTCAGATGATGCAGCTCTTTCCCAGTCCTATTTCAAGAGTCTTCTAACCTAACCGGACTATTCATAAAGTTGCACAGTAATGAATCAGTGTTTCTTTGCTATTCATAAGGTTTTCCCTGGCCAATTCTTTGAGAAGTGGAGGGCCTCCTCCTTCTTCCTACTCTGTCTCAGTCTGTAAGCTGGGCTGGTGCCTGTGCACCATGTGCATCCTGCTGGATTAGAAACACCAGTGGCTCAGCCTCAAAACTCACATCAGCAGGTCACCACGGTAGGACAAACCGACAGACAAGTTTGCCTCCCTGTTGGAAACCTCTCATACCACCCTTACCTAGGTCCCTGTGGCTGACTTCTCCTCTGTCCAGGTTCCTGGCTTTTAATCCCCTTTCTCCCACTCTCCCATCCTGCTGCTTTGGTTGGGCCTGGTTTCTCTCTCCTCAACTAGATCCCTGTAGCTGACTGATTAAGGTCTTGATTAAGGTCCAGCTTTTCCAATAGAGATGCACTTCAGTGCATTGATTTCTACGGCTCTTGGCTCTGCCCTTTGGCTCTTGGTTCCATCTTCTAAGCTGTCCTTCCTTTGCTATTGGAAATTGGTTGTGTTTACTGCTGGGTACCTGTCTCAACCTTATTTCTCCTTGTAGCATGTTCTAGTCTGTGTTAGGGGTAAAAAGTCTCCAAGTTCAAGCATATTTATAGAAACTCTTTTATTAAACCTTAAACAGGACAAAGACAAAACCAAAGATGAAGACATCATCTGGATAAAGGAAAACATCAGCACATACCCATTACAGAGGCTGATGTTGTTGTTGTTGTTGTTGTTTGCC
>NW_006921790.1:4111830-4143803 GCF_000298275.1 Orycteropus afer afer
TTCCTTCCGAGGAGTGGCTGGTGGGTTTGAACCGCCAGCCGTCTGGTTAGCAGGCAAGTGTCTTAGCCACTATGCTACCAGAGCTCCTGAATTTGCCAAATCACAGACATGGAGTTCATTGCATATGATAGAGAACAAAGGAAATCATTACAAGGTCATGATTGGTGCCAAATCAATTCATCACTGTTTCAAATGGGACTATAGAACCAGGCAAAGGACCATGACTGTGATATGTACATAATTGCAAGGTGAGATAGGTTACAAGATTGGTTCTGGGGTTTTGATTACCTGGTTACATGGAGGACTGGGTATGACTCATGATCATGCAAACCTAAGACATAGCCACAAAATGGTTGCAAGACCATACTCCAACATTTACCATACTCCAACCTTTAACTTAAATCAGTTAAAGTGAATCTGATTGACCATTTCAAGTAAATGCCCAGGCAAGGTCCCTAGTTCTTTGAGTCCCTTTCTACCTACTAGTTAATCTACTTTCAATCACAGTCTTCCTGAGGGCAAACAGTCCCTCCCTGGGCATGCACAGGACTTGACTACACAACCATAGTGGTCTTTCATCGGTCAGCAAACCATTAGGGAAGTAACATAAAGAACTCAAATGGCATCTGGACTTAATGTCAAGACTCATAATAAACTTAGGGCTCTCACTGTAGACAGCAGCCAAACTTAACAAATCAGGTTAAGGTGTTATGCTCTAATGCAAGGTCCATGGACCTTTTGAAAAATTTTGAACAGTCATTGTCTATTTTATTCTAAGCTGATAAAATTTATTTGAAATCTCTATAGAATAATAAGAAATCATCTCACCCCAGCATTATTAGCAAAGTTAAAAAATAAATAAATTCTTAGGGAAAATCTATGTTATTTTCCCCAGTGGTTATACCATTTTACAGTTCCACCAGCACTTTGTGAGGGTCCAAGTGTCTCCACATGACTTTGCCACCATTACAGCTTAATAGATTGATTATTATTTATATAATTTTTTCAAAAGAAGAATCAGACATTGATAGCTAAAATCTTTATTTGAAAAAAAAAAAGAAGAAGAAGAGGGGGAAGTCTATTGCAATAGAGAAAGCTTTCTGAAAGTAAGATCTGGAAGCATCTCAAAATTAGGGAAAGAGGTCTTTTTTTTTTTTTTCCTTTTATAAAGACAAAAGTAGGCAAGGCTAGGAAAAAACAGGTGTGGGGAAGTGGTATGACTTACTCTGAGGTCAGCCTATTTTCTGGGAGGGGCCCTTAAAGAGGAGTAGTATATTGAGACTCAGGCCGAGGGTGGGTGAAAGGAGGAAGTTTATTTAACAAGGTTTTTTTTGTTTTGTTTTATTTTGTTTTTTCCCCTGATTGCTCAGTGAGGGCAAACAATTCAGTTATTCATTTATGAGGCAAGGAAAGTGAATTTGGAGGGTTGATGTCTGTCCTTGTCATAGATAAACAACAGGGCCATCTGTTAGCTTTATCAAAGTCTTATGTGGAAGAGTAGTGGCAAAGGTCAGTTGTTTTAAGCTTGTGGTCAGCTGAGTCCTAGAAAAAGCTGATAAGAGAAATATGTTCCATTCTTTTTAGTATATGCTTAGGCTTAGGGGCCTGTCAGAAAGAGAGAAACCTGACTGAAGTTTGGTCAAGACAAAGCAGAGGGTAAGAAATGGGCAATTTTAAACATCTGGACAACTGTTTTTCAATTATTTGTGGCTAAATAACAAACCACCTCAAAATTTAGTATCTTAAGACAGCTATTTATTAGCTTACAATTATGTGGGTTGGTAATTTGAGCAGGGCTCAGCTGGATGGTTTCTTTCCTGGTCTCATCTTGACTTACTCATGTAGATGCTGTTGTCTGGTGGCCAAGATGTTCTCAATCACTTGTCTGACAGTTGGTTTGGTCTGTTGATTTGGCCACATATGTCAAGCAGAGTAGTCTTATCTACTTCACATGAAGGCAGAAAACATCCCTGTGCACAAGAAAGGGTAAACTCTCATATTCATAAAATTGTCAGAAGTATGCTTGCTTCATATTTACCAATATCCTATCAGCCAATAACATGACCAAGTCAATATGGAAGGAGACTACATAAGGTTATGGATTCAAGAAGACATGTTTCATCAGGGCTGGGTATTGTAATAATCTATCACAATGTTATGGAGATATTAATATAGTAATATTTTCTAGTATTTATTGAAGGAGTCCTGATGTTTGTTACCTTGGCTACTAAACAAGTTTGGCATTTCAAACCAACCAAGTGACTCTATAAGAGAAAGACTTAGCAATCTGTTTCCATAAATATTACAGCTAAGAAAATTTGATGGGGGAAGTTCTACTCTATCACAAGGGGTCACTATGAGACAAAACCAACTCAGGCACCTGGCAACAACAATGTGATAGTTGGAGCTGTGTGTCAACTTGGCTGGACCACAATTCTGTGTGGTTTAAGCAGTTGTGATGTGGGTTATTCCCATGACAGGATCGGATGTATATGTTTTGAGCAGCCAGTCCATTGAAAGGGAGTTTCCTTAGGGATGTGGCCTGCTTCCAATATATTCATGGACATCCTGGGAAAAGAGACACTCTTCTGTGGATCAGAATCCTGTTATGCTGCCTATAACTCTTCCTGATCGAACACTCCACCATTCGGCCTTGACATCTTGGATTTGTCATTTGTTGGAGTCAACAACAGTATACCACTGTCTGCCAACCTTGAGCTCATCAGCCCCTGCAGTTGCATGAGTCGGAAAAAGCCTCCAGCTTGATGTTTGATCTAAGAACTTGGGACTTGCCAACTTCTATAAGTGTGTGAGCCATTTTCTTAAGATAAATTTCTCTTTCTCTTTCTACATAAGCTTTACTGGTTTTGCTTCTCTAGAAAACCCGGCGTAAAACATACAACATTTATGGAAAATTGTGTTAGAAACTCTGCTAAATTCTTTACGTTTAATCTCACTTACATCTCAGAACAGATTATGAGGAAGTTACTCATTTGGCAGATGGGGAAATAAGAGATTTTTTTTTCTATATTACATTTCTGTAAGAAAATTAACAAAACCATGGATTACATTTCTGACTTGCTTTAATCAGTTAATAGACATCCATTGGAATCATTTAGTGTGGTAAAATGAATGCTAAACTTCTAGTCAGAAGGCCTGGGTTTGAACTCCAGTCCAGCTATTAAGGATCTCTGTGAATTTTGGTGTAAAAAACATTTACCCTTCCTGAGCCTCTATTTCTTCATTGTAAAATAGGAACAATAACAATTTCACAGGATTATTGTGTGGACTGCATGAGACATTGGAGTAAAACATTGTTAACTATAAAGTGCTATCAAATACAGGATTCTAAATTAGTAAAAGGGAATCTGTGTTGTCTTTGAGCAGAACTAGATTTCTTTTGTTAAATTATCTTTCTGAGACTACTGCAAAGACCCAAAAGAATGATAGATTAATTTGTCTACAAGGAGTTTTTTAACTCCTAGCAAGAATAATCATAATAAATATTTAATGTAACAATTGTATAGCTTTTTATTTTAATTCACCTTTATTCCCATTAGCTCTTATACATTTTTGTTTTCATAGCTGTTGAATAGCTTCTTTTTCTTTTCTTGCAGAATATAAGTAAACTATCCTTTCTTGTTCTCTTTCTCAAACTGTCATTCTCAGTATTGAGAATGTCATCTATCAGTATTTTGATGTATATTCACATTTACAATAGATTTTAGCTTGTCTCTCATGCTAGTTTCAACTTCTTTTCCCTCACTTCTCTTCTTATTCACCCATTGAAATGCCATGAGCAACATTTGATCCTGTCTTTGATACAGCAGTTTTCACACATCACTGTCAAAGTACTTCCAATGATAGCATATTTCTCTTACCAGTGGCAGAGATTTGATGAATACTTCAAAAATTACTTGATTCTTTATGACAGTATCTACCATATCTATAAAAAAACTCATAGCATTTTATGAAGCCTGATCTTTCAATAAATACTCAGTAAACATTCATTAGGAGCTCTGGTAGCATAGTGCTTAAGGCACTTGACTGCTAACCAGAAGGCTGGCGGTTCAAACCTACCAGCTACTCCTCGGAAGGAAGATGGCGCAATCTACTTCCATAGTGATACTGCCTCAGACACCCAGGGAGGGGTCGCTATGAGTAGGGTCCGACTCAACGGCACATAACAACAACAACAACAACAACAAACATTCATCAGTTTCAATAAGCATTTATGGAGCACTTGCCATGTACAAGTCACAGTGCCAGAAGAATAAGCCAGAAGCCTTGCCTTCAAGTGACTTAGAGTTTAATAGGAAGATAATGCATCAACACAGATAAACACTAACAAAGCTAGACTGTAAACATCCCAGGAGATGCCAGGACAGTGTGTTAGCATAACAAAACCCATCCAGTCAGACTGAAATTGCTCAGTCTTGTTGTTATAACCTACAGAGGGTAAAATAACCTAAGGGAACAGCCATCTTGACCAAGCTTGACAGGTGCCAGGGGCTTGCCAAACAGTGTCTCCTGACCAAGGCCAGTTTTATATCACTGACAAGAGAAGAGTGACAGAAAGTCACAAGGCAAAGATAACTCATCCTGATAATAAGAAACCATTATCAGCATTCCGCAAAACTGCTATTCCTTAGCCCAATTCCCTTTTAAAAAAATAAATAAATAAAACTCTAACCTTTTCCAAGCTCGGTGAGACAGAGACCCCTTTTCTCCTTGGGTATCCATACTCAATAAAACGCTCTTGTGTTTCACTTCCTTCTATTGTTGAGTAATTCGCTCTCCTCACAGCAGGCAGCTAAGAACCACATTTAGTCGATTATGTTATTGTCAATTCATTTTCCAGATCCTTTACAAAAATTAGGCAAGATCTTTTTTAGCATGAATTATAAACAAGGATTAGCCATTTGGATAATTCACATTCTGATTATTTCTTTTTAAGCTTTGGTTTTGTTTTATTTTCCTTCACAACCATTTTTCTGCTTACCAAGACATTAAGACATTTAAATTATATCTTCAGAATTCTACCAAATATAAACGTGTAGGATATCTTCAGTGTGTTCAACTTTTTGCTTTTATTTCTAATAGGTAGAAATCCAAAGTAAATACAGGGTATTGCATGTATGTGTGTGTATTCATTTTCTAAATGTACTTATTTTTCTTCATATTTTTAGTATGCAGTTAGCTTTTGTTAATGTGACAAGTACTTCAATTAGCTTATCTTAATGAATTTAGTGAAAGCTGGTTCATCATCTGTCATCGTTAATGCTTTAGTCAACTTAAATGTCTTTTCTTGATGTGTGTGTGTACTGCTAGTGAAAAGACTTCCCTATCTTGTCTGAACTCACTACTTGCCTTTTTCTGGTCTTTTCTTTTACATGAACATGTCTTTCCACATCACTCTTTTTTGTTATTTATTTTTCTCATTTGAATGGTATGGTACACAGAAGAAAGACCCAATTTATAATCTGATTGCAACCCCTCAATGAATATATCAAAGACTTTTCTTGAGAGAAAAGAAGAGTGATTTTACTTAACACATGAGAAATTACAGTATATCTAAAGGACCGAATAATATGGGACCTATTATGTTAGTTTTAGTATTAAGGGCACCAACAGATAAAATGATGTAAATTTGCTTTCTTGAGGTGGACTCATCTCAAGACATATGATTTCTTCATAAGCCTCATTAGTTGCAGCAAGTTAGATCAAATCCACTGACAAGGCTCTGAAATGTTGTAATTAGTCATTTGGAGATAAGAGGGTGAAGTGACTAGAAGATAAGTTTAGATAGACCCCAACGTACGATGCATTCAAGTTTCTACAAGCTGCACTTACAACCATATGTTTTTTGTACTTCTCATCATTAGTAATATTGACTACATAAAACGTTGCAGCATATAACTTGCTGATGTTATATCATTCTCAGACATTCACTTATAGATATTTAATGTTAGAATTTACAGTGAAAGGATTAGCTGAAGTTTTGTCTAAACTAAATCAGGAGCTTCAGTTTCTTGAAACCATGGACTCAAATGCAACTGATGATAGGCATATTCATGAAGCTGTGAGATGATTTCACAAAATACATGAAGAGAAAAAGAAAAGGACTAGACAGACAGTTCTCACTAATGTACTGACTAGAAATGACATCTTCATTTGCAAGGATAATCTAGATGATCCAGAACTTTCCACAAATGGATTTATAATAGCAACTGGTAAAATGCTAATATCCAACTCTTCTTCATCATTGGAATAAATTTTTATGATTCGTGTATTTTTTTTTTTAATCTATGTATATATTATTAAAATGTATCTGAAAAAAACACAACTGGAGATTATATACATGTATGTGTGTGTATATAAACTCTGTCATGGAGTTGGATCTGACTTACAATGACCCCTCCTTAGGTTTCCGAGGTGATATCACTATGAAAGTAGATTGCCAAACCTTCCTTCTGAGAAGTAGCTGGTGGGTTTGAACCACCAACCTTCTGGTTAACAGTCAAATACCTTAAGCACCACGCCACCAAATTATGTAATTTTTCAAAACCAAAAAGATAAATAAAGATCAGTGTGGTAGTTCAGTTTGTGTGTCAACTTGGCTGGGCCTGGTTGAATGGCTGAGCAGCTGCATGTAGTATTCCCCATGATGAGACTGGTAATCAACTCCATGGTGGAATCTACTGTGAGTAACTGCATAGCTGCCTTAGGGAATGCGGTCTGCTTCCTGTATATAAGCAGAAGCTTTGGGGAATGGTCTCTGGCTTATGGCATGCTTGGACCCTGAATGTAGCTGTGTCATTGTTCAGCAGCCTGCCATGCTGTGCCAACCTTGAGACTTACAAAGGACTTTAATTAATGGCCTGCCATGTGATTTGGTAACATCGGGATAGTGCCTTTTTGCTTGTCAACCTGGGGCTTGGCAGCCTCAGTAGCTGTCTGAGTGAAGAAAAGCTTCTAGCTTCAGTGGGCCAGGAGCTGGAGGCAGAGCTGAAGGCCAAGGTTGAGGGGCTTTCACCCAGCCCCTAGAGCCTGGCACTTAGAACCTTTAAACTTGGACTTAAAGCCTCTAAAATATAAGAGAATAAACTCCTGTTTGTTCAGCCATCCCATTTGTGATATATTCTTGTCAGAGCAGCACTAGGTAACCAGAAAAATCGAATTTATAAAAACACTGATAACAAAATGCAGTAATAACGAAAGCTAAAAATAAAAGAAGAGGCATTCAACTTACAATGGAGTGACCCAAAAGGAGCCTCGCCTTAAGTCAAGAACTACCTGTATTAGGTATTAGCGAGTGATTATACATAGCTGATTTCAAGTTAGACCTACCTAGTACTCTATTACTTTGTGAAATTACCTACATGTTCTGAACCTCTGTTTTTTCATTTGTAAAATGTTGATAATATATCAATCTCATATTATTGTGAGAAGTAAAAGAGATAATATTTGTAAATATTCTAGAAAGCCTATCTTAAAAAAAAAAAAAAAAAACCACTCACTTACATTGAGTCAATTCTGACTCATAGAGACCCCCATTGGGATTCTGAGGTGGTAAATCTTTACAGAAGTAGATTGCTCCATCTTCCTTCTCAGGAGCAGCTGGTGGGTTTGAACTGCCAATCTAAAGCCTATAGTGAGTATCTAATAGCTGTTAGTATCTTGCTTGTTGGGTTGGTAATTAAAACTCAAGATATTTCTTGCTCATTTTAATGAAAAAACACTTTTCTCATTCTCAGTGAAATCTGGAAATCATCTGTCTGCTTAAGGCTTTTGAAAAATAGGAACATATAGAAGTGAATGTTCTGTGACTGTATGTACATTGCCATAATCCCAGCACATCTATGATTTCTCTAACTTGGGTTCCTCCAATTGTAGACTCTATATTGAGTGCACATACTTGGTTTTGAATGTGCAAGAACATCATTTGGGAATAAGACAAGCAATATAGACAAGTGAAGGCAGAAATAATTAGTGAATTAGTGAGCTAGTCACAAAAATAAGCAACTAAAGCTTTAATCCTGTAGGAAGGCTCTAGAAAAAATAAAATAGTGTATAACATGCCTCAAAATTATTTTACAAAACAGACAAGGAAACTGGGCTATTTAAACCCACACACATTAGATAAATACTTGGAAAACAACTGTACCTTACAAACACAAAACAACACCCTGCCATTGAGTTGGATCCGACCCATAGCGACCCTTCCTTGGGTTTCTGAGGCAGTGTGACTACGGAAGTAGGTTGCCCAACCTTCCTTCGGAGGAGTGACTGGTGGGTATGAACTGCCAGGCTGCTGATTAGCAGTCTAATGCCTTAGGCACTAGGCCACTGTACCTTGAAGAAGATTGAATCCCAAGAATTTTTGCACTAGGCAAATACAGGCAAAGTATATAACAATATGAGTGTAGCATTATCCTCCTGGCTGTTGCCTACCTAGAAGTAGATGCTAGCTGATGGGCATTGATGTAAGACATATAAAATTCACATTTTGTGCCCCCATAACTCTGGTCACATGTTTCTTCCCCAGATGCCCTTACTCCGATCTTTCAATCTTGCTCCTTCTAAGATTTTGACTAAACCACTAAATTATTCATCTCTGCTCAAGAACCAATATTTATCCTTATATTGGGCCATTTCTTCCTCTGATGAATCTGATGACAAATTACCTGAATCAATGAGCCCCAAAAGTTTTTTCATCAGCATTGTCTTTTGGGGCCACCCCTGAATGAGGCTGTGAACTGTGGGACAGCAACACCTGTGCCACAACTATTGAACAACTCCGTCAAAGCAAGGCTCAAAATTTTCCTATCCACTAATGGGTCAAAGGGACAGATCTGGGGGCTGAAGGAGAAGCATCTGTGCTGTAGGTAGGTAACTTGAAGCCAGGCCATCCATTTATTAATGCTGCTTCTGCTCTCCAGACCTGCTCAGACCTTAATGAGAAGGCACTGGACTATTTCTGTGCCCACCCTACCTTATGATTTGGTCACAAAATGCTAATGTAGTCGCTTAATGTCCCATGGGCAATAACTAAGGAGAGAGAGATGCTAGGATTTGTTTCTCACACTGAATAGTTGTATGGTAAAGATAACATATTATTACTTCACAATCCTAGGCTGTGTTTAAAGGTTTTCTGGAAATATCACACAGCACCAAGTCATATGGTTCAAGAAGTAGGATAGCTTGAACTGAGGTCTGGAGCTGCTGCAGAGCCCTCGTTTGCTCTGTACCTCGCTAAAACCTGAAAGGCTTCTGAATTACCCAGAAACTGAGACATAACAATATTTACAAGTTGGATCTGTGTTACCTCTGAAGGAACTTATCAAGTATTGTATTATGCTTTTATTAATATTTGTTACTTTACTTGGTTAAAAGGAATTTGAAAATTTGATTATGGGTATAGACCTTAAAGTGGAGAGATTATCCTGGATTCTCTAAGGGTTCCATCTCATCATACAAGTCTTTAAAAGTGGAGAAAAATTGCAATATTGAATAGAAATATAAAGTGGAAGGAAAAGGAGGAAGGATTTGAAACATGAGGGGAACTCAACCCATTGTTGCTGTCTTGAAGATGGAGGAAGGGGGCCATGAATCAAACAAACGTGGATGTCCTCCAGAAGCTGGGAATGACTTTAGAGTGAGAAAATGGAGATCATAGCCCTGAAACTGTAAGGAACTCAATTCTCTGAACAACCCAAATAAGCAAGAAACAGGTTCTCCCCTGGAGCCTCTAGCAAAGAATGTAGCCAACTGGTCTGGGTCTCACAATTTTAGACCAGTGAGACCTATATCAGATTTATGATTTACAGAAGTGTGAAATGATAAATTGTGTTGTTTTAAGGCTTTTAGTTTGTGATATTTCGTTATTGCAGCAATGGAAAACTAATACAACATTCCTCAGATGACTAGACTCCTAAAAACCTAAAGATTCTGAATCTTTGAGATTTAGCTAACAAATCTGGTGTGCATGTGTCTTATCCAAACCACCAGTCCAAAAAATGAACCAAAATAAAGATATATAAAACTACCCTGTGACAAGCAAGATCTCTTTGGACATATTGTGTGAGAGAGAACAAGAAAATTAATATAGACCTGGGTCAAGACTAAATATATATACTTGTCTGTTCCCCATGAATGTGAAGAGTTCTTGGCATTCTTTCTTAGTAGAAAATGGAAAGTGCACATGCACCAGATCAGCAGATGCATACCAAATGTCAGACTCTGCAGACATCTGCTAGTAAAGATCTCACGTCAAGCACACCAGCTATAGTTGGGCTACCACTTAGTTAAGTTTATGGTGGTTAACTCTCATCTACCATGTGCCAGTTGATTTTTTTCCAAGGGATTTTTTTTTTTTTTTTTTTGTGAATTAAGATACTGAAACTGGCATAGAAACAACTATTGTGGCTACCACATGGCTTGAGTTCATATTAACCCACCTTCTTCTGCCATTATCCTCATAGTTTTTGCTGGGAGTCTAACTGCTGCATTAAATGTGGTATGATAGAGACTACCATCCTATTCCTTCCAGGATACAGTGTTCCTTCTAATTTATGATCTTGGCTAGCAGGTAAAGTGTAGTGGATGCAATTTCAGGGATGTCCACTGGCCTTTCCTACTATTATGGATTTTACTCCATCGGTCAGGTTATTAATGTGAGGGCTTTGCTAGCTATTAAGAATATCCATTATGATTAAGCACTCAGGAAGTGGGAAAATGACTTGAGCAAAAATGCCATTTATCACCTGGCCTCTATAAGTCCTACAGTGACCAACCATCCTGGTTTACTCAGAAACTGAGTGGTTCTCGGAATGAGAGATTTTTAGTGCTAAAACTAGGACAGTCCGAGCAAATTGGAACAAGTTGGTTACTTAGTAAGACCCCATACCAAGAGGCAAGTCATCATGATGTTCCTTTGAGTCCTCTAGTATGAGTATCAGCTCAGACCCTATATTTAAAAGATTTCTAAAGATCAAAGAGTTTGCCTCTACCCATGAGTATTTTTAGGGGATGAATTTGGGAGAATCATTACTGTATATAATTGCACAATTGTACACATTTGCTGTGGCATTCCAAGATCCTCCCTCATGGGAACCATCTTGAAGCAAATTATTAAGAACTGCCCCTTGATCTCTGCCATCCCATAATCATTTTCATCCTCATTGACACTAGGAAGTTCAAAGCAGCCTCTCTGTGACATCTTTCCTGGCCTCAGAAAACAACTCAGCTTCTCAGTGTTTCCAGTGCCCCCTTCATTAGCATGCTCCTTATACTTTGGTGAAGGAAATGTTTTCTGGGTCCTCCCAGGAATATGCCAGGTTCTTTAGCCTCCACTTTAAGCCTTTTTAACCATTTTTCAATGTTCTGCCAAGACTATCAGACATCTGTCCTTCACTTACCATAGCCCCCCCTTTTTCCCTAAACTTTAAGGAATCATGATAGCAGTGCATTAGAAATGATCCAAATGTGCTTGCTAGAATATAAACCCCAACAACAGGGAAATGGCCCTGTACTAATTAACAAGCCCAAAGCTAGTTTGATATTTATCATCCTTTCTTGTTCAGAACTCTAAGATTCATTGTCAGGTATAATGTCCAGATTCTTTTCAGTTACACATTAGCTTTATCCTGAAGTTTTATTGGTAAACAATGCCTTTCCTCCAGAAGCAGTCCATGTCTTTAATTCTTAACTAATTAATCATAGAGCTTGGCTTAGAAAAGATCCCTAGTGGTGCAGTGATTAAGTGCCCAGCTGCATACCAATAGGTGGGTGGTTTGAACCCACCAGCCACTTAGTGAGAGAAAGATGTGGCAGTTTGCTTTCATAAAGATTTACAGCCTTGGAAATCCTATGGGGCAATTCTACTCTCTCCTATAGGGTGGTAATGAGTTGCAATCAACTCAGTGACAGAAGGTTTTTGTTTGGCCTAAAAGTTATGAGGGCCAGGAAAACAAATTGGGAAAAAGTCAAGATCTTGGGAAAGGTCTTTCTGCATAATCTCCAGGATAATAGACCACTCTTCCTCTAGTGGAAGTGAACTACTTCTTGGATCCAGATTTAGGAAAATATGGGAGTCCAAATGCCCTAAGATCATTCACCAAAATGACATAATCCTAGACACCAGGTCCCACTAATTCTTGTGGAGATCTTAATTTTAATGGAGAATTACCATGGCTCTGTTTCCATCACAATCTCCTTTCAGCTACAGGAGAAAGGGGTTTTTAAAACCTGTCACAAAGGAATTCTGACTTGAGCATTATGCCCAAATTTTCGAGTTGGTTGACTTGAGCTTATTATTTTCTTCCTTTAATACATTAAGGATACTTCTACAATAACCAATTAATTCCACAGAACTTATAATATCATTGTTATTATATTTAGAAAAATTGTATAAGCCACTCTCTCCTCTCCTACAGGTATCCATCCTAATACAATACAGTTATTTTATTACCACAATCATGGTCAGTCACAAAGCTACCCACTACCAAGGTTTCATCTGAGCAGTAGGTAATTCAAATCCAGAATTCCATTCCAAGAATTTACTTCATAGAACCATTTATAACGCCAACTGTCTTAATAGAGTTCCAGAATCAGTCCCTGAAATGAGGATTAACTACACAAATTGAATTTGGGAAGTCTAGGGACGCTGGCAAGAGATGATGAAGCAACTCATGGCAGAAAAGTCAGCTAGTAAGGGATACATTATTAAGGTAGTGACCAGAGTGAGCAACTGTTGCTTAATCTTACAGGGAACCCATGGGAAATAGTGAAAGCTACATAACTCAGAATTACTCTAGCAAAAATAGCAAGGGAACTAAGTTACTTATGGTCCCTGCATATCTATCTGTTAGTGGTTAAAGACAACTTTCTATTGGTTAATTCACAGGCACTTCAGGACTGCTGTGCACATGACCAAATTGGGTTTCAATAATTCAAGGGCAGCTTTTCACCAAAGATGTAGATTTTAGCCATTAGGAAACAGGCTGGAATGTCCAGAAATAGTAGGGCAACCCAATATAAAAAGTACTAATGATATCTCTCTGTGGCATTGAATCTCTATTTGTTAATTGAATGATATATTTGAGTTTGCAGATATTTCTCTAGAATATACTGCTGTGTTTCTATAATTTAGAATACCTGACAATATATCCAACCAATAGATGCTAATGAGTAGCCATGATTTCAAGAAGCTTATAAAACCTGTGGAGCAAGATACATATATTTGCAATGCTTGTTTTAAAAAGGAGTTATTCAATATAATAATACTGGAGTTGTCACAAGAAAGTACATGATTAATTGTCAAGTGAATGGTACAAGCAGCGAGTCACTCTAGGAGGTCAGAAGATTATGAGGTCTGCCTTATTCATAGTAATATCTGCTAAATACCATGATCAAGCAACCGAATGTTAGTTCCTAATCAGAGGTGTATTATACTCAAGTATAAGACTTTATGGCAATGCATTGTGTTAGGACAAAAAAAACACAAACTTATCATGAATTAAATAATTTTAACCACCATTTTAGTTACTTATCCTAGTAATAAACTCAAAGAAGTGAAGAAATTACTGATATTAGCAGCTTTGATGTGAATTGGGAATTTATATATGACATTTGTGTTCAATCTGGTAACAGGAATAAAGTAAGAAGAAAATAGAGTTATTTTCTACTTTAATCAATTTTTGTCAGAAATTTTTTTTCAAGATTAGTTTCAGAATTTAAAAAAAAAAAAAGGAAAGAAATGAGAGTGATTGCCCTCTAGAGACAAGAGTTGTTAACTTGTTCAGGACACACTTGAGATTTTTGATCATTATGTTGTCATTAGCTTCAGCTGCTGCTTGTTTGTAGCCTCAAATATATACTTATTCATCTCTCTGTCTTTCACATTTCAGAAGGTCCATTGCACTGAATAGTCTCAGTCTTCCCCATAAATTAATCTGTAGATTGCCTGCCTCCTTCTCTCTCTCTCTGTCGCCCCCTGCCATCACTCCAACACACACAGACACAATTCCTTTCCCAAATTTCAGTCTACCACAACTTTAAACAGATAAATGAATAAATTGGCATATATTTAGAAGCCATTTGGGGAATTGCATATATATCATTTCATGTTTGATCTATGACCATTTTTTTTGTTTTGTTTTGTTTTTTGTTTCTAATTTTCACCATCATCACGAGTTTATTGATTGCTAGATACTTGGGCTACAAAGATACAAAGAAAAGTATACAAAGGATGTTGAAGACAAAGAATGCTTATATTTACATGAATGGTAAAGAAGAATATAAGATAAGTTGTACTAAGTTCTAAGTGATTATGACAGTTATAGTTTTATAAACTCCTCTGGAACTTTGAGGAAAAAGATCATGAGGTGGATTTTTTTCTGTTGTAGATTTTACAGAAGCAACCAGCTCCGGATCAAGAATGTAGTGTGACCAGGCTTAAAGGAGGAATTCCTTGGGCAGTGCAAATGGTTAATGTGCTTGGTTCCTAATCAAATGGTTGGGAATTCAGGTCACCCCAGATGCTCCTCAGAAGAAAGGTTTGACAATCTACTTTCAAAAAATTAGTCTTTGAAAACACTATGAAAGCTCTGACATACATGTGGTCATCATGTGCTGGAGTGAACAGGACAACTGTTAACAGGTAAAAAGTTTAAAGAAAGGTGGCTAATGTTGAAGAACATGATTCCTGCACTAATGTTGCCTCACAACCTTATCCTGAATGCTGGTTTTGGTGATGGATTATATCAAAATTATCATGCAAATTTTTCTTCAAAGATAGCTTCCAAGAGTCCATATCCCTAGGGATACTTCTATTAAAAAAAAAAAAAAAAAAAAAAACCCTTCTTAGGAGATTCTGATATACAACCAGGTGGAGAAATTGCAGTACAGAAATTAACATAATCAGATGATGCTTTGAATTGGGGTCTTTATTAATTGGGCTTTAAATAAATATTATTGTCTTTATGCTCAAAATTGAACAAATATAGGAAAGAATTAAGACAGCTTATGCTCCCACCAATCAGAGAAAACCACTATGAAAATTTAAATCTTGCAGGCATTTTTCTACATGAAACATGCTAAGTATTAGATATATTTTTACATTCATACACCCCACAAATGATATCATACTCCAAATACTAACACATTTCAAGCTTTTTCACTTAGCAGTGTGACTTTTATGTGCCACAGAAGAAACTTCTTTCAAAAGCCCAGTCATTCTCTTCATTTATTCATTCATTGAATGGGTTCTTATTGAATGTCTCTTGTGTGTAAGACAGTCTTGTAGCTGTTTGGGATATAGCAATGAATATATCAGAAAATGATTCTTGCTCACATGAAACTTACATTCTAGCAGGAGAAAAAAAATAAAATAAAATAAACAAGTAGACCATATAGTATAGTCAAGTCAATAAGGGCTGCAGAAAAGTGAAAAGGTAGATCAGAATACAGATTATCAGGAGAAGAAGGCAGGGGAGGGTTGCAATTGAATTAGGACAATCGAGGTAGTTCACATTAAGGACATGATATTTGATTAGACTTGAAGAAGATGAGGAAATGATCCATGAGGCTATCTAGAGGAAAACTTCTCAAGCAAAGGGAACAGCATTGCAAAATTCCCAAGTCAGAAACAAGTTTAGTTTGTTTAAGAATAATAAGATTGAGGAGGCTTGAGATAAAAGAGTGAATGGAAGGATAATGCGAAACGAGGTCAAACGGGGCTGGGACATGTGAGGAGCAGATAAAGCAATAATTTTAAGGCACAATAACAACTTGTCTATTACTATGAGTGAAGTAGAAAATCTTTGCAGTGTTTCAGTAGAGTAATGGCATGATCTGACACATGTTTTAAAAGAATCACTCTACCTCTATCTTTTTCTGCCTGATTTCAAGAGAGAATTAAGCTCTAATGCTTTGAGACACCCTTTGAACTAATATCTGTTCTTTGCAACTGAATGATACAATGTATATACCATCTTTGAGATATTTGAGATAATTATCAAATCATTCTCTGTGTTCTGTAGCTGATACTAAGAACGCTAGGACTATAGAGGGGAAAGATGATGAGAAAGGGTAAGGGAGGAACAAAATAATAATTATAAAGATTGACCATGGAATTTAATTTTAAGAGGGGAAAGGAAACATTGAGGGTGGTGAAGGACATCAAGAGGTGAAGGAAAATAAAATACCATAGACTCAATGGATTGGAGAGTCCGTACAAGTCAAACAGTTATTGGAATGAGGTTAGGGAGTTCTTGATGGAATGAGTTTGAAAGATAGAAGGAGATAAGAGATTGTAAGAGAGACTGATATAATAAAGGAGTTGGATTTATGGTAATGGTAAGGGAGTGGGCAGCTGAGGTAGAATAAAGGACAAGAAAATTGGAGGGAATCAAGAACCAACATATTACAAAGCTCTCTTGTGTGTTCTTTGAAACTGTAAGAATTGAAACAGAAGTGGTGTCAGAGTTTCAGTGAGCCATTACCCAAAAATGTTGATAAATTGAGAAGATGACAAACACTGAAGGCGATATAATCTGATGACGTGATATTCTAAGTTAGAAGTTTGAGAAACGAGAGAGGGAAAATAGCCTTCAAGTGCTCTTCCTTCCTCCCAGTCCATGGGAGTAAAACAACTGCTCCTTGGGAAAACTCTGGGAAAAAATGTGTCAGCAGAAACAGATATCTACTGAGACAAGGTAAAGAAACATTCAAAGAATATTCATGATTGACTGCTAGAATACTTCGTCCCTGTCCCAAGACCTATTCTTTGTCTTTCAGACAATATGAATTGATTTTCTTCTTAATAGATTTTCCAGGAGCAAAACTTAAAATCTCAATAGTCACTGTTCCTTAAGTAATCCCTTCTGAAGACTCTCTTTTTTAATCAGTGCTACTTAGTAAATCAGGTATCAAACCTCCTGAGACCTTATGTGTAAGGAAATCTGAGGTTAGGCTCTTCTGGGGAAGTGGCACATGTATATAAGTATTGAAGTAGCTCTTTTATGAAAATTCTTCATTGAGTCATTTGTGTGATTTTGGTAGAAGTGAAAGCTATTGTTTAAAGTGGTCCTAGGGCAATTATTCATTGAACAATCAAGTGATCTATAACTCACTCTACTATATTTAAGTCACCAGTCTCCCCTTTTCATAGTTTCAAACACATTAGTGCAAGGGAAAATCAGAAGAACCCATGCATACATTTGCATACTTGCATGAGCTTTCCCCAGACTCCTCTCCTGAGCTATTCAATAAGGCATTTGACTGATAACTACATCAGTGGTTCAAACTCACCAGCTGCTCCACGGAAGGAAAATGGAGCAATCTACTTCTGTAAAGATTTACAGCCTCAGCAACCTAAGGGAGTGCTATGAGTTGGAATTGACTCAATGACAGTGAATTTGGTTTTACTATATATTAAATTCTTGGAACTCGTTGTGCTATCCAACTTTCTTTTACTTTTCTCCAGTATTTTTATAGCAAAGGCAAATTTCTGGGGTACTCAACCTCTTTTTTATCAAACTGTATTTTCCTTACTAGAAACCAACAGTAAGAAAACTCCCATTTTATTTCTACACTGAATGAATCTCAAACAGGAATTTTAGTCACTCAGAGTGCAAGGTTCTGGTAATTTTTTCAAAAATTTCTGCATATTCTTAGATCTTTGCTCCCTGAACCTCCATCTTCCCCAATTTCTGGCAATGAGATCTTAGAGGTGCTTGTTGAAGCAGAGTCATTGTTGTCAGTTGGAAAGTCAAAGAGGTTACAAGGAAAAATGATCATGAAAATAAAACCGTTGATGACAGTTTTTTAGATGCTTCTCTCAGTGATAGTTAATTCTATCTATTAACTTGGCTAGGCTACTTCTCGATGGCACATAACAACAACAACAACAAGGCTACTTCATCAATCAGTAATCTAGGTGTTTCTGTGAAGGTGTTTTATACTGACATCAATAATCAGTTGACTTAAAGTAAAGGAGAATACTTTGATAAGGTGGGTGAACCTCATTCAATAAGTTGAAGGCCTGAACAGCAAAAATTGAGGTTTCCCATAGATGAAATGCTACTTCAAGACAGCAGTCAACTCCTGCCTATTTTTTATCCTGCTGGACTGCCCTACATGTTTCAACCTTTCAGCACCCACCAGCACAGGAGCCAGTTCTTAAAATAAATGTATCCTATTTGTCTTGTTTTCTATAGAAAACCCTAACTGGTACACCTTCCCTACTGATTGACATTCAAAATTAACTTACTTTCTCTGTCATTCTCTGAAACCCATGACAAAGCCTGTTGCAGTTCATTGTCAGGTTTACTTAGCTGTGTTATATCTGCTTCATCCTGAAGACTAGGTCAAGAGTTTCACATCTTCCCCCAGTCTTGCACTTTATCTCTGAAGCTCTAAATGGTAGGATGCATGGTAGTAGATTCCAGGGACCTGCTGGGAAAAATCTGTCTACTAAATGTTATGTTGGATTCTTTCTCACCTTCATTGGTGGTCACTGGCTTTTTCCATCATCTGATTTTATATTTCCAGTATGTTCAGAAATGTTTAAAGTATCTGACTTTTGGATAATGCTCTTCTCTGTATCCCAGCTATTTCAGAGATTTTTCTACATTTTCATATCTTTGGATTATTTCTATGAAAGAGAAGAAAAAGAAGCAAACTGGGATCAAATTGTTATCTTAAAATTAGAATATTTTCTTAGGCCTATGAGTTGGGGCCGACTCGACAGCACATAACAACAACAACAACAACATGTGTTTGACTCTGAGAGTCCCAGTGAGTTTAGAATATCTAAATATTAGTCCTTTCACTGAAGCAGCATATTTGTTTTACTGGGTTGCTATGGTTTAGCTAATCCCAGTATAGACACTCTGTGTAATTATATTTGGTTTGAAATTTTTCTCCTTTTTTTTGGTCTTGACTACCAAATTCTCAATGCTTTCTCAATATTTACAAATGTTCTCAGAAGGGTAGACAAATATCCATTATCTTTTTTTCCTCTCGCTCTTACTTTTTCCCTTATTGTAGAAACTTGTCATTATTCTGACCTCAGTAGAGGACTGTGAAACAACAGCGGATCCTAGTTTTTCAATGGCAGAGTTAAATTCTGAGAGGGAAACCAAGGAAATGCATCTGAAGTAATCAGAAAATCAGAATAACAGATAATATAGATCAAGGAAGACTAAAAAGGGATATTGAAATAAAAAAAAGCAAAGAAGCAGAACACCCATTCAAGTAGTCAGAATAGAGGTGCCAGAAAAGGTATAGCTGTGGGAGTTACTGGAATAGGCGCATTAGTTGAAAATACTAAAATAAACTTTATCAGGGAACCAGGAAATGGACAAGGAAGAGCAATGTAAGAGAAAACATAAAATCTCAAGATTCAAGGTCATATGACAACATGAAGAAGAAAGCATTTGGCCATGGTTTCATCCTTTGATAAGTCTGTGTTAAGATTTATCCTGAGGCCATGCCATTATACACTGTCATCTTATATTTCCTGTGCAATACTAAAAAGCTGACTATTCTCTCATTGATGTCCCTTCATTACAAAATCTTTAAGTCAACTACTTTGTCACTTATTTAAACAGTAGCCTGCACTCCCCAGACACTAAACCATACCACTGTGCATACAAGATGGCAGGAAAGCATTTGTTTTCTGACTAAATCTTTCATGTCCTATTAAATTCCTGTTTGCATTTTTTAACAATTCCTCTTTGTAAGTCAATATATTGATCTAAAATGTAGTTTCTGTCTGTTAAGAGAAATGGAACTACGAGTCTTGTTTTTGTTGTTTCTGTTTCTTAATGTTTTGTACTTTTACATTATTCATGCACCCAGAGGCCCTGTGTGATGGCCACATTTTTATAAATTCCCCAAATAAATAATAGCCTACTTAGAAAAGCTACTTTAGTTTATCTAGGATTTTGGCTTCTGGTGTCTGATAAGTAACACTTAGCAATGCAAGTTAAAGGACAGGTAATTGTAGTGGCACCTGGCATGCTTCAAACATTAAAAATAAAAATGATAGTCATCCCACTAATGCATAAGTTTGATGTGAATCTGTGTGGCATTTCTGTTAAGGTTTCTTCTATGCTTTACTTAGAAATCTAGCACTTATGAATTCTAGATGACATATAAATAACTAAATAATAACGGACTTTATGAAGACTATTTTAGTAAGAAAAAATAAAGATTTATTTTTCTTAAAAAGGCCCCCTCCTCCTTTTTTATCACTTTCTTTGAATCTGTGATACTGTGGTTGTTGTTGTTATGTGCCATTGAGTCAGAACCGACCCATAGCGACCTCTCCTTGGGTTTCGGAGGCAGTATCACTACGGAAGTAGATCGCCCCATCTTCCTTCTGGGGAGGGAGACATATCTAACAGTATCCTGAAAACCTCTACCTAATCACTGCCCTCCCCCATAAACAATGGATGAGTCTGTCATTCTATTACATGATGTGACTTGCAATGCAATAAATTTATCATTAAAATAATTCATACAACATAAAGATATTTCCTTCTTTTGCAATCTTTCTAATGTCCTCTAATTCCAAGGGCAAACCTCCACAACAGCTTGCTCGTCAAGAGAAGGACTGCACAACCATTTCTGAGGGTTTTCCTTAATTTGAGGATATCAGGAAGACTCCAGGCTTCTGGGTTTTTCAGTTCCTCTCACCCAAAGCTTCACTTCATCACACATATTTTATGCATGCTCCCCTTCCTCTTTCCTTTGTGGTGAAAAGCATTAAACTTTCCCTTAGTTTCACTTTGGCTTAAGATCAATATTTCAACTAAATTCATATCTTTGATATATAGCATTTCACTAGTAGAGTATAAGAAGCCATATATTATTTTGCTTGTAAGAAAAATGGGAATCTGATCTGGAGATTACCCACTAAGTGGTTGTGAGGATTTATTTGAATTCCCCTAAGAGCCTGTTAGTGTATAATTTGTTGTACAGGATTTATGACCCTCCCAGGAGATTTCATTCACTGCATAAGAACACTTCCCTGACACTTCAGAGAGTGCCACTGTGCCTGGGATTTTTGCATATTTACTATGGGGCTGCTATAACCCTTCTAATGAAGATTTGGTCACTCAGCACAGACTTGTCTGGGAGAGATTTTTTGACTTAAGAACAATATGTCACCTTCCTTGCCTTTGAACCCATTCTTACATTCAAACACCTCATATTTTAAAAATACAGCCCAAGCCAGCCCTAATGTTTGTTATTCTCTCAAATCTCTAACATAGGTATTCCTTATCCAAAAGCACCTCTGAATTTTATTGATCATATAATACATTGTAGCATATTTTTTAATTCCATCAAATATTTATCACTCAGATAAACCAAAAAAAAAGCTAGGAGCCCTGATGGCTCAGCACCTAAGACATTTGACTGGTGGTTTTCCTTATCCAAAAATGTCCCATATAATACATTGTAGAACATTTGTTTAATTTCATCAAATATTTATCACTCAGATACATTATTTAAACAGCAATTAAGATTCCTGTTTTTCAAACATGAATCATAAGTTAAAAAATCAATAATAAAACCTTTGAGAGCTGTGTAGCTTTGTTGTTTTGCTTTTCTTCAATCTAAATTTAGAGAGGAATGGTTTTTCTGGTGATATGCTTGTTGACCCAATTACAGTCAAATCTCATTAATTCAGAGAAGAATTATTTGTAATCTATATTATGAGGATAAGCATTAAGCTACATTTGACCTTGTTCCTGCCTTGGCTTAAAAAAAAAAAAAAAAAAAGTGTTCTAAACTAGAAATGTTTAGTTATTCAAGTTAAACTGCTTTTAAGAGACTTGAAAGCACCCAGACAACTACAAATAAAAGACATAAATTCTGATTATAATTATTTATATTTACACATTGAAGTATAGCATATTAGACCTAAGAAGACTTTAAGAAGTTTAGTCCAATCAATTCCAATGAAGCTATAACCCAAAAGATTATTTTTTTTTGTTTTTAGTTATACTAGTTCAATATTTTCAATATGTTGCTTTTTCAAAAATAATTTTATAATTCTCCTCCATCTTCTAAGGAGTGCTATCAGTGATACATACATAATTTACATTGAACTTGATGAAAATATTAACTAAATAAATAAATAGCTTTAACCTTCATTAGAATTCTTTTTACTTTTTTTAATCCACAATTGGAAATCACAAATGTTACTCTTATGTGCTTATATTTTTACAAGATAAATAAATACATACTAATTACCATCCACTTGACTCAACTCATGAGGAGTTGTGTGACATGTGTGACAGAGTAGAACTGTGCTCCATAAGGTTTTCAGTGGCTGATTTTTTTGAAACCAAATCACCAGGCCTTTCTTACAAGGTGTATCTGGGTGGATCCAATCTTTTAACCTTTCAGTTAGCAGCTGAGCATGTTTAACTGCTTGTGCCAGCCAGGGACTCCAGTAAAATATGGTACTTCCAAATAAAAGTATATTATTGAAATTACTGTCTTACATTATTTTCCTTCTCTTACAAGCTCTGGTGTCATAGTACCTAAGGCATTTGACTGATAACCAGAAGCCTGGTGGTTCAAACCAACCAGCCACTCCTCGGAAGGAAAATCGGGCAATCTATTTCCGTAGTGATATCACCTTACAAACCCAATGAGGGGTTGTTATGAGAAGGATGCAACTGCATGGCAGTATTTTTTTTTTTTTTTTTTTTTTAATCTTTCTGTCTGTAAGGATTGAGCTCAAGGCACATGCTAGGCTTCCCTGCTATTCCTTACTTTTGCCCCTGAGAAAAGTAATAAACCTGACAGGGGAGTTTGAGAAAAGGAAATGAGCTTGTTCAGCTAATCCCATGTGTGTTTTCTCTGGTTTCTAATTTATCTGCAATGCCAGACAAACTTCCAGATGTGCCCCCAGCCAAGTCACCAGTGTCTCAGGGAAGTGTCCCTTCAGGGAAGGCTGGTAGTTGAAGGGAAGAGCTCAAATTTGTGATGAAGTACAGATGTTACAGTGGATGCAGATCTAAGTCAAGTTTTCCAGTCCAGCCTTGTAAAACACTAAAGCTGGTATCTCAGGTTCCATCTGTGGACTGTGTATACCTTATTTTTAAATTTTCTGTAAACTCCAGAGTTAAAAAAGGGAGTGTCCCTTATAAGCCCTCATTTTCCACATCTGGTATATTCTTCAGAAACCTTGGTGAAAATAGACAGGGGAGCAGAAATTATGAGATAAACTAAAAAGTTGGAATTGGCATCTTTGGCTTGATAATGTGTTGAAATTTAACCGTGATAAACATGGAGTATGATTTGAAAAAAAAAAAAAAAAACAGGTCCTAGCAACATCTATGGATAAGCAAGTATGGATTTTATCAAGGTCCTCAGCAGGAACAACTTGTCTGGCCTCTGCAGCCAACCTTAACTTGATAATATTCATTCAACTTTAATGTATGCAGAAAGATCTGAGATAAGAGATTGACTGAAGCAAAAACAAAGAATTTATTCTTACTTAGGACTCTTAAACTTTAAAGCATTAGCATGTAAGGTTTTTATGCAATGGTGGATAGAAAAATTTTTTGCTGTTCTTTCTCTATTTCTCAACCAGGTCTTCAGGTTTATACAACAAATGAAAGAACAAAAAACCTCACTGCCATTGAGTTGATTCCAACTCATAGCAACACTTCCTTGGGTTTCTGAGGCAATATCTCTATGAAAGTAGATTGCCCAGTCTTTCTTCTGAGGAGTGGATGGTGTGTTTGAACCTCCAGTCTTCTGCTTAAAAGTCAAATGCCTTAGGCAATGCAACTAAATCTGCATGGGTAGCAGAGATAGAGTAACTGTAAAATTTCTTATGCAAATTAAATATTTTTGGAGTAAAAGGATGGTATTAATAATTGTTCTGACATATGCCTACATCAAGACAGCCCCAAGCAAAGTGGTACATAACATCAGACACTGAGTACCTAAACTAAAATTCTTAGTTTTAGGACTACAGAAACTATTTTCTGCCAAATTCCAATTCTCTTAAACTATATAGAACTTTATTTAGCATGAAACGGAACTGAGAAAAACCTAAACTCTTGGAAGTACACAGCTTGTCATGAGCTCAACAGTGCCTGGCCTCATGTGATGTCTAGTTGGCTTTGAATTCATTAATTATACAAACTCTGATCAAGGTTTCAGATTTATAAACCAGTATTTTCTTTATCTCATTAAAGGGTGGTTAATTTTATCACCAAACATATAAAAAGCAATGAAGTGTCTTATTATACCAGAGAAATGGCATCACCTCTAGATGAGAGAATGAAAAATTTCTATCAAGTTGTTTTAAATATAAAAGTAAAGAAATAGGGAGTTCCAGTAAGATGGCAGAATAGGCAGACAAACTATACACTCTTCAACAAGGAAAAGGGGAACAAATTAATACTGATACAGAAGATAATCCTGGAGCCCTGATCTTTGAAAAGAAGGATAAAGAAGGGACTAAACTCCAACTAGTAGAAGAACCTGCATGACAACACGGAAAAAGGAGGCATATGGAGCTGTGGTCTATCAGTGATCCTAATGGCACAGACAGCTTTGGATATTGCCAAATGGTGTTAAGACCTAAGAATTAACCTAAAAATTGGCCCTGCTAGACAGGGGCTACACAGAGGATTGCACTGGTGGCTGGTGAACAAAAGTGAAAGTAGCAAACGGAGAAGAACTGAGCTGCAGAATTTTGGTGGTCCAGAGGACACAAACTTTTTCAATGTTTACAAGTGATTCAACAATATTTGGATATTTGAAGAGACAGCATTCTCTCAGATTCCAGGGACCTAAAAATAAAAGGGACTAAAAGGACATTCCAGACACAAACAACTCCAGAGTTAACAGAGATCTAAATACAACAATGTCACAATGTCTGATAAGCAACAGACCATCACAGTCAACACAAAGAAGCAAGATAAAGTGATAGAAACAAGGGAGCAGGATACAAACCCAAAACACACCCTTAAGGAAGAAGCAGCATTGGAACTCTCTGATAAGGAATTCAAAAGAATTATCTTTAAGTTTCTTCAAAGGATTAAGATACAGATGAAGGAAAACACTGACAAAATTAAGGAAAACACAGGCAAAACCCTGGAAGAATTTCAGAAGAAAATACAAGAACAAAATGACAAGATAAATGAAAAATTAGAAATGATACAAAATCTACAGATAGATCTGGAGGATTACTAAATTTTCAGAGATAGATAACCCATTGAAAGGACAAAGGAATAGAATTGAAACAATGGAAATAGAATTAATGAGATTGAAGACAAATACCGAATATTTCTCTAGAAAGGCATCAGACAGAAAAAAGATCAAAACAACAACCTCAGATAAGCAAATTAAATGTTTATATGCTTCCAAAGACTTCTCCAAAAGAGTCAAAAGAGAACTTACAGATTGGGAAAAAATATTCGGCAATGACATAACTGACAAGGGACAAATCTCTAGAATTTATAGAAAATTTCAACACCTCAACAAGAAGAAGACAAATAATCCAACTAAAAAATGGACAGAATACATGAATAGATACTTCACCAAAGAGGATATTCAGGAAGCCAACCAACATATGAAGAAATCTCACAATCATTAGCCATTCAAGAGATGCAAAATAAAACAACAATGAGATACCACATTGTCCCAGCACTAGTAACAAAGTTCAACAAGACAGAAAATAGCAAATGCTGGAGAGGATGCAGAGAGATTGGGACTCTCATACACTTTTAGTGGGTCTGTCAAATGATAGAACCACTGTGGAAAGCAGTATAGTGATTCCTTAAAAAGTTGGAATTAGAAATACCATTTGATCCAGCCGTTCCATTACTAGGTATATATCCTAAAGAAGTGAAAGTCAGGACAAGAACTGATATATGCACACCCATGTTCATCACAGCACTATTTACAATAGCCAAAAGATGAAAACAACTCACATGTCCATCAACAGAAGAATCGATAACCAAACTATGGTACTTACACACAATGGAATACTATGCGACCCTAAAAAATAACATAGAATCAGCAAAACACCACATAACATGGGTGAACTTGGAGGACATTATGCTGTGTAAAATAAGTCAATCACAAAAGGACAAATATTGTATTAGTCCATTATTGTAAAAAGTCAAGGAAAGGTTTATATATGGAAGGAAATTTTCTTTGTTGGTTACCAGGGTGGGAGGGAAGGGGAGGGAACACTGCTAGATAGGTAGAGACAAATATTGATTTGGGTGAAGAGAAGAGCATTGTACCAAATGTGAGTGACCAATATGGTGGCATTGAGGAAGAGAAAGACAGAGAGAGGTACATGGGAGTTACAGACAACAAAGATGAACTCTTTTGCACATACAGTACTGCGTTGTCAGTGAAGGCAAGCATGGGCATATGGGTGGACAGATGGGTGGACAGGCTGATCTATTGTTAAGGTATGTCTATGAAGTGATGAGTGTATCCAAGAACATGTATGAAATGTGAGTGATCAACTCATTGGCATTGAGGAATAGGAGGACATAGAGAGGTGCATGGGAAGTACAAACAACAAAAATGAACCCTTTTGCACATATAGTACTGCATTTTCAGTGAAGGCAAACATTAATATATGGGTGGACAGATAGGTAGACAGGCTCAACTATCAGGTATGTCTATGCAGGGGGGAGTATGCCCATGACCATGTATAAGGTTCATTTCTACAAGTGTATTTTTATGTTCTGTAGGAATCCACATGTAAATAGTAGAGCTGAAAAGGGGCAAGGTTGTAGTCACTTCTTGGTCACAGCCAGATGCCTGGAAGGTGTGAGTAGTTGAACCTGTGGGGGTAGGACCATAGTCTCAGGGACATCAAGCTCAATTGGCATAACATACTACATGAAAACATTGTTCCATTTCCTACTTTGGCAATTGGTGACTGGATCTTGATAGTCTATTTATGCCATATATTCAACCAAAAAAAAAAACCAAACTCACTGTCATTGAGTCAGATCCAACTCATAGCAACCCCTCCTTGGGCTTCTGAGGCAGTATCACAATGGAAGTAGATTGCTCAATCTTTCTTCCATGGAGTAGCTGGTACGTTTGAACAGCCAGCCTTCTGGTTAGGAGTCAAATGCCTTAGGCACTATGCAACCACAGGTCCCATGCCATATATTATTAGGACCCCTAAATTTGCTCCTAGTTTTCCCTTGAGGAACGCTATAGTTTTAGGTTTCACATTTAAGTCATTGATCCATCTGGAGTTAGTTTTTGTGTATGGTGTGAGGTACAGATCTTGTTTCATGTTTCTTAAAATGGATATCCAGTTTTGCCAGCACCATTTTTTAAACAGACAATCTCTTTCTCATTTAACGGATTTCAGCCCTTTGCCAAAGATCAGCTGACCATAGGTTGATGGATCTATTTCTGGGTTCTCAATTCTATTCCATTGGTCTATGTGTCTGTCGTCCCAATACCAGGCAGTTTTGACTATTGTGCCTGTGTAGTAGGTTTTAAGATCTGAGAGTGTGAGACATCTTACTTTGTTCATCTTCTTCTCTGATGCTTTGCTTATCTGAGGTATCTTTTCTTTCCATATAAAGTTAGTGATTGGTTTTTCCATGTCCTTAAAGAATGTTGATGGGAACTTGATTGGGATTGCATGGAATGGATACATTTCTTTTGGTAGTACTGATATTTTCACAAATTTAAGTCTTCCTATCCACAAGCATGGTATGGTCTTCCATTTATGTAGATCTCTTATGGTTTCTTGAAGTAGTCTTTTATAGTTTTTTTTTTACCAAGTTTTTGTGTCCCTGGAAAGATTTATTTCCAAGAATTTTAATTTTTTGGTAGGTATTATAAAAAGGGAGACAAACTTGCCTGTCAATTTGCTGTACTGTGGTGGTTTGTGTGTTGTTGTGAGGCTTGGAGGATGTGCCATCCATGTTTCAAATGTCAGCAAGGTGCATATGGTGCACAGGTTTCAACACTGCTTACAGACTGAGACAGACTAGGAAGAAAGAAGAGGCCATCCACTTCTCAAAGAATTGGCCAGGGAAAAATTTAAAAATAGCAGAGAAACACTGTCTGATACATTACTGTGCAACTTTATGAATAGTGCAGAAACATTGTCAGATACAGTGCAGGAGGATGTGCCCCTTAGGTCGGAAGGCCCTAAAAATATGACTAAGAAAGAGCTGCATCATCAGAGTAAAACCTACCTTACTGATATGGATAAAGTAAAGCTTTTGAGACCTCCATTTGCTGACATTGCATGACTCAAATTGACAAGAAACAGCAGCAAACATCCATTAATAATCAGAACATGAAATGTACAAAGTTTGAATCTAGGAAAATTGGAAATTGTCAAAAATGAAATGGAATACATTGGATTGATATCCTAGGCATTAGTGAGCTGAAATGGACGAGTTATGGCCATTTTGAATCAGACAAGCATATGAACTACTATGCCAGGAATGACAAGTTAAAGAGGAATGGCATGGCATTCATCATCACAAAGGATGTTTCAAGATCTGTCCTGAGGTACCATGCTGTCAGTGATATGAGAATATCCATAAGCCTACAAGGAAGACCAGTTAATTCTACTATTGTTTAAATTTATGCACCAACCAGAAAAGCCAAAGATGAAGAAATTGAAGATTTTTATCAACTTCTCCAGTCTTAACTTGACCGAACATGCAATCACATTGTGTTAATTATCACTGATGACTGGAATGCAAACGTTGAAAACAAAGAAGAATCACTGGTAGTTGTAAAATTTGGCCTTGGTGACAGAAATAACACTGGAGATCGCATGATAGAATTTTGCAAGGGGAATGACTTATTCATTGCAAATACCTTTTTTCAACAACACAAATGGTGGCTATACATGTGGACTTCACCAGATGGAATACACAGGAATCAGATTGACTACATCTGTGGCAAGAGTCAATAGAAAAGATCAATAACTTCAGCCAAAACCAGTCCAGGAGCTGATTGTGGAACAGACCATCACCTATTCATATGCAAGTTCAACTTGAAGTTGAAGATAATTAAAACAAGTCCACAAGAGTGAAAATATGATCTTAAATATATTCCTCCTGAATTCAGAGACCATCTAAAGAATAGATTTGATGCATTGAACACCCGTGACCAAAAACCAGAAGAATTGTGGAATGACATCAAGAACATCATCCATGAAAAAGGCAAGAGGTCATTAAAAAGACAAGAAAGGAAGAAAAGACCAAAATGTATGTCAGAAGAGACTCTGAAACTTGCCCTTGAGCAGAGACTAGCTAAAGCAAATGGAAGAAATGAGAAGATAAAAGAGCTGAACAGAGATTTCAAAGAGCAGCTCAAGCAGACAAAAGCCGTTACTACAATGATATGTGCAAAGGCCCGGAGTTAGAAAACCAAAATGGAAGGACACCCTCGGCATTTCTCAAGCTGAAAACACTGAGGAAAAAAATTAAGCCTTGAGTTGCAATATTGAAAGATTCTATGGGAAAAAATATTGAATGATGCAGGAAGCATCAAAAGAAAATGGAAGGAATACAAAGAGTCACTCTACCAAAAAGACTTGATCAATCTTCATCCATTTCAGAAGGTGGCATATGATCAAGAACCAAGGGTATTGAAGGAAGAAGTCAAAGCTGCACTGAATGAATTGGCAAAGAACAAGGCTCCAGGGATTGGCAGAATACCCACTGAGATGTTTCAACAAACAGATGCCCTGCTGGAGTCACTCATTCAGCTATGACAAGAGATTTAGAAGACAGCATCCTGGCCAACTGACTGGAAGAGGTCCATATTTGTACCCATTCCAATGAATGGTGAGTCCACACAATGTGGAAATTACCAAAGAATATCATTAATATCACATGCAAATAAAATCTTGCTGAAGATTATTCTAAAATGGGCGGGTTCCAGCAAAATGGAGGACTAGACAGAAAGACTGCACAGACCCACTTCAACAAAGAAAAGGGAAACCAATTAACACAGAAGATAATCTTGGACCCCTGAGCCCTGAAGGGAAGGATATAGAGGTGGACTAGACCCCAACTAGCAGAAAAATTTGTGTGAAAATACCAAAAAAGGACACAAACAGAGCTGCGGTCTGGCAGCGATCCTGATGGCACAGACAGCTTGGAGATTCCCAAGTGGTGGTAGGACCTAAGAATTAAGCTAAAAATCAGTCCTGCTAGCCAGGGACTGCACAGAGGACTGCTCTGGTGGTTGGGAAATAAACGAAGAAGATAAAGAGAAAGGCGGGTTGAGCTGTGGACTTTTGCCAGTCAGGAGGAAACACCGCCATTTTGAAGGTTTAAAAGCAGCTTCACTATTTTGGATATTTAAAGATACAGTGCTCTCACAGATTCCTGGGGCTTAAGAACACGTTCTGTTTTCCAGCAAACCCAAGGACCCTTCGGACCTGCAAGATTGAAAAGGTACAACATTCCTCTTGTTACTCTTAAACCCCACACCTGCTTGGTGAATGGAGGTGCAGCCATTGCTCACGGCCACCTACCTTCTGGGCCCACAGAGACTCCATCACAGTCTGTGTGCTCAGACAGAGCCTGCCCTGTCTTCCACCAATTTTTTTTTCTCTTTTTTTATTTTTTCCTTTTTTGCTTTCCTTTTTTGGGTGATAGTTTGCTAGTATTTGTCTGTTTTAAAACAACTGTTATTAATAATACTTTTGTCCTTTTTACTATTATTCTTAATCTTCCCCTCCCAGGTCCTAGTTTTCAGCATTTTTTCTTTTCCCTGTTCCTGGTTGAAATTTTGTTCCCCCTTTTTCTCGTGGTTAACCCCATCCCTTAGTTTTCTTTTTTGCATTTTTCCCATTTTTTTTTTCCTTCATTATTCTCCTTCACTACTTTTTTTCTCTTAATGCCCTATCCCCAGATATTGTAGGTTTTCTTGTTCTTTCTTCTTCTTTTGCACTTTTTTTTTTTGTTACTGTTCCTGTGTGATTACATGGCGTGATTTTTGCCCAAGTGCTTTTAGTTTTTGAAGATTATTCAAATGTAATTTGTGCCTAATTGAGTGGGAGACAACCACAGTCCCCATAGGACACAACTACACCCACACGGCCTGCAACTTCACTAACTGAGCAAGAGCCACTACCTCCTCCTCCACCAACAGGCCAACGATAAAAAAACCACCAAGAAGAGCCAGAATCGTGCTGACTGCTCTTCACAAACAGTTAACAGAGATCTAAATACAACACCATAATGCCTCAGAGACAACAGATCATCACAGTCCACACAAAGAAGCAGGATAAAGTGGTAGAAACAAGGGAGCAGGATACAGACCCAGAACACATCCTTGAGGAAGAAGAAGCATTAAAACTCTCTGATAAGGAATTCAAAAGAATTATCTTTAGGTATCTTCAAAGGATTGAGAGACAGAACAAAGAAAACACAGAAAAAAATCTTAGAAGAATTTTGGAAGAAAACACAAGAACAAAATGACAACTTAAATGAAAAATTAGAAATGATTCTAAATCTACTGATAGAAATCCAAAAGATTAATACTAAATTGTCAGAAATAGATAACACATTGGAAGCACAAAGGAAAAGAATTGATGCGATGGAAGACAGAATCAATGAGATGGAAGAAAAATACCTGAATACTTCTTTGGAAAAGGATCAATCAGAAAAAAAATCAAACCAAAATGAAGAAAGCTTAAGGTTTATGTGGGATACCATCAAAAGGAGTAACTTACATGTCATTGGAATTCTAGAACAGGAAGAGAAAAACAAAACCACTGAGAAAATAGTCCAAGATTTGCAGGAGGAGAACTTCCCTGAAATGATGAAAGATGAGAATATATCCATTCAGGAAGTCCAACGAACTCCAAACAGGATAGACCCCAAAAGAAAATCACCAAGACACATCATCATCAAACCCATCAAAACCAAAAACAAAGACAGAATCCTGAAAGCATCACAGGA
>NW_006921790.1:4152358-4164481 GCF_000298275.1 Orycteropus afer afer
AAAAAAAAAAAAAAAGATTATTCTAAAATGGTTGCAGCAATATATTGACAGAGAACTTCCAGAAATGCAAGCTGGTTTCAGGAGAGGACGTGGAATGAGGGATATCATTGTTGATGTCAGATAGATCTTTACTGAAAGTAAAGAATACCAGAAAGATGTTTGTGTTTTATGGAGTAGGCAAAAGCATTTGATTGTGTGGATCATAACAAATTATGGGTAACATTGAGAAGAATGGAATTTCAGAACACTTGATTGCACTCATGAGGAACCCACACATATACAAGAAGGCTGTTGTTTGAACAGAACAAGGGGACACTGCATGGTTTAAAATCAAGAAGGGATTGTGTCTAGGTTGTATCCTCTCACCATACTTGTACAATCTGTATGCTGAGCAAATATTCCGAGAAGCTGGACTATATTAAGAAGAACGTGGCATCTGGATTGGAGGAAGAATTATTACTAACCTGCGATATGCTGATGACACAACTTTGCTTGCTGAAAGTGAGGATGACTTGAGGCACTTACTGATGAAGACTGAGGAATACAGTCTGTAGTATGGATTACATGACAATATAAAGAAAACAAATATCCTCACAACTGGACCTATTATCAGCAGCACGATAAATGGAGAAAAGAGTAAAGTTGTCAAACACTTCACTTTGCTTGGTTCTACAATGGAGGCCAATGGAAGCAGCAGTCAGGACATCAGACAATGTATAGCACTGAGCAAATCAGCTGCAAAGGACCTCTCAAGCACTGTGGAGCAAAAACATCTCCTTAGGGATTAAAGTGCACCTTACCCAAGCCATGGTATTTTTAATCACCTCATACGCACATGAGACATGGACAATGAATAAGGAAGACTGAAATGTTGATGTTTTTGAGTTGTGGTGCTGGCGAAGAATGCTGAATGTACCATGGACTGCTAAAGGGACTAACAAATCTGTCCTGGAGGAAGTGCAGCCAGAATGCCCCTTGGAAGTGAGAATGGCCAGACTTCGTCTCATCTACTTTGGTAATGTCTGAAGGGACTATTCCCTGGAGAAGGATGTCATGCTTGGTAAGTTGGAGGGTCAACGAAAGAGGGGAAGGCTTTCAATGAGATGGATTGACACTGTGACTGCAGCAATGGGCTGAAGTATAGCAAGGATCGTGGAGCTGGCACAGGGCCAGGCTGTGTTTCATTCTGTTGTGCATAGGGTCACTATGAGTTGGAGACAGTTTGACAGCAACTTGCAACAAACAACATTGTAAAGTGTGTTGAGTTCCTTGTTTCTTTTTTAGCAATCTCTTTGCTGGTGTAGAGCAATCCATTTAATTTTGTGGATGTTGATCTTGTATCTCATCACTATGCTATGTCTCTCGATTAGTTCCAGTAGTTTTTTGACTGAGTCTCTTGGGTTTTCTAGGTATAGGATCATATCATCAGCAAATAGGGATAGTTTGACTTCTTCCTTACCAATTTGGATGCCTTTGTTTCCTTTTCTTGCCTTATTTCCCTGGCTAGGACTTCCAATATAATGTTGAATAGAAGTGGTGATAGAGGGCATCCTTGTCTTGTTCTTGTTCACAAGGGGAATGGTTTCAGTTTCTCTCCATTGAGAATAATATTGGCTGTTGGTTTTGCATATATGCTGTTTATTATGCTGAAGAATGTCCCTTCTATTCCTATTGTGCTGAGAGTTTTTGTCAGGAATGGGTGTTAGATTTTATCAAATGCTTTTTCTGCATCGATTGATATGATCATATGGTTTTTTTCCCTTTGTTTTATTTATGTGATGGATGATGTTGATTGTTTCTCTAATTTTGAACCATTCTTAAATACTTAATATGAACCCCACTTGGACATAATGAATTATTTTCTTGATATGCTGTTGGAGTCTTTTGGCTAGGATTTTGTCAAAGATTTTTGCATCTATATTCATGAGGGATATTGGTCTGTTGTTTTCCTTTTTAGGGATGCCTTTGTCTAGTTTTGGTATTAAGTTATGCTTGCTTCATGAAATGATTTTGGGAGGATTCCATCCTTTTCTATGTTTTGGAATAGTTTGAGTAAAATTGGTGTCTGTTCTTTTCTGAATGTTTGGTAGAATTCTCCAGTGAAACCATCTGAACCAGAACTTTTTTGTTGTTGATATTTTTTTATGACCTGTTCAATTCCTTCTTTTGTTATGCCTGTTCAACTTTTTCACCTCAGTCTATGTTAGTTTAGCTAAGTAGTGTGTTTCTAGAAATCTGTCCATTTCTTGCAGATTTTCAAATTTGTTGGATTATCATTCTTCATAGTATCCTGGTATTATCCTTTTTATTTCAGTTGGTTCTGTTGTGATGTCACCCAATTTGTTTCTTATTCATGTTATTTGTATTCTCTCCCTCTTTTCCTTTGTTAAGGTTGCCAGTTGTTTATCAATTTTATTAATATTTTCAAAAAACCAACTTCTAGTCATGTTGATTTTTTCTATTGTCATTCTATTTTGCATTTCATTTATTTCTGTTTGGATCTTTATTATTTCCTTTCTTCTGGTGACTGTAGCCTTTTCTTGCTGTTCTTTTTCTAATTGCTGGAGATGTAGGGTTAAGGTTTTGATGTTGGCTCTTTCTTCTTTTTTGATGTGTGCATTTATTGCTATAAATTGGCCCCTGACACTGCTTTTGCTGTGTTCCAAAGATTTTGGTACGTTGTCATTCTCATTTGATTCAAGGAATTTTTTTCAGTTTAATTTTTTTTTTCCTTTTCTTACCCAGTCATTTATAATGAGGATTTTGTTCAATTTCCATGTGTTTGCTCTTTTTCCATTGATCTTCCTATTGTTGATTTCTAATTTCATAGCATTGTGATCTGAGAAGATGCTTTGCAGTATTTAAATGTTTTTAAATTTATTAAGGCTTGCTTTGTGGCCTAACACATGATCCATAATGGAGAATGTTCCATATCCACTGGAAAAGTATTTATATTGTGTTGTTTGGTGAAGTGCTCTGTAGATATCTAAAAGGTCAAGTTGGTGGATTGTATTGCTTAGCTCTTTTGCATCTTTGTTGACGTTCTTTCCAGTTGTTCTATCTTTCATTGAAATTGGTGTATTAAAGTCTCCTACTATGACTGTGGAGTCATCTATTTTTCTTTCCAATTCTCTTAAAGTCTGATTTATGTATTTGGGGCTCTTTAATTGTGTCCATAGATACTTATTATGGTTATATCTTCTTGTTGGATTGATCCTTTAATCATTATATAGAGTCCTTCCTTGTCCATAAAACCTTATGGTGATTTTTGTCTTAAAGTCAATTTGATAAGAAATTATTGTTGCCATGCATGCTCCTTTTTGGTTGCCATTTGCTTGATGTATCTTTCTCCAACCTTTGATTTTTAGTCTCCTTTTGTCTTTGTCTCTAAGGTGTGTGTCTTTTACATAGTATATTGATGAGTTATATTTTCTTATTCAGTCTGCAATTCTCTGTCTCAAGTGGGGCATTTAATCCATTGATACTCAGTGTAGTTATCAACAAATATGAATTGGTTGCTGTCATTTTCTTATGTGTTTTTTCTAGGTGCTCCTGGTTTCATTGTTCCATATAATTTTCTGTGCTGAGTTTATTATGTTTATGAATTGTGTTATTATTTCCTTTGTTGCTATTGTTTTAGTATTTGCTAAATATTTGTGCTTGTCCTCTTTTTTATCGTGATGTGAAGGTTTATCATTTTTCCTTGAGGTTACTCTGTGATTTATACTTTCTCCCCAAATTTAGAACAGTCCATTCTATCTTACAACTCTCTTGACTTGATCTCTGCTAACTGTGAAGAGCAGTTAATGGTGAGTCAGGCTTTTCTTGGTGTTTTTTTTTATCATTGACCGTTTGGTGGAGAAGGAGGTGGTGGCTCTCACTCAGTAAGTGGAGGTGCAGATGTGGTAGCATCGTGTGAGCATGGTTACAGTCTCCCACTCAGTTAGATGAAAACAATAATCAAACAGCCATCAAAAAAGTAAAAGCAAGCAAACAAAAAAGACACTGTGTGAACACACAAGAACAATCACACAAAAAAAGAAAAGAAAACAAACAATAGAAAAAAATGCAATATCTGAGGAGGAGGATAAAAGAGAAAATAGGTAGAGTAGGAGAATAATGAAGCAAAAAAAAAGTGGAAAAAATATAAAAAGTTAAAAAAGGAATGGGGTTAACCATAAGAAAGAAAAAAAATATGAGAACCAGGAACAGAGAAGAGAGAAAAAGCTGAAAATTAAAACCTGGGAAAGGAAGAATAAAGAATAGTAATAAAAAGGATGAAAAAAAAAGAATGATATTAATGGTAATAATTTTAAAACAGACAAAAACAAACAAACTAAACAAAAAAAGGGAAACAAATCTGGGTAGGGTGGGGAGAGCACCCAGACTCTGTCAGAGCACACAAACTGGGATGGAATTCCTGTTGGCCCAGAAAGAGTGTGGGAGTGAGCGATAGCTACACCTCCACTTACCTAGAGGGTGTGCGGTATAAGGGTAACAAGGGGGATATCACACCTTTCTAGACCTTCATATCAGGAATGTCCTTGCAGTTCTTGGCAATTTGAGCCTATTCTTAGGTCGTTGGAATCTGAGAGAATGCTGTCACTTTAAATATCTAAAATGGTTGAATTGCTTGTAAACATTCAAAATGGCTGCACCCAATGGACAGGCAAAAGTCCACAGCTCAGTCCATCTCCTTGTTCGCTGCTTCCCCTTTTATTCACCAGGAACCAGTACAATCTTCCGTGCAGGCCCTGGCACCAGGGCTGGTTATTAGGTTAGTTATTAAGTCCTCACACCACTTGGCAATATCCAAACTGTCTGTGCTGTCAGGATCACTGACAGTCCGCAGCTCCCTATGTCTCCTTTTTTGGTGTTTTCATGCAGGTTTTTCTACTAGTTGGAGTTTAATCCACTTCTGTATCCTTCCTTTCAAAGCTCAGGGCTCCAGGATTATCTTCTGTATCTGTTTTAATTGGTTCCCCTTTTCTTAGTTGAAGAGGATTTGTGTAGTTTGCTTATTTGGTCATCTTATTGGAACTTCTAAAAATTAAATTTTTATGTGCTTCCAAAGACTTCTCCAAAAGAGTCAAAAGAGAACCTGCACATTGGAACAAAATATTCAGCAATGACATAACTGACAAGGGACAGATCTCTAGAATTTATAGAAAACTCCAACATCTCAACAACAAAAGGACAAATAATCCAAATAAAAAATGGGCAGAAGACAAGAATAGACACTTCACCAAAGAGGATATTCAGGTGACCAACAAACATATGAAGAAGTGATCATGATCACTGGACACTAGAGTGATGCAAATCAAAACAACAATGAGATACCATCTTGCCCTAGCATTAGTAGCAAAGTTCAACAAGGCAGAAAATAACAAATGCTGGCAAGGATGCAGAGAGATTGGGACTCTCATACACTGTTGGTGGCACTGTGCAGTGAATTGCTTGATGTGGCCCTTCTAGCCATTGTACTCCATTCTGTGATGTATTGTAAATCCTATTATCCATGCTTATTTGGAGTGGTGTGATAGTTAAGGTTAGGTATCAACTTGACTGGGCAGCAGGTAGTAGTCGTTCTCTATAATGACTGGCAATCGGCTCTGTGGTGGGATTTGCCTTGAGCTGCTGATTGTTAAAGCCATCCACTTGGATTATTTTTGTTGGAGCAACACAGGTGGAATGTATCTTGAGTCCTGCCTTGCTGGGGGTTATAATTCAAATCACCACCCTTAGCTTCTTTGAGGGTATACCTTTGAATCTCCTGGGAAGGTTCATTCTCCTCTTGCTCCGGTTTTGTGTTTTGGCTCATCCTCATCTCACTCCTGGATTTGGGATAGCAGCCATCATCTGATCTGCTGATCAAGGTTCATCAAACCCTGAGAATTGGGAGTATCCTCCAGACCCACTCATGGACCTGGGACTTGCCAGCCTGCCAGTGTTCACCACTACTACGTGAGACAATCTCTTGGGTGTCTGTGAGTTCTGTAAGGCGTTACAGTGAAATACAGAAGCCTAAGATGTGGGATATTACTCAGAGGAGGAGGAAATGATGGAGTGGCATGGTAGTTTGGACATTTGGAACATCTTTAACCTCTGCCTCATGGGGACTGGCCTTGTACTGATCTTTCTGAGAGAAATTGTTCAAGTAGTTGGCTTCAAAAGCAGTGAGATTCGTTGCAGTGGTTCCAGACTCATAGAAGCATGGGACTTTGTAAAAGAAAGAAAGAAGGGGCCTAGGAAGTGAAATTTTACATTATTAGGTGGTTATTTTGGTTGATGTTACCTATTAAAGGAGATAATTGATAAAGAGGCTAGGGTTTTTGGTTACACCCAGCCAAAGACTAAGGCCATATACAAGGCAGGAAAGTCATAGTCCATGAGAGAAACCCCTTCCAAGACTGAAAGTTAAAGGAAGCCAGTGAGCAGTAGGCTCGTATGCTACTCGCTTGTGACCACTTGAGTCCACTTGAATGGAAATGGGGGAAGTGCAGCAAAGAAGAAATGGGCTGAGTTTCGTACTCTTTGACCTAGGTCATGGAGGCTGGGGATGAGAGGAAGGGCTGGCTGGTCTGAAGTGAAGAGTGTGACTCCCAATCTTGGCAGCTGGTACCCATGACCTAGCTGGGATGGCTAGGGCTGAGCTGACCAGAACCTGACCAAATGAAGAGGCAGATGTTTGACACTCAGCTGGTGTTAAGTTGCTGCAATCTGATATCTTGTGCTGGGCTGAATTTTGCTTGTTTATGGATCCAGATGTCTGAAGTTTCCAAGCAGAACAGAAGATTCTCCAGAGAGAAAGGACCATGCTTGTCTCTGCAGAGTACTGGTTTGATAGGCATGGCAAATTAGAAATTGGCTATTTAAAATGAGGGGAGATAAAGGCATGAAGTGGCTGGCTTACACACTTTCATGGGTGTGGTTATTCTTAAATTGATGGTGAAGGGGATGTTAATTTTTGAAGTATGAAAGGGATATAATGGCTAGAAAAATCAGGGGTGGCCTGTGGTGTAGTAAATTACCTGGTGTGGCTTTTCTAGCCATAAGTCTTTGTAAACTTCATGGTGGAATTTGCTATGAGCAACTGAGGAGCTCCTGATTGTTACAGTTATACACCTGGGGTATTTCTGTTGAGAGTGGCACAAAGCAATGTTCTGGGAAGTTCACTCTCAGGTGCTTAGAATTCTAATGTAATGATTGGTTTGTTTGGCCACTCTGCCAGGCTCAAAAGAAGTCCTTCTAGAAGCAAAAGGAGTCTCTCTGACTACTGGCTGAGAAAGACGTGCTGCTGAAAGAAATGCGCTCTTGAGAGATATGCACTGCTGAGAGACTGAGAGACATGTGCTGCTGAGAAAGAGACACTGAGAGACACACACTGCTGGGAGAGAAACTGAGAGAGACTGTTGGCTGAGACAGTTGGCTGAGAGAGACTGAGCATACTTCCTGAACTTGAATTGTAGTCTGGTGCTTTCCCAATAAACCCCGTAAACTGTGAGTTCTGTGTGGCCACTGCAGCTAATTATTATTATTTTTTTTTTTTTTTCACAATTATGGAGTTTATTAGGGAAGTAACAGGTTACACTTCAGATTCAGAAACATGTTCAGGATACAGTTCTTCAATTAAGGTAATCTCCCCTTGGCCATGCCCTCAGGCATACCTCTCCAGCTCTTGGTCTCTCAGTCTGGCCTTTGCCCTGCTCAGGCAAATGTTATAAAGCTGATATATTTACTGTCCCACCCAGCCAGCAAGCCTCCTGCCCAAAGGCACTCAGCTTTTTCACTGAATGGGCTGGCAAGCCCCCTGCTCTATCTTGTGCTTCATGGTTTCACTGCCACTGTCTCTCCTCCATAGTCTCAGTCGATCACCTCAGCCAGTTGTCTGAGCCCATTGTATTTGCCTATTGTCTCTGCCCATCATCTCTGCCTTCTGTCAGCCAAAGAGCTCCAGCAAAGGGATCTAGGATCCAGGATGCATGCCACTCCTGGCTGTTCTCTGTCTTGATGATAGTAGGATCATCTGCAGTGAATTATTGAACCTAGCAAAGAAGTGGTGGGTGTTGTGGGAGGAATGGTTGGTTCAAGGGTTGGAGGGAGGCAGCATGTGTGGCCTCACAGGAATAGGCCTTGGACTACTGATGGTGATTCTGTCTTCCTCTTGTGGGGTTAGAGGAGGTCAGAAGATGTGGTCTCCCTACACCTTTGGCAGACTGTCAAATGATACAACCATTGTGGAAAGTAGTCTGGCAATTTCTTAAAAAGTTGGAATTAGAGATACCATTTGACCCTGCAATTCCATTATTAGGTATATATCCTGAAGAAGTGAGAGCCTAGACAAGAACAGATATATGCACACCCATGTTCATCACAGCACTATTTACAATAGCCAAAAGATGGAAACAACCAAGGTGCCCATCAACAGAAGAATGGATAACCAAACTATGGTACATACACACAATGGAATACTATGAAATCCTAAAAAATAATGTAGAATCTCCAAAACACCACATAGCATGGATGAACTTGGAGGACATTATTTTAAGTGAAATAAGTCAATCACAGAAGGACAAATATTGCATTAGTCTGTTATTGTAAAAATCAAGGAAAGGTTTATTTATGGAAGGAAATTGTCTTTGTTGGTTACCAGGGGTGTAAGGGGGAGGGGAGGGAACACTGTTAGATAGGTAGAGACAAGTACTGATTTGGGTGAAGAGAAGGGGAATGTACCAAATGTGAGTGATCAACACAGTGGCACTGAGGAAGAGGAAGACATAGAGAGGTGCATGGGAGGTATAAACAACGAAGATGAACCCTTTTGCACATACATACAGTACTATATTGTCAGTGAAGGCAAACATTGATCTACAGGTGGATAGATGGGCAGATAGGATGTATTATTAGGTACGTCTACGTAGGGGATAGTGTGCCCAAGACCCTATATAGGGTTGGCAGACAATAATGTTTCTTCAAGTGTATTGCTATGTTCTGTAAGAATTCCCAGGTATATAGTAGAGCTGACAAGGGACAAGTTTGTAGTCACTTCTTGGCCACAGCTAGCTACCCAGAGTAGCTTGGTCCAAGTAGTTGGACCTGTGGGCTTGGGACCATAGTTGCAGGTGACATCAAGCTCAAATGACATGACATACTACACAAAAACATTGTTTCACATCCTAATTTGGTGAGTAGCAAATGGGATCTTAAAAGCTTGCAAGCAGCCATCTAGGTGCAACGATAGTTCTCTCCACATCTGGAAAAAATAATGAAGAAAACCAAAGACGCATGGAAACAATTAGTCCAAGCAACTGGTACACCATGCGATCCTCAGCCTACATGACTATGAGACCAGAAGAACTAGATGGTGCCCAGCAACCACTGTCAACCACTCAGAAGGGGGTTTATGTAGGAGATCCTGTATAGAGTAGAACAATGTGGAACAAAACTCAAAATCATTAAAAATAAATAAATAAATAGGACCACGTTTACTGGTCTGATAGAGCCTGATGGAACCACTGAGACTAAGGCCCCTCACTGCCCTTCAGATCTGGAATTGAACCCACTCCTGTGGCTTCTAGCCAAACAAAAGACAAGTATATGAGCTGAATATTTACATTAGGTAGATACACTCCTTGGAGAGATCAATCATGGGAGAATAGAAGGGCTGTGTGTGCACAGGGAGACAGCTCAAGGGGCAGGAGTACATGGGAGTGAAGGACACAAGGAAGAGGTAACTATGGGGAGGAAGAGGGAGGGAGCTGTTGCATTGCAGATGACGCCATGAGACAAAGTGTATGTGAGCAGCTGTATGGAAAGTAGGAGCTCTGGTGGCATAGTACCTAAGGCATTTGACTGTTAACCAGTAGGTTGGCAGTTCAAATCCACCAGCTGCTCCCTGGAAGGAAGATTGGGCAATCTACTTCTTTAGAGATACCACCTTGGAAACCCAAGAAGGGTTCACTGTGAGTCAAATCCACTTGATGTCAGTGAGTCTGTCAGTCTGGTATAGAAAGTGAATTTGCTCTGTAAACTTTTACCCAAATCAAAATAAAATTAAAATAATAATAATAATAAAGAAATAAATTGAGCAGACCTATGCTTAGAAAAATCTCTTTAGATATTATATCTGTTCAGGAAATAAAGGCAGAACTGGATTAGCTTGTAAAAATGTTTTGGCCTTGCCATTGAAAAAAGGAGTGAAAGACTGGGACTGTGGAGAACAGAAAGCCATGAATTTTGCTTAGAGATTTGTTTGCTACAAATACTGGATGCTCACAAAAGAGTTTAATCCATGTCATTCTATGGATCAAGCCATATTGAAATTAGGATTAGCATGCCTGAATGCAAATGGAAGGTAAAAGAATTCAGATATGTTTGATGGAAAAGAAAGAACTTGAACTTTGGAGCCATATAAAAATGGTTCACATGTGGTTCTCTAAAAGAAGACATAACATGCATAGGGCCATCCTCAAATTCTCCCAACTGAATTTAAGTTCATAGTACTCTCCTGGCAACTGACCCAGAGGACTAATATGTTCATGAGGATGAAACAAGAAAGTTTTCTCTGTTTCTCATTCCTTCCTTGAATGCTACTAGCCTTTTTTGGGGCAGTAACATACTATTAACTACTGGCCTCTGGAAACATACTTTGACAGCAGTTTCAAAGTTAGAAATTTATTTTTTTTCCCCCTTAATTAAATGGATATAGAATCAATGCTATGATGATCCTGCATTTCCTATTAACTCATTGAACACACGTTTTCTCAGGTCCTCAAGAAAACAATTCTAGCGGTGGACAAGCTGACTGAGAAAAGACTGACTCTATCTAAGTTTTGGAATGAGATCCATCTCATTTATTTTAAGAAATAAGAATAAGAAAGTCATATTTGGATACTGACTCATAGGTTAAAAAAAGTTTTTAGGGTTTTTTTTTTTTTTTTAACTTTCAGTTTAAAAAGAAAAAAATAATAATACCACACTTCATCTCTCAACTATGCAATTGCTTTTAATTTTTTCTCATTGCAGGTTTACTTTGTTTGCTTCTTAAGACACAAGTGGAGAATGACCACCACTTTCAACAGCAGGAGAGCAGTTGGCTAAACATGAAATCCTCAGAATCAATGCACATTTCAAGGAATAGCAGAGATGGTGCCAATCTGGGCAAATTTTGTTCCTTCAGCTACTTCACATGGCACCTCCGCAGGTCCTTTTGTTCTGGACTGGAATGGTCCAAAAGGCCTCTGACTATTCATCAAGATTCTAATTTGCTTTAAAGTAGATTTCTCCCCCTCAGCACTGCTGATATTTGGGGCTGGGTAAGTCTTTGATGGGGTAGCAGCCTTGTGCATGTACTATGGTTAGCAGCATCCTCAGCTTCTGCTCACTAGATGTCAGTAGCAAATCATTCTTCCCTTCAATTGTTGCAACCAAAAATGATGGAGAACCATTGCTTTAGAGTGAGAAATACCTGGGCTAACACTTTATCTCCAAACTTCTAATATGATTTTTGGTAAATTAGTTAATCGTTTTGTACCTCAGTTTCTTTATCTGAAAAAAAAAATGGATTTAACAATAATAAAAATAATAATAATACTTACCCTAGGACAAATATTATGATTTACATGACATAAGAAAAATTTTTACCACAGTAACAAGTGGTAAGCATGCAACAATTATAGCTATTATTTATGAAATAAATCCAAATAACAAGTGAAAACACTTTCTTAATTTATAATAAATATTTTGATTATAACCGTAGCGTCTAGGAGCTCTGGTAGTGTAGTGCTTAAGGCACTTGACTGCTAACCAGAAGGCTGGTGGTTCAAACCCACCAGCCTCTCCTCAGAAGGAAGGTTGGGCAATCTATTTCCGTAGTGATACCACCTCAGAAACCCAGGAGGGTTCACTATGAGTTGGGTCCGACTCGGCGGCACATAACAACAACAACTGTAGTGTCTAAGTCCAGTAATTACTTTTTAAATAATAAATTATTTAGTTGAAAACTGAGTTAAAATGTATTTGACCTAGCAAACATGGGTATAGGGACGGATAGATGGGTGAACAAGCTAAACAATTAGGTATGTCTAAATGGAGAGTGTATCCAAGATCATATATAGGGTTGGC
>NW_006921790.1:4165466-4178504 GCF_000298275.1 Orycteropus afer afer
ATTCTTTATTTCTAAATAACCTTAAAAATTATATTAATATTCTTGAATTGATCCTCCTCTCAAATGTTATATTTTCAATTTTCAAAATAAAAGAGATGAAGGAATAAAAATGAAGGGTGCAAGAGACATAAACAACTATAAATTTGTCTTTGAATTACAACATAATAATGAAGGTCTGTGACATGGCAGAAAAAAAAGCAGGAACTTGAACAGTGACACTTAAAATACAATTCTTGTGTGTCAACCACAGAAGGTATGAAAGAATCCCTCAATTGACTGTGACAGTCACTAGACTGGGTTCTTCTAATTTGAAAAGGGTCTCATTCACTTCAAAATAGAAAGTAGAATGGATTTGATTCAGATTTCTAGGAAATTCTGAAAAGTCTAAGCTTTAACATGTGACCTACAATGTACTTGTATAGTGCCATTCTTGAGGCCTAAGGGTCTAACACCTTGTTCCTGCTAGTGCCAACTGTGATTTGTATCAATTGTTAGAATTACTACTTGAGATCTTGCTTCTGTTTCCAAGATGACCTACTTCTTTGCTCAAGATGGGCCTCACAGAAATGCGACAAGACTCCACACATCACACTGTCAAAGTGAATACCCATATTTAACAGATATGGTACAACTCAATTGCTTTCAAGAGACCCCTAGAAGTTCCCACACAAAACAGCTCTTAATCTATTAGACAACTCAGAGGCCATCTGCATACACCAATCCAAGGTAAGAAATGAAGCCATTTCAAGAGTTGAATTCAACAAACACTATTGAGCTGCTGTCATGTACTAAATATTATGCTGCATACTGGAAATAAAAGGATGAGTTTGCACATGCAGCCTTCAGGAATATTACAGCCCCAAAATAATGGTCTATTCTTTTCAGGATGATGTAAAATATTTGGAGACAGATTATGGTGATGGTAGCACAACATGATAATACAATTAATGTTACTGAATTGCATACCTAAAATAGTTAAATGGCATATATATATATATATATATATATATATATATTTCACCAAATACATATTTCATCAAATAATAAAATATTTGATTAAAATAAAAATAAAGTGTTATAGTTACAGATGACTAGAGAAAAAAAAAGTTTGGTTTTATTTGATTTGTGCAAATTTCTTGAATTTACCACATCACTTTCCATACATAAAGTAACAATTCTAGACATTACCAAGTACAACTCCAAGAATGTCAGAGTAAAACTATGCTCCATAGGGTTTTGGGTGGTTTTTTTAGAAGTAGATCACCACTCTTTTCTACTGGGGTTCCTCCTGGTGGATTAACACTCTGAAAGGTTTTGTTTACCAACTGATGTGTTAACCATTTGCACCATCTAAAGACTAAAGTAAAAATATATCTATTTCATTTACTTATTTGCTTAATAAAAGCTAAGGAGCCTAGGTGGTACAAGTAGTTTGCAATTGGCTGTTAACCTAAAGGTTGGCAGTTCAAACCCACCCAGTAGCTGCCTCGTGAGCTTTCTATATGCAAAGAAAATCCTATCGAGTAGTTCTACTTGTAACACATGGGATCACCATGAGTTTGTGGCCAACTCAATGGCAGCTAACAACAACAAAAAAATATTTATTGAAGGCTTAATATGTTCTAAGATCTTGCCTGAAACACTTTACATGAGGCAACTTTTTTACCCTCAAAAGAAACTATGAGTTAGGTTTTGTTTTTTCCTTATTTTCAGATAAGGAAATTGAGAATATGAAAGATTTATAAAGATGTTCAGTGCCAGGCAGGAAGTGATCAAATCACAGATGCAAAACTCAAACTCAGGGAACACATTTGACTAGACTCTGTGAAAGACATATGCTAAGCAGTTTCTGTTCTCATGAGCCTACAATCTAACCAGAGAGAAATAATTGTAAAAGTATAAAAGAGCAAGTAGAAAATAATATTATATTATAAACTAAAATTTAGTCATAAGAAGAAAATGATTTTTAAAAAACAATAACTTGATGGTATTATCACTGTATCAAACATATAAAACCAAAAAACCAAACTCACAGCCATCAAGTTGGACCCAACTCATAGCGAACCCTCCTTGGGTTTCCGAGGTGGTATCACTGCAGAAGTAGATTGCCCAAACTTCCCTCCAGGGAGTGGCATATAAGATTGCAAAGAAATCAATGTGAAAATTATTACTAGTGCATGGGAATTGTCTATGGAAACACAGTCCAGAATCAAAATCAAATGACATACTGCATTGGGCAAATCTGCTGTTAAAAAAAAAAAAACAACCTCTTTCAAGTGTTCAAGAGCAGCAAAATGATGTCACTTAAGGTGTGTCAGACCCAAGTCAAGATATATTCAATCACCTCATATGCATATGAAAGCTGGACAATTAATAAGGAAAATTAAAGAATTGATGCCTTTGAATTTTGGTGTTGGTGAGGAATATTGAATATGCCATGGACTACCAGAAGAACAAATCTGTCTCAGAAGTCAGAATGACCCTTAGAAATGAGTTAAAATTTGTCCTCATGTACTTTGCAGATGTTATTGGGAGGGACATCAGAGAAAGATGTGGTAGTCTGACTTTGTAAAGACTTATAGCATTTTTTCTACAGGGTAGTTCTGTAGATACTCCTATAGAGTATCTATGTGCTCAAATTGATTCAGTGCCAATGGGTTTGGTTTTTGGTATCAGGAGGGACTAGTCCCTGGAGAAGGACATCATACTTGGTAAAGTAGAGGGTCAGCAAAAAAAGAGGAAGGCTGTTAATGAGATGGATTGACCTAGTTGCTCCAGCAGCAGGCTCAAACATAGCAACTACTGTGAGGATGGAGCAGAGCTGGGCCGTATTTTGTTCTGTTGTACATAGGGTCACTATGAGTGAGAACCAATTAACTCAGTGACACCTAACAACAACAATGTACGGGAATTGTTGAAAAAGTTATTTAGATATTTTACACATTTAAAAAGAAGCAGTCATTTTTAATTCAGAGAAATTTATTCAGAAAAAAAATGAATTGATCAAAGTTAATTCGATAAATATATACAAATATTTAAGAAACATTTAAAACGACAAAGACAAAGACAAAGGAAACTGACCAGAGAGATCCAACCTAAGACTGATAGCAGGTCTTGAAGGAGAAACATAACACAATGTAAAAAATATGTTACACATATAAATGCAAAAAATATTATAGAACTTGGCAAATAGCTGAAAATGATTATCTAAAGTGCTTACCATTTCCTGAAGAAAACTTAACAAGTCTTCAATATTTAAACCTACTCAAATATTTAAATTTTAAGAAAATAAAGAGATAATTTTATTAACATCAAAAGGGAACACATATTTTTAAGGACCTGAAATGGAAACTACTCTCCATGCACTCATTGTTTAAAAAAAAAAAAAAATATGGAGTGGTATCTTTATAATATGTTCAAAAAATTAAAAAATAACTTTAATTCACATGTAAATACCCTCTTAGATTATTGAAAATCTCCCAGGGTGGCACAAGCCATTTGTGCTCAATTATTGACCTAAAGGGTGTTCGTTCAAAACTACACAGTGGCACCACAGAAGCAAAGCCTGATGATCTGCTTCCATAAACATTACAGCTAAACGATGGGTCTCTCTGCATCCAAAGCAAAGAAGAATGAAGACAACCAAAAATTCATGGACACAATTAATCCTAGCGACTGGTACACCATGCTATCCACAGCCTATGTAACTATGAGACCAGAAGAACTGATGGTGCCTGGCTACCACTGTTAACCACTTGGAAGGGGATCTATGTAGGAGATCCTTGATAGAGAGGGAGAACAATGTGGAGCAAAACTCAAAATCATTTGGAGAAAAAAAAAAAGGGGGTGGGGGGGACCAGGTTTGCTGGTCTGATAGAGCCTGGTGGAACCACTGAGACAATGGCCCCTAGCTGCCCTTCAGGTTTGGAATTGAACCCACACCTATGGCTTCCAGCCAAACAGAAGACAAGCATATGAGTTGACCATTTGCCTGGGATAGATACATTCCTTGGAGAGAACAATCATGGGAGAGAGAAGGGCTGTCTATGCACAGGGAGACAGCTCAGGGGGCAGTAGTGCATGGAGGGATGGACACAGAGAAGAGGTAGCTATTGGGAGGAAGTGGGAGGGGAGCTGTTGCATTGTGGTAAATTGTAGTCAATATCATGAGACAAAGTGTATGTGAACTGCTGTATGGAAAGTGAATTTGCTTTGTAAATTTTCACTCAAATCACAATTAAAAAAAGAATAAATAAAATGTTAAAGAATAAAAATTATTATTATTATTATTATTTTCACTTAAAAAAAAAAGATTGCAGCTAAGAAAACTTATGGAGCAGTTCTGCAGTTCTGCTTTGTACCTCAAAGATTGCTTCAAAATCTACTTGAAGCAAATGGACTTGGTTTGAGTATTTCTATCTATTAGGGTGCATAATAGTTATCACCAATTTATCTTTTTCACAGAGAACACAGATGTAATAAAAGAAGAAAATCCTGAATGAAGAACTCTCACTGGAAGTGCAAGCAAATAGCTATTTTAAAGAGATAATAAGCTGGTGCCTTGTATCACAGAGCGCGCGCGCACACACACACACACACACACACACCCTCTGATCTAGGTCCTAGTCCTACCATTCTAAAACTTTACTTAACAGGAAGGAGTTTGATTTTAAATCTGTAGAAAAGGAAACTAATCCTTTCTTCCTATTTTTGATATTATATGTTTCTACCATGTTTGTTTTTATCTAGGGAGCTCTGGTGGCATAGTGCCTAAGGCATTTGAGTGTTAACCAGAAGGCTGGCAGGTCAAACCCACCAGCCACTCTTCGAAAGGAAGGTTGGGCAATCTACTTCCATAGGAATACCACCTCGGAAAGCCAAAGAGGGGTTGCTATGAGTCAGATCTGACTCCACGGCAGTGAGTTTCTTTTTTGTTTTTGTTTTTGTTTCTCTCTATGAGCTTAGAAATTTTCAACACATCAAATATTAAACACCACTACCATGAAGAAAGGTGAAAGAACAAATTTGTATGAGTTCACCAACAGTGACTTAATCTGAGCTCAGTTTCTAGAGGATTTTTACCTATGTACAAAATAGAAAAATGACCCATTTTATATATGCCACCATTCTCCATTCCGTCTCCAGTAACCCAGATACAGCCATTGTGTCACAAGCCTTGTTCTGGTGCCATAGTTTTGGAATCTGAGTCTCTGAAGTGCCATACCACCAAATTAAATTTTGATAAAGGAGGAGATTATATGATGATGAGTGTATGGAAGTTGAGCACCAAAAGTAAATTGTAGGATTAAAATATTCATTATGCATGTTATAGTTTCAGATTAATTAATAGAAAAATATTTTATCTAGTGAAGTTTAGATGGAAAAAATATTGCCTCTGAATAGCAATACAAACTATCATTTAGATACGTTTCATGCCCCAAAACTACCTTATGGTAAGTAAAAGTACAGGGGAAAAAAAAAAAAAAAAAAAAACCTCTGGATTTAGAGGCCCAAGTTTTTAAGAGAAGAAATTCTGGAAAGAGCCATTCCACTTGAAGTGATAGTAAAACATATCATGACATTTGATGAAATGGTGTAGGCTTTACCTGAGGCTTCCTTCTAAAGTCTGCAAGGAACCTCATAAATCATTGAACTGGAAATCAGATCAGATAACTAGTTCCCTTGAGGGCCTCTCACACTGAGGCTGCTACTTCTCCCACATCTCACACAGACAAAAAGCAGGCAGCACTGTGGTCTCTTCCCACTTCCAGGTGGAGTCAGTAGTGTCTATGTCATCCAGTGTGGTAACTCATGATGTCACTTCCTCCATGGAGTAAAAATTCCTCCCAAGTAAAAACTTATTTCTTACTATATGTTTTCCTATGTCTACCACCGCCTCTATTTCCTGCCTCCTCAGATTAGTTTTTTGAAAAGAGTATTTGCACTATCATTGTTGTGCCCAGATCTTGAATCCCCAAAAACCACCAAGGAGCCGATTCTACTGCAAAAGCATAGGGATTGTTTATTCAAGCTCGAGCTCAGACCCCCAACCGTCACTGACGCAGCGGTTCAGGATTGAGAACCCCAAACTCAGGGGTAATGGGGTTTTTATAGGGGGTACTGCAGGAATGAGGAAGCTTCAATCAGAAAATTACAGGATTGGTTGACATTTTCCAAGTTGCTAGTTGTTCTTACTTGATTGGCTCTGTCTTGTGGGCCAAAGCCACCAACTGCCATTTCTAATTATTTTAGGTAAGGTATTTCCTTGCCATTTACTGATTGGTTGTTGCTAAGGAGTATGCTTAGGAGTATGCTTGGGAGTATCGATGAGGTGGGGGTAGTCAGGACTCTTTGTGGTTTTACCAGTAACTAAAGCACTAAATCGGAAGGAAGTTTGGGCAATCCTACTTCTGTAGTGATACTGCCTCAGAAACCCAAGGAGGGGTCGCTATGAGTCGGGGACGACTCCACGGCAAACAACAACAACAACAACAAAGCACTAAAGCGTGAAGTAAATGCTAAGGCATATTGCAAAATGGCTACATACTTAAAATGGTTACATATAGGGTGGTTATATAGAGACATGGTCTCACATCATTATTTATTCATCCCTGCATACTGGAATCTGGTTCCTCCGCACCCTTTTCAATGGAAAGTAGAGCAGAAAAAGTCACACGCCCATATCTTAATCCAGCACAGATATTTCTGCTGCACTGACTTCCTTCATTTTAATTCCTTAATTTTAATTGAATTTCTTGTGCATTGTTTTTGTCCACCTAAAATTTCTTCTTGATATTTTGAACAATGTATTTGGACATTCTGGGGCAATGTTTTTGATCCCCAGAGATGAGCTGTGTTAAGTCTAAGCTAACTGAGGCAGTCTCAATCATTCTTTCCCAGGTGCTAACTTCCCCATCTTGAAGAAAGGGAGGTCTGGTGACCATGTTCTAGTTAATCACACAAAAGAGAAAATCTACTGAAATTCTTCTTGGAAAGATTTTAATAAAAGAAAAAATTCTCACTCACAATGACCCCATGTGTGCAGAATAGAATAGAATAGAACAGCTTCATGAGGTTTTTAAGGCTATTACTTTTCAGAAGCAGCTCTGCCTTCCTAGCTACTTCTGGGGGGTTCAAACTACCAATCTTTCAGCTAATAGTCAAGTGCTTAACCATTTCTGCTACCCACGGACTCAACTAATACATTAGCCCATCCCAAATTTAGTCTTCATTCAGAATCACTATCAAACCAGAAGCCTGGTTGCATTCCTAGACTAAACCCTGTTTTTCCCTTTCCTTGTCTGACTACTGACCAAGGTTTCTTGTAGTAATTTCTTTTGCTTCCTTTTTATTAGTACTACCTCCTTTCAACTTGCATTATCTGTTACTTTGATTACTACAAATTCCCCCAGCTAATTTTATTCCTTGGAGTCTTGACCTTTCACTGTAGGTTGCACACTGTCATCAACTTTATAAACTAGAAACTCAATTATTGCCATTTTTAAAAGACTAGTGATAACTTGTTGCCAAAAGGATACAGTCCTAACTCCTTAGCCTGACCTAAAGTCTGTGAAATGCTGCTGTCTCAGTCTTACCCTGTACTATCTATGTGACTGCCATATCATATTATAGTTTCTTCAGGACACCTCTGTGCTTCAGATGCCAGTGCCTTTCATCATGAACTTCTATACATTTGAAAAGATTGTCTTCCTTTTCCTAGCTCTTTCAAGATATATGTTACCTCTGCTATAAAACTTTCTTATCCCTTCTGTCTCTATAGAGATCCACTTCTTCTTTATATGCCTAACTTATAAATATATTAATTACGATATTTATAACTTAAATTTATTGATATGTACCTATTAGCCCTATGAAGATACAGACCATACTCACCTTTGTCTCTTTAGACACTAATACAGATCTTAGTCAATCGAATGCACTCAACAATGTATGGATAAATGAATGAATGAGTGTAAACTTATGGATACTCTCCTATTACATAGATGGCATAGTATTTTACTTTTCTGTTAACATGTTTATCTCTTTTACTACACTGTAAACTTCTTGAAGTTGGAACTTTCTGTTGTTCCACTCTGAATCCCCAATACCTAGCACATTGCTCCGTGAATAGTGTACTCACTGCTGTTGAGTCAGATCTGACTCATAATGATCCCTCCTTGGGTTTCTAAGACAATATCACTATGGAAGTAGATTTCCCAACCTTCCTTCTGAGGAGTGGCTGGAGGGTTTGAGCCACCAGCCTTCTGGTTAGCAGTCAAATGCCTTAGGCACTATGCCATCTATAAATGTTGCATTGAATGAAACAGAACACAGGTCATTTCTGTGTCATGGAGGAAAACAAGCTTATGTTTTACCCACCTTTTGTGACCCACACTCATTTAAGTATAGCTCTTTAGAGAAAAGAGTTGGAGGCAGAATTGTTTTGGTATATCCAGATAGGTGAGGAGGTGTTATACTTTGACCAGAAGAACATGCTCTGAATAGAGATGACCAGATTAAAACTTCCTTCTGTCAAATATATTCTGTGTGACCTTGTGCAAAAATGATGTGGGGCAGCATCTGATATCCTTCAACTTCACAGGAGGGAAGAAGTATCAGCCCAAGGCTGATTCTTCTGAGGTGGAGGTCAGACATGCCCCCACCCTACAACCTTTTTACCAATTCTAACACCAATTGTCCCTCCCACAACGCTCTCTACTTCTCTTCTGCATTTGATAAGTCATTGTAATTGCCACACAGAACTCACACAAAATATTCACAGTTATGGGGTTTATTAAGGAAGTAATATGTCATAAGTCAGGATCAGGAACAACTCAGGATACAGTCCTTTGGTTAGAACAGCCTCTTCTCAGCAATGCCTCTCTATAGCCCTTGACGTCTTAGCTCCATGGCCCCTTGGCCTCTGCCATGCTTGAGCAAGTGTTACAAAGCTCTTTTAGCTCTTCCAGTAAGTGCCTAGAAGCACCTCACTCCACCAGTAAGCCTCGGCCCAGAGACACTCAACTTTCTTGCTGTCAGGGTCCAGAAGCCCACTGTACGCTTTCTTCCAGGTCTGCTGCTGCCATTTCTCTGCTGCTGCTTCTTGCAATTTCAGCAAAGTGTTACAGCTCTCTCTCTGTCTCCTGGGTTAAGGAGGTTCAGCACAAGATTCTCGGGTTCAAGAACAAGTTCCACTGGCTTTTCTTTCTTGATGGTAGTGAGATTCCTCCCCTTCCTGCATCAGGGATGGCTCATTCATAGTAGCAATGAAAAACTGAACAATCCCCGTATTAGAGTCCTATATTTGGGAGCTCTGGTAGCATAGTGCCTAAGGCACTTGACGCTAACCAGAAGGCTGGTGGTTCAAACTTACCAGTCACTCTTCGGAAGGAAGATGGAGCAATCTACTTCTATAGTGATACTGCCTCAGAAACCCAATGAGAGATCGCTATGAGTTGGGTCTGACTCAACAGCACATAACAATAACAACAACAACACCTTATTTGCCTGACACCATTCTCACAAGGGTGACATGTGCCTTATTTACCTTATTAACATGCTATCCAATCCTCTTCATGGGCCACAAGTACCTCACATTTGTGTTGTCCTACCCAGTAATTTGGTGGGAGTTACAAAGACTATGGCTACAAGGGTCATATCAAGCAATCTACTGCACTGCAACTTGGCAAGGCACTTAACCTCTCTAAGGTCAGCTTCCTCATATATGATATAGGTATAATAATACTTACCTTACAGGGTATTCTGATTACCTAGTACACTCTGACAAGAATACATACTACAAATGGGATGGTGTTAACAAAGAGGACTTTATTCTTACAAATTGGAGGCTTTAAGTCCAAGTTCAAAGAGCCAGGCTCTAGGAATTGTGTGAAAGTCCTTTGACCTTGACCTTGGGCTTCAGCTCTGCCTCTTGCTCCTGGCTTCACTGAAGCTAGCGGCATCACTCTTTTTTCCTGATTTTTCTTACGTAAATTGGTGTCAAGGAATTTGTCCTCTAATTCACTGAACCAGTTTTCTTTGGATTCAATTCTACTCCTTTACTCCTCCAGTGTGTTATTCATCTCAGAATTTTTAGTGTTCATGTTCTGGATTTCTAAATGTACTTTTGTATGTTTTTTAATTGTCTATTTGTTTTGTCATGTCGTTTTTAAATCATATTCCTGAATTCTTGTAGGGTACTGTCTATGTTTTTCTTGATTTTGTTTGTGATTTCCTTGATCTCTCAGAAGGCCCTACATAAAAATCCTTTGAATTCCTCATCAAGCCATTGTAGCTCTACTAGATTTTTGACTGAGTCTCTTAGGTTTTCTAGGTATAGGATCATATCATCAGCAAATAGGGATAGTTTGACTTCTTCCTTACCAATTTGGATGCCTTTGATTTCCCTTTCTTGCCTTATGGCCCTGGCTAGGACTTCCAGTACAATGTTGAATAGAAGTGGTGATAGTGGGCATCCTTGTCTGGTTCCTGTTTGCAAGTGCAATGGTTTCAGTCTCTCTCCATTGAGAATAATGTTGGCTGTTGGTTTTTCATAAAAGCACTTTATTATGTTGAGGAATGACCCTTCTATTCCTATTTTGCTGAGAGTTTTGATCAGGAATGGGTGTTGGATTTTATCAAATGCCTTTTCTGCATCAATTGATATGATCATGTGGTTCTTCTCCTTTGTTTTATTTACGTGGTGGTTGACATTGATTGTTTTTCTAATGTTGAACCATCCCTGCATACCTGATATGAACCCCACTTGGTCATGATGAATGATTTTCTTGATATGTTGTTGCAGTCTTTTGGCTAGGATTTTGTTGAAGATTTTTGTATCTATATTCATGAGTATTGGTCTGTAGTTTTCCTTTTGAGTGTTATCTTTGCCAGGTTTTGATATCAAGGTTATGCTTGCTTCATAAAATGAGTTAGAGAGGATTCAATCCTTTTCTATGTTTTGGAATAGTTTGAGTAGGATTGGTATCAGTTCTCTGCATGTTTGGTAGAATTCTCTGCTGAAACTCTCTGGGTCAGGACTTTTTTTAGTTGGTAATTTTTTGATGACCTGTACAATTTCTTCATTTTTGATGTGTGCATTTATTGCTATAAATTGGCCTCTGATCACTGCTTCTGCTGTGTCCCAAAGATTTTGGTATGTTGTGTTTTCATTCTTGTTTTATTCAAGGAATTTTTGAATTTCAATTTTGATTTCTTCTCTTACCCAGTGTTTCTCAAAGAGGGTTTTGTTCAGTTTCCAGGTGTTTACTCTTTTTCTCTTGCTCTTCCTATTGTTGATTTCTAATTTGATAGCATTATGATCTGAGAAGATACTTAGCAGTATTTCAATGTTTTTGAATTTATTAAGGCTTGCTTTATGATCTAACATATGGTCTATCCTGGAAAATGTTCCATGTGCACTGGAGAAGAATGTATATTGTGCTGCTATTGGGTGAAGTGCTCTGTAGATATCTATAAGGCCAAGTTAGTGGATTGTATTGTTTAGCTCTTCTGCATCTTTGTTGAGTTTCTTTCCAGTTCTATCTTTCAATGAAAGTAGTGTACTAAAGTCTCCCACTATGACTGTGGATTCATCTACTTGACTTTTCAACTCTTTTAAAGTCTGATTTATGTATGTTGGGGCCCTTTCATTGGGTCCATAGATATTTATTATGGTTAAAGTTTCATGTTCAATTGATCCTTTAATCATTATATAATGTCATTCCTTGTCTCGTATTATGGTTTTTAAAGTCAATTTGATCAGAAATTAATATTGCCACTCCTGCTCTCTTACAGTTGCCATTTGCTTGATATATGTTTTTCCAACCTTTGGTTTTTAGTCTATTTTTCTCTTTATCTCTAAGGTGTGTCTTGTGTAGGCAGCATATTGATGGGTTTTGTTTTCTTATCCAATCTGCAACTCTCTGTCCCTTGAGTGGTGCATTTAATCCATTAACATTCAGTATAGTTATTGATAAATATGAATTTGTTACTGTCATTTTGTTATGTGTTTTTTCATGGTGTCCCTGGTTTCTTTGTTCCATATTATTTTCTGTGCTGAGCTCATTATGTTTATGAATAATGTTATCATTTCCTTTGCTGCTGTTGTTTTAGTATTTGCTGAATATTTGTGCTTGCCCTCTTTTTTATTGTGATGTAAAGGTTTATCATTTTTCTTTGAGGTTACTCAATGATTTATAATTTTCTCCCTGAGTTTAGAACAATCCATTCTATCTTGCAACTCTCTTAACTTTCTGACTATTTAGAAGTTCTGTAACTGCACAGTCTTCTCCCTCTTTTTGCTTGTAGTTGTCCTCACTGGCCAATTGAGGTTCCCTCAATTGTCTCTGGTTCCATGTTTACAATATTGTAAGATCGTTTTACTTTGGATATGTTCATAGCTGTGGTTTCTGGGTTATGTCATCTTCTGTATTAATGGTCGGTTGTTATTTGCTATTTTTGGTTCTCTGTTCAAAGGACTTCCTTTAGCAAATCTTGTATGGTTGGTCTGGTTTTAACAAATTCCCTTAATTTCTGCTTATCTGGAAATCTCCTAATTTCATCATCATATTTGAGGGACAATTTTGTTGGGTATAATTCTTGGTTGAAAATTTTTCTCTTTCAGGGTTTTATATATACCATCCCATTGCCTTCTTGCTTGCATGATTTCTGCTGAGAAATCAGAGCTTATTCTTACTGGCTGTCCTTTGTAAGTAACTTTTTGTTTTTCTCATGCTGCTTTCAGAGCTCTGTCTTTGTCTTTGGTTTTGGTGAGTTTGGTGATGATATATCTCGGTGATTTTCTTTTGGGGTCTATCCTGTTTGGGGTTCGTTGGACTTCCTGAATGGATATTTTCTCATCTTTCTTCATATCAGGGAAGTTATCCTCCAGCAAATCTTGGACAGTTTTCTTAGTGGTTTTACTTTTCTCTTCCTGTTCTGGAATTTCAATGCCATGTAAGCTATTCCTTTTGATGGTATCCCACATGAACCTTAAGCTTTCTTCATCTTGCTTTGATTTTTTTTTTTTTTTTTCTG
>NW_006921790.1:4178943-4231686 GCF_000298275.1 Orycteropus afer afer
TTGGTGGAGAAGGATGTAGTGACTCTCACTCAGTAGGTGATGTAGTAGGTGTGTGGGTGTAGTTGTGTCTTATGGGGACTGTTGCTGTCTCACACTTTATTAGACAAAAATTACAATTGAATAGTCATCAAAAAACTAAAAGCACATGGACAAAAAATACCATGTAATCACACAGGAACAGTAGCCAAAAAAAGGGTAAAAGAAGAAGAAAAAAAAATGAGAAGACCTGCAACATCTGGGTATAGGTTACTAAGAGAAAAAAGATAGCAAAGGGAAATAATGAAGAAAAAAATTAGGAAAAATGGAAAAAGAAAAACAAGTAACAGAGTTAACCACGAGAAAAAATAGGGAAAAAAAATTAAATTAATTTTTTTTTTTTTTTTCCAATCAGGAACAGGGAAAAGAAAAAAAGCTGAAAAGTAGGACTTGGGAGGGGAAGAATAAAGAATAATAGTAAAAAGGACAAAAGTATTAATAATAACAGTAGTTTTAAAACAGACAAATATAAGCAAATTAAACACCAGAAAAAAGAACATGAAAAAGGAAAAAAATAAAAATAAAAAAAGGGAAAAAAATTGGCAAAGGACAGGGCAGGGCACCCAGGCTTTGTCCAAGCACACAGACCGGGATGGAGTCCTGCAGGCCCAAATGGTGGTGGGAGTGGGCAATGGCCGCACCTCTGTTCACCAAGGGTATGTGGGGTATAAGAATAACAAGAGGAATGTCGCCCCTTTTCAGCGTGCAGGTCCGGAGTGTCCTTGGGGTTGCTGGCAAGCAGAACCTGTTCTTAAGCCCCTGGAATCTGGGAGAGCGTTATCCCTTTAAATATAAAAAATGATCAAGCTGCTTTAAACATTCAAAATGGCAGCGCTCTCCAGACATGCAAAAGTCCACAGCTCAGCCTACCTTTCTCTTCGCCTTATCCATTTATTCCACAGCAACCAGAGCAGTCCTCTGTGCAGTCCCTGGCTAGCAGGGCTGATTTTTAGGTTAATTCTTAGATCCTACCACCACTCAGCACTCTCCAAGCTGTCTGTGTCATCAGGATCGCTCAGGATCACTGCCAGACCACAGCTTTGTATGTCTCCTTTTTTTGGTATTTTCATGCAAATTCTTCTGCTAGTTGGGATTTAGTCCACTTCTATATCCTTCCCTTCAAGGCTCAGGGGTCCAGGATTATCTTCTGTGTCTGTGTTAATTGGTTTCCCTTTTCTTTGTTGAAGAGGGTCTGTACAGTCTGTCTGCCTAGTCTGACATCTTACCAGAACTCCTTCAGTGGCTTATTTTTCAGAAGTAATTCTCCAAGACTTTCCTCTATGATGTCTCTGGGCAGACTCAGATTTACAAATTTGCATTAGCAGCATGTATCTGTTTGTACTACTTGGGAAATCCACTCAAGGGCATTGTCTTTGGGATATAGAATGATGTTTTGGTACTCTAGTGCTACTCTAACAGAAAATATCACAAGTTGGTGGCTTGAACAGACAGGGATTTATTCTCTTACAGGTTAGGAGGCTAGAAGTCTGAGTTTGAAGTGCCAGCTCTAAGGGCTGGGTGAAAACCCCTAAACTTTGACTTCAGCTCTGCCTCTTGTTCCCAGTCCACTGAAGCTGAAGGCATCTCTTAACTCAAGCAGCTGCTGGCTGCTGAGGTGGACACATCCAAGATCAACAAGCAAAATGGCACAGTCCCAAGATTATCAAACAATACAGCAGGACACTAATTCAAATCCATTTACAGTTCCAAGATTAGCAGACAATATGGCAGGCCATTGAGATGAAGACTTGGCTACATGCAGGGACCAAACATTCCAACTAGCTCAGAAACCTTTCTCAAAGCTGTCTTCTTATGTACTGGAAGCAGACCACATTCCTAAGGCAGTTCCTCAGCTGCTCCAATATTTTCCATCATGGAATTGATTACCAGTCTCATCATAGGGAATATATTCATCCAGCTGCCAAACCACACAAAACCAGGCCCAGCCAAGTAGACATACAACTTAACTACCACAAATGCCATCAGTACATAGCAATATAACTAATAATTAAAGTAAGTATTTTGAGTGAATATTTATTTATTCCTATTGTTATGATTTCTTTAACTTTTACGCATTAAAACTAGTACACAAATTAAGATCTTCTTTGTGCTAAATAAGATAAACTCACTGCCCTCAAAGATCTCCCTTTCAAGCTGGGGAAGGAAGAAGTAACCAGTAACAATATAACCTAATGAATGCACCCAAGTTTCCCTAACTGTAATGTGGATGGTTAAAGAATAAAAGCCCAAGCTACCATAACCAGAGGGACGTTCACTAATATTGCACAGGAAATGCATAAACATGTTCCTGAGGGAGGGAAAAAAAAGAGGAAATCAATTTGCCTCAGCTACCAATTTGCAAGTTGTTCTTCCCAGCATAATTATCTGACTTTCAAATCTGAGACATAAAGATGGCACAGAGAATGCTGAAGGATGTACAGAAAGCTACAAAGCTGTACAAATAGAAAGACACTGAGAACCAAGTAACTGGTTTCAATCTCTTAATAGATGCATGAGAGGGAATTACCCTCCTTAGACTTAGAATTGACCAGCACTTAGTGTTTAAAAAGTGACCTTTGAGCAACTACAAACAAAAACTTAAACTGCAATTAACATTAAAATTGTTGATTTAAAAAGAAAAAAAAAGTTGAATGATCTGTGTAAAGCTTGGGATACAACCAGCATGAAATACACATGCGCACACACACACAGTCAGCAGGATCTGTGTCAGAACTAAATAGCATACCATATTGGTTAGCAAAGAGACATTTTTCTTGGCCACACAAGAAAAAAGCACTGGAATTAAATATTGTGGTCTTGTTATTTACCATTTATGATATATCATTTAAATCACGCTTACATTAATAGAGTAAAATAGTACTCTTATTGTATATATGAGTGCAATTACCCTCACCTGATTTATTTGTTGTCTATTAAAGTGACATATTTGTCTGAGTTTTATGATAGCTGTCTGGACAGGAGCTACTGAACTATCCACCCTACCTAATATTCTAGTGTTCATTTTAGTATCCAAGTGAGCAGTATCCTTCATGGAACTTTGCTTTTCCAGACTAAATTATACTGCGTAATGAGCCCTGGTAACTCAGTAGTGAAGTGCTCAGCTACTAAGTGAAATTCTCTGGCTTGAACCCACCCACTGCTCTGCAGGAGAAAGATGTGGCAGTCTGCTTCCCTGAAGATTACAGCCTTAGGAACCATATGCTTCAGTTCTACTCTGTCCTATAGGGGCTCTACAAGTTGGAACAACTCTATGGCAATGGGGTTAGTTTTGGGTTTTGGTAAAAGCTGCATGGAATCCCTAGGTGGTGCTCAAATGCTAACCAAAAGGTCAAAAGTTCAAGTCCATTTGGTGGTACCTCAGATGAAAAGTCTGGTGATTAACTTTCCCAAAATTTCCCTTTAAACACCTTATTTTGACACACATGGGTTCACCATGAGTCAAAATCAATTCTATAGCAACTTTTATATATATTTATACATATGAAGAAACATATATATTTAATATGTAACGTGTGTGTGTGTATATATATATATATATATATATATTCTGTATATTAAATCATTATAATGTGATGAAAACCAGAAAAGGTATGCTCTCTAATTCTGTGTCTTGGAATTTTGGAGTAGCTTTTAATTACTCTAACAAACACTGGGTAAGTTAGGACAGGACCTAAACAAACTGTAACAGAAGCATTATAGAGGGATCACGTATTTAGAGATCAGAATTGTCATCTGAATAAAGACATTTGGTCATTCAGTAAAACACAAAGGATAAAAGTTTGAAGTTTGAAGGGAGTTGAAGGGAGCAAACTATGGGAAACAAACTACGAAACCTAAGCATATGTGAATAACAATTAACATATTAATCAAATAAAATGAGTAACAAAGTTTATCTGACACATGTTTAATGATATATATAATTGTCACTACACTGCATACTAATTAGGCATACATCGTGAGTAGTTCATCTAAATGACTATAATTAGAATGACTTTTGTACAGCCAAACCTAGCATTTCAGGGGTAGCACATCAGGCAGGCAGAGAGATCTGATCAGGGAAAACCCACTGTCCTCAAGTTGATTCTGACTCATAACCACACCCATTGGGTTTCCAAGGCTGTAAATCTTTACAGAAGCAGATTGCCTCATATTCCTCCCATAGAGTAGCTTGGAGGTTTGAACTGCTGACCCTCTGGTCAGCCGCCAAATGCTTACTCACTATGCCACCAGAGCTCCTTTGGGCCACAGGGAAAGCTACTCTGAAACTCTTGTAAAGTCTTGTGTGGGCCTGAAACCAGAAAGCTGACCTCATCTCGAAACTTCTTAAGTGAACACTAGTAGCCTAGAGTGACTATCCTAAGGCTCCCTTTCCCACTCCACTCTCTAGGCTCTTTGCTGAGAGATAGTGAGTGTTCTTCAGTTTTGTTACCTCCTACCATATTTTATAACATGGAGGAATTATCCTGGGCCTCACTTTTCAGCCAAATGGCAACAATTGGGCATGGATCCCCTGAAACAGCACAGGAAAGGTGGTTACACTGACTTAAGCACTAGGATCCAGATCTGACTTTTCCACCTGGGAGCAGGGCCCTTGCTATCTGGGGATCCAGGAAACCAACTCACTTTTAGTAGTGCCCCATCTAAGAATCAGGGTTCTCTGATTATTGGACTCGGAAGTATTCCAAGAGGCTGCAGGATGGTTCTTAATCAGCCTCATGTAAAATTTCTTCTTCCCAGAAGAATTGCAAAAAGGGATTTGAAAGCCTAAGAAAAGAGAATAAGCAGTACTCAATGAATGGGAAGTATGTAGAGGGGTGTATAGGAAAATTTAGTGAAAAGACTGGGGCTTCTTTCTGTACTCTCAATAACAGTTACCATTTGCCCAATTCTGTGGATTTTTCAGACTCAGGATAAGCAACCACTTTATTTCATTTACTTCTCAGAACAAACAAGGAAACAGAAACAAAAAAAAAAATCCTATACTGCCTCGGAAACCCAAGGAGGGGTCGCTATGAGTTGGGTCCGACTCAACAGCACATAACAGCAACATACTGAATAATGGACAGAAGCGGAATCCAAAGCCAAAGCCAGGCATTTTGCTAGTAGAGGAACAGATTGTAAAATAACTGCTTGAAGGAAAACTGAAAGAAAAGGAAAAAGAAATACAGGAGAGGGAAAGAGAGATGTGGTTTCAACTCTATAGAAACCAATGAGACAATCTGAGTACTTCTGATAGTTAAAATGTTGTGATAGGTATTTTGTGACCTAAGGCAGGACATCAGACTATATCAACTCTTAGGGTGTAACTTCTAATTTTATGATTGTGTCAAATAAGATAAACCTCTTAAAGTAGAGCACAGCTCTGGTAGATAGTATTTTGTCTCTTCTTCACCACATTTCTGGAACAATTTTAGGGAAAAGAAATCAGATATATTGGCTGTGAGTGTGTGCGTGTGTGTTTTCAAATTATTACACAGAAAGAAAATCATAAGATAATTATTACTGTGAAGGTATATTAAAAGCAGGTCATCTGGACCAAGAAAAGAAAAGTCTTTGTTGCATGGAAACCATAAAAAGAGACCAGTACTTTGTGCTCCTCTGAAAGCAATGGCAAAGCAAGACATGCCAGTAGGGAAATATTTAAAATGTGCTGCACAACCCTGGTCCAAGATTCCACACCACTGAATTCTGAAGTTTACTGCCATGTGCAATTATACCAAGTAACATTTTCATTATGATTTTGTATTGGAGCTGAAAAAAAAATTGAAATCTCTTACAAAGTAGAGAGCCACAACTAAATTTGAATCCTGAACTAACTCACAGAGTAATACTTGGAGAGATAGGACCTGAGCCAAAATCAAAAAACCCACTGCCATCGAGTCCAATTTGTCTCAAAGTGACACTTTACGACAGAGTAGAACTGCCTCATAGAGTTTCCAAGGCTGTAAGTCATTACAGAACCAGACTGCCTCATCTTTCTCCCACAGAGCAGCTGGTGGGTTCAAACTGCCAACATTTTGGTTAAAAGCTCACTGCTTTAACCACTGTGCCACCAGAGCACACATTTTTTAACAAGATTTTTGTCCTAAATATATTAATTTAAAATCTAGAAATCTGCTACCACCTAATCTGCAAGCGTGTTTTGGTAGAATTTACATCAAAATAAATTAGCCAAGTAGCTATAAAATATCCAGACAATTTTAGAAAAGGGCAAAAGTATCAGGTAGAGTTCTTAGGCATAATTCTTGAATATTTCTCCCGTTTGATATCAATCATATTTATAAAACAATATTTTACCACTTAGATCTTCATTTAATCTCATAAGATTCCTCCTTCTTATGATTTTTCTTCTAAATAGATTTGTAATGTATATAAAATTATTCTTCAAAATGTTATAATAAAAATAGTAACATCTGCTTTGAATAAGGGTGTTAAATCTCCCACATTAGCTATTAGGCCATTATTTTTTTTATTGTGCATATAACAATACATGTAAAAAAATCTTGCATTTTAACCACTTTCAAGAGCACCGTTCAGTGGCATTAATCACAGTTACCATGTTATACAACTATCACCACTATTCATCTTCATCACCCAAAGCTGAATGCCACAGAAGCAAATGTGTGATAAGAGAATACTACGAATAATTATAGGCCAACAAGATGATCTAGAGGAAATGGGTAAATTCCTAGAAATATATTAACTACCTAAACTGACTCAAGAGGATATATAAATCTCCAGAAACCTGTAACAACTGGAGATAGAATTTCTCCCACTATATGTTAATGTAGGGAGCTCTGGTAGCATAGTGCCTAAGGCACTTGACTGCTAACCAGAAGGCTAGTGGTTCAAACCGACCAGCCACTCCTCGGAATGAAGGTTGGGCAATCTACTTCCGTAGTGCTACTGCCTCAGAAACCCAAGGAGGGGTCACTATGAGTCGGGTCCAACGTCATAAATTTATAACTATTTCTATGTATTATTCTTTAAAATAATTTAGTTTAAATCAAAGATGTCATAAACTTAATCTTTATATTTACTCATTAAGTGTTTTACTGAAGATCTGTTTTTCTTCATATGGCTTCAAGCTGTTATTTAGCATCTGCTCTTTCCAATCAGAAAGACTTTAACATTTTTTATAGGGTAGATGTCATGGTGAGGAGAAGGCTGGTGGTTCAAAACCACCAGCCACTCTTTGGAAGGAAGGTTGGGCAATCTACTTCCATAGTGATTCCACTTCACAAACCCAAGGAAGGGTCGCTATGAGTCAGGTCCGACTTGACTGCACATACAACAACAACATGGTGATGGACTATTCTCAAAGATATTTGAGAATATCTTAATTTTGCCCTAAATTTAGAAGAACCGTTCTGCTGGATATAGAATTCTTGGTTGACAGTTTTTTTCTTTTGCCACTTCAAATATGTCATCCCACTGCCTTAAAATCTGAGAAATCAGTGCTTAATCTTATTGAGAATTTCTTGAATGTGACAATTCATTTCTCTGTTGCTCCTTTCAAGATTCTCTCTTCAACTTTGGTTTTAGAGACTTTGATTGAAATGTATCTCCATGTGTGTCTTTGTGTTCGTTCGTCTATTGGAGTTGTTTAAAATTCATGTCTTGCATCAAATTTGAGAAATTGGTTTGTCAATGTTTTACTTTCATTTCTCTTTCTGGGGCTTCCAAAATACGTATGTTGATCAGCTTGATGATATTCCACAATTTCCTTAGACCTTATTCACTTTTATTCATTATTTGCTCTTTTTGCTCCTCAACTCAATAATTTCAATTATTACACCTTCAAATTTGTTGATTATTTCTTCTGCCAGGTAAAATCTGTTTACTCCCACTGTGGATTGAATTGTGAACCCTCCAAAATAAGTGTTAGAATCCTAACCCATACACTTGTAGATGTAATCCTGATTGGGAATAGGGTTTTCTTTGTTATGTTAATGAGAACATACCATTGTAGTGTATGTCCTAAACCTAATCACTGCTGAGTTGTAAAGAGAAGCATAGATATAGAGGCAGGCAAACAGAAACAGAGGGAAGATAGATGCCATGTGAAGATTGCCAAGGAACTATGGAATGTTAGGGCTACAGACCTGAAAGAGACATGGATCTTCCCCAAAAACTGACAGAGAGAGAATTTCCCTAAAGTCAGAGCCCTGAATTCAGAGTTTTGGCTCCTTAAACTGTGATAAAACACATTTACATTTCTGTTCTTTAAAGCCATCATTTGTGGTATTTCTGATATAGCAACACTACATAATTAAAGCAATTTCTTCCAGTCATTTTTTTTTATTATTTCTGTTATTATACTTTCAAGCTCAAGTATTTCTGCGTTGTTCCTTTCTAAAATTTATGTCTCTTCATTGATAGTCTCGTTTAGTTTCTGTCTCATTTTGTTTATTTCATTTCGTTATTTATCCATATTTTCCTTAAGCTCTTTGAATATGTCTAGTATTATTTTTTAAAAAAGTTTTTGGTTATTATATCCATTATCTGGACTCCACAGGGATAATAATGTCACTTCATTTTTTAATTATTATTATTTTGAATGGGCCATCTTTTCCTGTTTCTGTAGCCTTATGGTTTTGTTGTTTTTCAGATTAGGAGTTTTGAATATCATATAAAGTGGTAACTGTGGAAATCAAATTACGCCCCTTCCTCAGGTTTTCCATTATTTTGTAATATATTTATTTATTGTTAATTGTTGAAGAATGCTCACTCACTGCCATTGAGTCAATTCAACTCATAGTGACTCCTCCTTGGGTTTCTGAGGCAGTATTACTACAGAAATAGATTGCCCAAACTTCCTTCTGAGAAGTGGCTGGTGCATTTGAACCTCCAGTCTTTTGGTTAGCAGTCAAATGTCCTTGAATGAACGAACACACTGCCGTTGAGTCAGATCCGACTCATAGCGACCCTTCCTTGGGTTTCTCAAACGGTATCACTACGGAAATAGATTGCCTAACTTTTCTTCCAAGGAGTGGCTAGTAGGTTTGAGCCACCAGCCTTCTGGTTAGCAGGCAAATGACTTAGGCACTACACCAAATGCCTTAGGCATTTTTATTTAGTGACTTCTCCTAACAATTTTTTGCAAATTCTGCCTTCCTGGGCATATCTGGACATTGAAGTCTGTTCTTTAGCTTATGTTCAGATAGTGTATTTTGGCAGAGACATACTTGAATGCCAGGGAGAAACAAAAAAAAAATTAATTCATTAATTAAAAAAAAAAAAAAAAAAACTGTGTTTGTAAATTGGCTCTGCCCCAACGTCCTCCCTTAGTACTTACTTGTCTTGTACTGAGCCTAAGAATCAGCCCAAGGTAAAAGTACAATCTCTTTATCAGGTCATTTTTGAGCATTCTCTTGTCCTTTGTGCGTGTATGTAGTTTTCTCAATTCCCATATACTCAGTGCTTTGGAAAACCTTAATTTCTGAAAGAAATTCACCTTCTGATCTCTCCTGCTAATATTTAGAGACCTATCTAAATATTAAAGAATGCCTTAATGCATTCTTTAGCCTAGGAGACTGGCTAAAGCTCTAGGTCACTGCTACTCAGCCCTCAGTGACCTCAGATACAGGCCAAACTAAATCAAGGGCTTAGATCTTGCCCTTACAGCAGTTCCCAGATAGATTAGAATAAACATATATAACTGTATGGAATACAGTCTTCTCTCTTCCATCTAGAGCCAGATACTGGACCTCTTCTTTGGAAGTCAACCCACTGCTCTTTAAAATGGCCACTCAGAGCCTGGAGTGGGGCACAGGTAGATAGAAGTTTAAAACTTTCTTGTCTTTTGTATGTCAGCTTTTTCTTGCTTTAACATTTAGTAAGATATTATAAACTTTGACTGGTTTTCAGAGTTGAGACACCATTGATTCTGCAAGTTTCTGCTTGTTATTTTTATGTTTTCTGGAAGGACTATACCTGAAGCTGCTTATGCCAGCCTCCTGCTCCTGACTTTGAATGGTAGACCAATGTTTTTAAAGTTAATGTGTTATATTTTATCAACATCCAAAATGTTAATAACAATAATTTAAATACTTCCCACTATATCATCACCTTTAGACATATTAATACTTGATAAGAAAAAGCAAATACAAGTTAGGTCTACCAGGTATCATTAAGCATAATATTTAATACATCACATATTACTTATCTGTTAATATGAAGAAAAATACTGATTTTCTTTAAAGCATTGGTTCCTCTAAATTTATCTCTCTCAAGCAACTTTGCTTAGAACTTTCAAGAAAAAAAATCTGGTTAGCACATTGACCTGACATCTTTTTTTTAATACTAAATACATAGATATACACATAGAGTGAAAAGAAAGGGTTGATAAAGATGTCCTTATTATATAAAATGCAACATATTGACAAAAAAATAAATAAATAAACTACTGGAATACAAAGAGTAAAATCCTCTAATTTTCAAACCTGTATTTCATGGAAGAAACTAAGGTATACCACATTACAAAACAAGTGAAATTACGAAAAAGGGTAACTCTTTGGAATTGATAGATGAAGAAAAGTACAAATCTGATATGAGTTTGAGAACCTGAACTGGGAAGATGGTGGTGCCAATGAGAACAACAGGGACTGTTAATGAGTCATTGGAGAAATAGTGATTGTGGTATGTTAAGTCTGTATCATGGCAGAGACATAGTGTGAAATGTCCAGCGCAAAGTTCAAGGCTTAGAACTTGAAGTTATTCACTGATAAGTCATATCTAGATACTGATGTAAGAATTGTCCACATGAAGGTGTTGTTAACTTCTAAAAATATATTAAAATCATATTAGATCTCACACAGTATAAAAACGATTTTTGAAAGACTCAGGGATTGCACACTAAAGAAAACTCTCATGTGTAGTTTGAAAAGGGAAAGAGAAACCAGTAAAAGAACAAGAGAAAGATGATTAAAGAGGGAAATTAGAGACAAAGTAAAATTCAATATCACAGAAGCTAAGAAAGAGAGAAAGTTTCATGGATGTGTAGTGTCAATACACAGAGGCATAAAGAACAATGTCATCCAACTTGTATTGTTAAAATATCATCATTGCTTGCGATTCTTTCCCATAGACACCTCCCCATTCAATAAAGACTCAAAAATTTTCTGTGGCACCCCATTCCCTAGTAGAATCATTCCAAATGCATGCTTCCACCTCATAGAGGTACTTAAACTTCAAAGCACATACAGCTCTAGGAAGCTGGTCAAGAATATAGAACCCAAAAGAATGAATGCTGAAACCAGACTGCCTTGATTCTAACACCAGCTCCAGCACTGTCCAGCTGTTACTTTTGACATATTCCTTCACTGCAACGAGCATCATTAACTTCTCTTTACATAAATAAAAACTAATTGTTGTCAAGTTAGCTCTGACTCATCTTGACCTTATGGGTGTCAAAGTAGAACTCCGTTCCACAGTTTTCAATGGCTGACATTTTAGAAGTAAATCATCAGTTCTTTCTTCCAAGGCACCTCTAGGTTGACTCAAATTGTCAACCTTTTGGTTAGCAGCTGAGTGGTGTAGCCATTTGCACCACCCAAATCTCCTTTAAATAAACAGTACCCACATAATTAGATTGCTTTGAGGCTTAAATGGGTTAATATATAAAATTCTTACAACAATATCTGGAATGTAGGGCTTCTGCCTAAATGTCTACTATCAATAATAACATCACCATCATCAAGGATGGAGTCTAATATTTCAAGGTCATTATCTAAATCTATCTTACTTCCCCCAATCTCATTTTTAACTTCATACTTTTTCTAATACAGTCTGCACTTTTGTTGTACTCCTTCTTGAATACTCATCCTATTCGTCCACCTTAACTTCTCTCACACATGATAGTTAACAATTTCCACTCCACAGGATTTTGAGATTCAAACCTTGCTGATCATAGTTGTATGTACATTATTATCAAAATAAATATAGAAAGTTTTTATTTTATTCATTCTTCAAATATGCATGAGGCAGGTATTTGTCACAACTATCTGTTAGCAAGTAATGTTTTGAAACAAGGACATGTTAAAACAGGATTGAATTTTAGATATAACTCTCCAGTAACTATAAGAATTTGTCAGTTTAGTAAATCTATTAGTGTCATCAGTCCCAGTTATAAAGGAAAAATAATAACACCAATATTTATGGCATTATTGCAAAGATTATATGCAATATCTCATTGAACCATAGTAAATCCTCAATATTATTTTTCAAATTTTTTCTCAATAATATTTCATCATTAACAAAACAAACAAAGACAGTAATTCTAAAAAACATTGAATGTGCAGTATTGATGGAAGGTTACATCTATTATATGGGAGATTGGTTATCATTTTAATTAAAATAAAAATGCATACAGTAATGTTTCCTCTTGGACAGCCAAATTAAGTCTTAATAGAAAAGCTGCTAGAACCACAGAATGGTTTGCAACCTTTAAACTTTCAGAATGGAGTAAGTCACAGCATAAAACTGGGAAAATGGAGCAGAGGATGCAGCTGGGGTTGAACTGCATATGTATGACCAAGTTGGCCTAGCAATGAGGAACCTCCTTAAAATTATAATATGATATGCCACCCACAAATGAAGTAAATAGAGGCAGAGCAAAATGAAGCATAGCTAGATTTACTCTGGGGAAAGATGTATAAAGGAGTTTCAGAGGAGTTTGTGACAGAGATACAGGATGAAATCACATGAAGAACGTTGTGGCTAGCTAGTGCCGCTCTGACAAGAAAATACCACAAATGGGATGGCCTTAACAAACAGGAGTTTATTCTTACAATTTGGAGGCTTTAAGTCCAAGTTCAAAGTGCCAAGCTCTAGGGGATGAGTGAAAGCCCTTCAACCTTGGGGTCCAGCTTTGCCTCCTGCTCCTGGCCCACTGGAGCTAGACAGACTGCTGCTGGCTGCTGAGGCTGAGAAGCCCCAAGGTTGACAAGTCAAAAGGCACAGTCCCAATGTTACCAAACCACACAGCAGGCCATTAACTTAAGTCCATTGTAAGTCCCAAGGTCGGCAAAGCATAGCAGGCTGCTGAGCGATGACACGGCTACATGAAGGGTCCAAGCATGCCATAAGCTAGAGACCATTCCCAAAGCTGCTTCTTATATATGAGAAGCAGACCACATACCCAAAGCAGCTACTCAGCTGCTTGTGGTAGATTCTACCATAGAGTTGATTCCCAGTCTCACCATGGGGAATAACTACCACCAGCTGTCCAGCCACTCAACCAGGGCCAGCCAAGTTGACAAACATAACCACGACAAGGAAAGATTGTTGTTAGGTATGAGTTGGTTCTGACTCACAGCAACCCCAGGTGCAACAGAGCAAAACACTGCCCGGTCCTGCACCATCTTCACAACGCTTGCTATTCTTGAGTCCATTGTTGCAGCCTCTGTGTCAGTCATTCTCAATGAAGGTCTTCCCCTTTTCCACTGACCCTCTACTTCACCAAGCATGATATACTTCTCCAGAGACTGGTCCTTTCTGACAACATGACCAAAGTACATGAGACGAAGTCTGGCCATTCTCTCTTCCATGGAACATTGCAGCTATACTTTATTCAAGACAGATGTCTTCATTTTTCTGGCTGTCTGTAACAGCTCTTCCCTGGTTGTATTTTGAGTATATTCCAACCTGAGGAGCTCATCTTCTGGCACTATTTCAGACAATGTTTCACTGCTATTCATAATGTTTTCAATGGTCAATTTTTTACAAGTGGATATCCCTGTCCTTCCCAGTCAGTCTTAGTCTGTAAGCTCCATTGAAACCTGTCCACCATGGGTGACCCTGCTGGTATGTGAAATACTGGTGGCATAGCTTCCAGCGTTATAGCAACATGCAAGCCACTCCAGTATGACAAAATGACAGACGAGTGGTGGAAGAGGAAAGTTTAATTATGGTTAAAAGGAAGATACTACATCTGCCTGCTGAAGAAATTTTAGATACCCTTTGTTTGTCTCAGGAAAGTGGAGACAACCAATGCCAACAAATCAAGTATGGCATATCCACGTGAAAAGCAGGTGCTGTCAAGTCTATCCCACCTCATGGTGACCTATGTGTGTCAGAGTATAACTGTATCCTATAAAGTTTTCAATGGCTGATTTTTCAGAAGTAGATAGCCAGGCCTTTTTTCAGAGGCACCTCTAGGTGGACATGGACTTCCAACCTTTCAGATAGCAGCCAAATATGTCAAGCATTTGTACTTCCCAGGGATCCCAAAAAAGGCAGCAGCATCTTATATGTGATTTGTGTTGGGATGGTAGTAATTGTAGCTACTTAAATAATTTTTCCCAGACCTCTTAGCAAAATCAGAGCAGCTCAAGCAATAAGGAGAGGGAAAGCAAGCATAGGACTAAGAGTAAGTTACCTATAAGAACAAACCATTAGATTTCAACTATCCTCTTTTCATCCAAAACAACACCCTCTTCCAGAAGTTTCTGCAACTTGATGTCAGAGTCATTGGACATAATAAAAATAGAAGCCAACAAAATATTTAAAGTAATATCTGTTCTGTGGAATATCCATTAACACTTTACAACCTTAAATATTGTGAAGCAAGGATACAAAAATAGTGAATTTGAGAAAAGAAACAAATCTTCCTGGAATATTGATTTGCAAGCCAATTTTAAATTTTGCAACAACAATAATGATCTTTTTTTAGGTATGGGAAAGAACTGGTCTTGGATGGATCCTTACTATCAAAATAAATATTGATTATTGGCAAGCATTTTAAAATTTGTATCTGCTTTCAAAGTAAATTACCAATATCTTGTTTCTTTGCAGGTTTTTCGATAATATTATAAGATTAAAATGTTTGCCTCTCAGACACTACAGACTGGGACAATTAATACCCACAAAATTATCTTTAATAGTCTTTTGCTTAATATATTTTTTAAATTATTTTATTGTGATTTGTGTAAAAGTTTAGAGAGTCAAATAATTTTCCACTCAACAATTTATACACATTTTGTTTCATAATATTTGTTGCAATTCCCTCAATGTAACAACGGTCTTCCTACTTCTTCCCTGGTTCCTTGTTTCCATTTGCCCTTCTCTCCAACCCCTTCCTGTCTTCTCAGATTTGTTTTTGTGCAAATGCTGCCCTTTTGGTTTCATATGGTTGATTATTCTGAAGAGTACATTTCTCTGAGTGTTGTTATTCACTTCATAGGCCTGTCTATCGTTTGGCTACAGGGTGATCCCTGGGGGTGGGGGGAGAGTTAAGTTCCAGGTTGAAGGATATCTAAGAGCCACGGTCTGAAGAGGTCCACCAGTTTCTATCAGATAAGCAAGGCTAGTCTTTTATTATTATTATTATTATTATTTTGAGTTATGTTCTACATTATTCTCCCATTCTGTTCAGGACTTTCTATGGTCCCAATCAGAGTGGTTGGACATGGTAGCTGGGCACCATCTCAGGGTAGTTGAGAGTGTGGTCTGTATGGTCCAGTATTCATTTGGACAAATTATTTCCTTGAGTCTTTGATTTTCTTCACTCTTCTTTCCTCCAGATGGGGAGAGACCACTAGTTGCATTGTAGATGGCCACTCACTAGATTTTAAAACTCCAGTTACTACTCTCCACAGTAGGGTGTAGGTCACTGTCTCTGTACACTGTGTCATGCCAATTGAATTAGCTGTCCTCCAGGGTTGTGGTTCTAAGCCCCTAAACTCAATGACTCATTCCCACAAGGTATTACATTATGGCTAAGAAGATTCCATAACTTTGCTTCCTTTTGCTCTACTATATACATGGATGTATTTACAATTGTTGTTGTTTATTGTGCTGTCAAGTCAGCTCCAGCTCACAGTGACCCTATATACAACAGAACAAAGCATTGCCTAGTCCTGCTCCATTCTCACAATCCTTGCTATGCTTCAGTCCACCACTGCAGCCAATGTGTTACTCCATCTCATTTCATTTCAGTTCCCCCTTTCACTGACCCTCTACTTGACCAAGCATGATACCCTTCTCCAGGGACAGGTCCCTTTTGACAATATGTCCAAAGTAGGTAGGATGAAGTCTGGCCATTCCCACTTCTAAGAAGCACATAAAAATATGTATATAGAAATACCTTTTGTCAAACCTATACATGGTTGTTAGTATGGTTTTTTGGTTTATATATACTTGTCAGTATAGCCCCATTTGACCTTCCATACGTATTCAGCCTGCATGCCTGCCTATGTGTCAACTCATAGATTACCATTTGTTATTTCTGATATTGTAGGATTGTGTATGTGATAGTGTTTATCTTTGTTGTTTGTAACTCTTGTGCACCTCCCTGATTCTTCATTTGCCTTAATGATACTGTGCTGATCTTCTGCTTATTGTATATTGTCTTTTTGATCACTCAAATTAATGCATTTCTATTTTCTAGTTAGTGATTTTCCTTCCTCTCCCCTTCTATCTCTGGAAACCATCAAAGAATATTTCTTTCTTTGAGTAAACTTGTCCTTAACTTTTTATAATGGTGATTTCATACAATATTTGTCTTTGGTGATTAATTTATTTCACTCAGCATAATGTCTTCTGGGTTCATCCATATTATGAGGTGTTTTAAAAATTCTTCATTATTTTTTAGCTTTGTATAGTATTCCATTGTGTGTATGTTCCATGTTTGTTCATTCATTCATCTGTTGGTGGGCATTCAGGTTCTTTCCATCTTTTTGCTATTGTGAATAATGCTGCAATGAACATGTGTATGCATATACTGTTCATGTCATGGCCCTTATTTTTATAGGATATATACATAGTAGTGGGATAGCTGGGTCATATGGTATTTCTATTTTGAAATTTTTAAGGAGTGTCATACCATTTTGAACAGTGGTTTTATCATTTTCCAATCCCAACAGCTGTATATGAAAGTTCCAATCTCTCCACACCCTCAGCAGTGTTAGTTGTTTTCTATCTTACTGTACTTTGCTATTATTGCTGGAATGAGATGATATCTCATTGCTCTTTTTATTTGCATCTCTCTAATGGGTAAAGAAGAAGAAGATAAATGGCCATCTGGTTTCAACAATGAGATCCCATGTTCCAGAAGAGGACATGGAATTCAGGACATTGTTACTGATACCAGCTATATCTTGGCTGAAAGCAAATATCAGAAAGAGGCTTGGTTGTGTTTTATTGACTATGCAAAAGCATTTGTGTGGATCATAACAAATTATGGATAACACTGAGAAGAATGGGAATTCCAGAAGAATGGGAATTCTTAACTGTGCCCATGAGGAACCTATACATAGGCCAGGAGGCTGTCTTTTGAACAGAACAAGGGGATATTGCATGGTTTAAAATCAGAAAGGGAGTGTGTCAGGGTTGTATCTTTTCACCATACTTACTCAGTCTGTATGCTGAGCAAGTAGTCTGAGAAGTTGGACTACATGAAGAAGAATGAAGCATCAAAATTGGAGGAAGATCCATCAACAACCTGTGATATGGAAATGACACAACTTTACTTGCTGAAAGTGAAGATGTCTTGAAACACTTATTGGTGAAGATTAAAGACTATATACTGCAGTATGGATTGCACCTCATTGTAAAGAAAACAAAAATCCTTACAACTGAAGCAATAAGCAGCATCTTATAAGCATAAGTGCTGAGGAGCAAAGATATCTATTTGAAGACTAAGGTGTAACCCAAGCCATCACCTTATATGAAAATTGGAAAATGAATAAGGAAGACTGAAGGAGATTTGATGCTTTTGAGTTGTGGTGTTGGTGAAGAATACTCTAAGTATCATAAATTGCCAGAAGAATGAAGATCTGCCTGGAAGAAGTGCAATCAAAACACTACTTGAAAGCAAGAATAACTAGATTTCATCTCACCCACTTTGGTCGTGTTGTCAGAAGGAACCATTCCCTGGAGAAGGGAATTATGCTTGGTAAGGTAAAGAGTAAGTGAAAAAGGAGAAGGCCCTCAATGAGATGGATTGACACAGTGGCTTCATTGATGGGCTCAGGTATAGCAAGAATTGAGAAGCTGGCACAGGACCCAGCAGTATTTCATTCTGTTGTGCTTGGGGTCACTATGAGTCAAAGCCAACTTGATGGCACCTAACAAGCACAAAAACAATGGCTAAAGATTGTGAGCATTTCTTCATGTGTTTGTTGTCTGCTTGAATATCTTTGGTGAAGTGTAGGTTTCCTGTGTTGTTTATGTTTTTTTTTTTTTTTTTTGAGGTACTTTGTTGTTGTTGTTGTTATGTGCCGTCGAGTCGGCCCCAACTCATAGCGACCCCTCCTTGGGTTTCCGAGGCAGTATCACTACGGAAGTAGGATTGCCCAACCTTCCTTCTGAGGAGTGGCTGGTGGGTTTGAACCGCCAGCCTTCTGGTGAGCAGTCAAGTGCCTTAGGCACTATGCTACTAGGAATTCTATAAATGTAAATATTAGTCCCTTATCGGATATGTCGTTGACAAATATTTTTTTTCCAATCTGTAGGTTCTCTTTTCACTCTTTCAGATAAATCTTTTGCTGTGAATAAATGTTTGATTTTTAGGAGGTCCTAATCATCTGGTTTATCTTCTGCTATTTGTGCATTTTTAGTTATGTTTAATATGTATTTATGGAAAAATTTTCAGTAAGATGGCAGAATAGGCAGACAAGGTAAACAAAACCTCTTCAGCAAAGAAAAGAGAAACCAATTAGAGATACAGAGGATAATCCTGGAGCACTAAGCTTTGAAAGGAAGTATACAGAAGTGGATTAGGCACTAACTAGTGGAAAAACCTGAATGAAAACAGTGAGTACAGAGATGGTCAGAGCAGTAGATTGTCAGAATCAATAGCCTGAATATTTCCAAGTGGTGTTGGGAGCTGAGCATTGACCTAAAGATCATTCCTGGTCACCAAGATCTGCAGGGACAACTGTGCTGGTGGTCTATGACTAGGAAGGGAAACAGCAAGGAGAGAGAAAACCTGAGCTGTGGACTTTCAGCTGTCCAGAGGGCACAGCCATTTTGATTGTTTACAAGTGCTGGCCATTTTGGATATTTAAAGTAACCAAGGGCACAGTCATTTTGAATGTTGACAAGTAGTGGCCATTTTGGATATTTAAAGTGACAGCATTCTCATTAAGATTCCAGGGACCTAAGAATAGGCTCTGTTTACCAAGGATGTCAGGGACATATGGGAGGCTGATAATGGAAAAGGATATAGTTGGTGAGTGTATAAGTGCTGCCAACTAGCGAATAGAGGAGCACAGCACAGTACCCTGCTTACAGAGATAATATACAAAGAAAACAAAAATTGTGGGCAAGTCACTCTGACATACAATCACCAATTAAATATAAACATCACAAAAACATCACAGTGCCTCAGAAACAACAGAGCATCACAGTCCACACAAAAAAACAAGATAAAGCAGGAGAAACAAGGGACCAGGATACAGATCAAAAACACATCCTTGAGGAAGATGCAGCATTGGAACTCCCTGACAAAGAATTATCTTTAGATACCTTCAGTGAATTGATCAAGGAAAACACTGACAAAATTGAGGAAAACACAGAGAAAACCCTAGAAAAATTTTGAAAGACAATATAAGAACAAAATGACAAAATAAACAAAAAATTAGGAATGATACAAAATCTACAGACAGAAATCCAGAAGATTAATACTAAATTTTCAGAAATAGATAACACATTGAATAGGCAAAGGAGTAGAATTGAATCAATGGAAGACAGAATTAGTGAGATTGAAGGCAAATACCTCAATACTTCTTTGGAAAGGGATGAATCAGGAAAAAGATCAAAACAAAATGAAGAAAGCCTAAGGTTCATGTGGGATACCATCAAAAGGAATAACCTACATGTAACCAGAATTCCAGAACAGGAAGAGACAAATAATATAGCAGAGAAAATTGTTGAAGACTTCTTGGAAGAGAATTTCCCTGGTATGATGAAAGATGAGAATATATCCATTCAAGAAGTCCAATGAGCTCCAAACAGGATAGATCCCAAAACAAAATCACCAAGACATATCATCATCAAACTCACCAAAACTAAAGACAAAGAAAGAATCCTGAAAGCAGCATACTCCAAAAACCAAACTCACTGCAGTCGAGTTGGATCCAACTGATAGCAATCCCTACTCGGATTTCCAAGGCAGTATCATTATGGAAATAGATTGTCCTACCTTCCCTCTGAGGAGTAGCCAAAAAGTTACCTACAAGATGCAACCAATAAGACTAAGCTCGGATTTCTCAGCAGAAACCATACAGGTGAGGAGACAATGGGATAGTATATATAAAACCCTGAAAAAGAAAAATTTCCAACCAAGAATTATATACCCAGCAAAATTGTCCCTCAAATATGATGGTGAAATTAGGACTTTTTCAGATAAGCAGAATTAAGGGAATTTGTTAAAACCAGACAAACTTTACAAGAGATGGTCAAGGGAGTCCTTTGGCCAGAGAGCCAACAATACCAAACAACAACTGACAATTAACACACATGATGACATAACCCAGAAACCAACACAGTTATAAAAGTATCCAAAGTAAATAAACCTACAAGAAGGTAAACAGGAAACCAGAGACATCAACTGACAAATGAGGACAACTACAAACCAAAAAGAGGAAAAAAAGGTGTGGTAACAGAACTTCTAAATGGTATGGAAGTCAAGACAACTACAAGATAGAATGGACTGTTCCAAACTTGGGAAGAAAACTATAAATCACAGGGTAACCTTAAAGAAAAATGACAAGGTTTCATATCAAAATAAAAAAGAGGACCAGCACAAATATTTAACAAATACCAGAACAATAGCAAAGAAGGAAGTGATAATACAATTCATAAACAAAACGAGCTCAGCAGAGAAAATTATATGGAACAAGGAAATCAACACTATGAAAAAGCATGTAACAAAATGACAGCAACAAATTCATACTTGTTGATAATTACATATCTGACTTATCTCTAAAAATTTATAGAAAACTCCAATATCTCAACACAAAAAGATTTACAATCCAATTAAAATTGGGCAGAAGACAGGAATAGACACTTCACCAAGGAGGATATTCAGGTGGCCAACAAATACATGAAGAAATGCTCATGATCATTAGCCATCAGAGATTCAAATCAAAACAATGAGATACCATCTCACCCCAGCACTAATGGCAAAGTTCAACAAGACAGAAAATAACAAATGCTGGAGAGGGTACAGAGAGATTGGGACTCTCATCCACTGCTGGTGGGACTGTCAAAAACAATATGGTGATTCCTTAAAAAGCTGTAATTAGAAATACCATTCAACCCAGCAATCCCATTACTAGGTATATATTCTAAAGAAGTGAGATCCAGGACAAGAACAGATATACACACACCCATGTTCATCATAGTATTATTTATGATAGCAATAAGATGGAAACAATTTTTATTGAAACAACTTATGTGCTCATCAACAGAATGGATAATCTAACTATGGTACATACACACAATGGAATACTATGCAACACTGAAGAATAATGTAGAATCTGCAAAACACCAAGTAACATGAATGAACATGTTGGACATTATGCTGAGTGAAATAAGTCAATCACAGAAGGACAAATGTAGTATTAGTTAACTATTGTAAAAAGTCAAGGAAATGTTTATATATGGAAGGAAACTTTGTTGGTTAACAGAGGTGGGAGGGGAGTGGAAGAAACACTAAAAAAAAAAAAGAAAGAAAAAAAATTCATTGATCCATGTCATTTTAGTTTGGTGTATTTCACTGTATATAAATTATATTTCAATAAAATGCATTATATATATATGTATGTATGTATGTATGTATGTATTTATGCCATGTATTAGGGAAGGCACCTAAGTTTGCTCCTATTTTTTCATTGATGATCTTTATAGCTTTAGTTTTACATTTAGGTCTTTGATCCATCTTGAGTTAGCTTTTGTATATCGTGTGAGGTATGGATCTTGTTTCATTTTTTTGCAAACGGTTATCAACTTTTGCCAGCATCATTAAAGAGACGGTCTCTTCTCCATTTAGTGGATTTGGGTCATTTGTTGAAGATCAGCTGTCCGTGGGTGGATGGATTTACTTCTGGCTTCTCAATTCTGTTCCATTGGTCTATGTGTATGCCACTGTATGAGTATCAGGCTGTTTTGACTACCATTTCTGTACAGAAGGGTTTGAAACTGGGGAGTGTAAGGTCTCCTACTTTATCTTTTTTGGGAGTACTTTGCTTACCCAGGCTCTCTTTCTCTTCCACATAAATGTGGTGATTCGTTTATTCTTGTCTTTGAAGAATGTTCACAGAATCTGAATCAAGACTGCATTATATCTATAGATCACTTTGGGTGGTATTGACATTTGCACAATGTTAAGTCTTTCTACTCATAAGCATAGTATTGTCTTCCATTTTGTTGTTACTTTTGTGTAAGTCTTTTCTCTCTCTGGTTAGATTTATTACTGAGCATTTTATCTTTTGTTAAATGTTATAAATGACTTTGTTTTTCTTGTTTCCTTTTTGGAGTTCTCTTTTTTGTTGTAGAGGAGCCAGGCTGAATGTTTATGTTGATCTTGTACCTTGTTACTTTTTTATATTAGTTCTACTGGCTTTTTGTTTCATCTCTAGGATTTTCTATGTAAAGGATCATATCATGTTCAAATACGGTGAGTTTTACTTCTTCCTTATCAGTTTGGTGTCTTTTATTTCCTTTTCTTCCCTTATTTCTCTGGCTAGGACTTCCAATACAATATTAAGTAGAAGTTGTGATAAAAGGAATCCTTGCCTGGTTTCCATTTGCAAGGGGAATGGTTTCAACCTCTCTCCATTGAGAATAATGTTGCCTTTGGTTTTGTGTCTATTCCCTTATTATGTTGAGGAATTGCCCTTCTATTGCTATTTTGCTGAAAATTTTATCAGGAATGAGTGTTGGATTTTATCAAACATCTTTTCTGTTTCAACTGATGTGATCTGATTATATATTTTTTTCCTTTGTTTTATTTATGTAGGAATTATATTGGTTGTTTTTTTCTAATGTTGAAGCATCCTTGCTTACTTGGGATGAATGATGATGTACTTGGTCATGATGTATTATTTATTATATATGGTGTTGGATTCTATTGCCTATGATCTTGTTGAGAATTTTTCCCTCTATGTTCATGAGGGATATTAATATGTAATTTTCTTTTTCAGCGCTGTCTTTGCCTGGCTTTGGTATCAGCATTATGCTTGCTTCATAAAATGAATTCATGAGTATTCTAAACTTTTCTGTGTTCTGGAATAGTTTGAGTAGAATTGGTGTCAGATTTTCTCTGAATATTTGGTGGAATTTTCCAGTGAAGCCATCTGGGCCAGGACTTTTTATGGTTGGTATTTTTTGAAGATCAATTCAATTTCATATTTTGTGATGGGTTTGTTCAAATTTTCCATGCTAATTTGTGCTAGGTAGGTTATGTGTTTCTAAAAAATTATCCATTTCTTCTGTTGTTGTTGTTGTTGTTATATGCCATCGAGTCGGCCCTGACTCATAGCTACCCCTCCTTAGGTTTCCGAGGCAGTATCACTACGGAAGTAGATTACCCAACCTTCCTTCCGAGGAGTGGCTGGTGGGTTTGAACCACCAGGTTTTTGGTTAGCAGTCAAGTGCCTGAGGCACTACGCTACCAGAGCTCCTCCATTTCTTCTAGGCTTACAAATTTGTTGGAGTGCAGTTCTTTACTGTATTTTATTACTATCCTTTGTATTCCTATTGGTTCTATTGTGACATTGTCCATGTCATTTCATATTTGTGCCATTTGCATCATCTTTCTTTTCCTTTGTTAAATATGCCAGTAGTTTGTGAATTTTATTAATCTTGTCAAAGAACCAATGTCTAGTCTTACTTAATCTTTCAATTTTTTGTTTTCTATTTCATTCATTTCTGCTCTAATCATTATTATTTCCTTCCTTCTGATGACTGTAGGCTTTTTTTGTTGCTCTTTTCTGAATTGTTGGAGTTGTTGGGTTTAAGTGTTCTTTTGAGTTTTTTCTTCTTTTTTTGATGCATGCATTTATTGTTAAATATTGACCAACTTTTGCTGTGTCCCAAAGGTTTTGGTATGTTATGCTTTCAGTCGCATTTGATTCTAGGAATTTTTATTTATTTATTTTTTCTTCTATTGCCCAGTAGTTTTTAAGAAAAGTGTGATTCAATTTCCATGTATTTGATTTTTCTCCCAGATCTTCCTGTTATTTATTTTAAATTTATACTGTTATTATCTGAGAAACTACTTTGCATTATTTTGATGTTTATAAATTTATTGAGGCTTGCTTTGTGACCTAATATATGATATATTCTGGAGAATGACCCATGTGCTTGGAAAAGAATGTCTATTGTGGTTTGTTGGGAGTGGATTGTGCTGTGTATGTCTATGAAGTCAAGTGGATTCATTGTGTTTTTAGATCTTCTGTATATTTGTTGAATTTCTTTCTAGTTGTTCTAGTCTGCATCAAAACTACTGTGTTAAAATGTCCTACTATAATGATTGAGTTGTCTGTTTCTCTTTCCAATTCTGTTACTGTTTGATTTATGTATTTTGGTGTTCTTTCATCAGAAATATAGATGTTCATTAGAGTTTTGTCTTCTTGCTAGAGTAATTTTCAATCTTTATATTATGCCTTTCTATGTCCTTTATTGTGTTTTTTTTTTTCCCTGAAGTCTATTTTATCTGAAATTAAGGTTGCCACTCCTGCTTTTTTTAGTTGCCATTTGCTTAATATATTTTTTCCAACTTTTGCTTTTTATTTACTTTTATCTTTGTGTCTAAGATGAGTCCCATGTAGGCAACATATTGTTGGGTCCTCTTTTCTTATCCGTTTTGCCACTTTCTGTCTCATGACTGGTGAATTTAATCCACTTATATTCAGTGTAATTATTGATACGCATGAATTTACTGCTGTCATTCTATGTGTTTATTATTGTAGTGTTGATGATTTCTTTGTTCTGTGCATTTTTCTATGCTGAGTTCATTTGGTTATCAGACTTCTTTTTCATTTTCTTTCTTGTTGATTTTGTGAGTATTTTTGATTTTCTTCTTTCTTTTTTGGTTAAAAGGTTAATTGTTGTTTCTTTCTTTCTTTTTCTTTTGTGTGTGTGGTCCCTGTAACCAAAGTTTAAAACAGTCTATTCTGGCTTGATACCATCTTGACTTCCTCTCCATTTGCCAGTTCTGTAATGATACTATTTTGTCCTTTTTGCTTATTAGTTGTCGTAATTTACAGATTAACATCTCTAGTTCCCTATTTTCAGTCTTACAATTTTATTTTATTTTTGAAAATTATTTATCTGGGCTGGTTTCTGGGAGATGTTGTTATAGGTCTTAATCTCAGGTTGTTATCTGACATTGTTGGTTCTCTGTCTTAGGGCCCCCTTTTAGCTTTTTTTTGTAAAGTTGGTCATTTTTGCAAATCCCTTTTATTTCTGTTTATCTGGAGATCTTATTTTGCCATGATATTGAGGGACAATTTTGCTGACTGGTAATTTATTTTCTTTCAAGGTTTTATGTCTTTCATTGCCTTATTGCCTGCATGGTTTCCCTTTGTAGGTAATTTTTCATTTTTCCTGAGTTACTCTCAGAAACTTTTCTTTGTCTTCAGAAAGTATGATTATGATATGTCTCAGTGAGTTTCCTTTAGGTAAGTTTTCCATGGGGCTCACTAAGCTTCTTGGATGGATGTCTTTTCATTTTTTGTGTATTATGGAAAATTTTTTTTGCCAGCAAATCTTCAACAATTCTGTAATTCTGTTTTTTTTTTTTTTTTTTTTTTTTTTTACTTCTTCTTCCTGCTCTGAAGCTTTGATTACACATAAATTTTTCCTCTTGATAGTGTTCCATATAATCCTTAAGCTGTCTTCATTTTCCTTCATTCTTTGTTTCTGACTTTTCTTATATAAGTTGGTGTCAAGGAATTTGTCCTCTAATTCACTGATTCAATTTTCTTTGGATTCAATTCTACTTTTTTATTCCTCCAGTGTATTATTTATCTCAGAATTTTTAGTGTTCATCTTCTGGACCTCTAAATGTATTTTTATACGGTTTTTAATTGTCTATTTGTTTTGTCATGTTGCTCTTGTATTGTATTCCTGAATTCTTCAAAGGTATTGCCTATGTTTTCCTTGATTTTGTTTGTGATTTCCTTGATCTCTCAGAAGGCCCTATATATAAATCCTTTGAATTTCTTATCAGGACGCTGTATTACTTTTTCTTCCTCAGGGAAGTTACCTGGTTTTATATTTTGCTCATTTGTTTGAGCCATGTTGCCCTGTTTCTCTGTTTGATTTGAGGTTGTCTGTTGTCCTGGAGACATCTTGGTGTTGTTGTATATATTTGTTGATTATGTGTTGGTTTATTTTATCCAGACTTTTTTTGTTTTTCTTTGTTTTGATATATCCAGATAGGTGAGGAGGTGTACTATTTTGATCAGCAACTTGGCAGCACTCCCCACCTGTCTCTGGGTGGATGGAGTAATGAATAGAAATGTGGATGTATGTCTCTGTTTGCTAACAATGTAGAGCACAGTGAGCAGGAGTTGTCCACCATATATCCCTGATCCAATGGTGCAGGACAAGTAGTGACAATCACCCATTGGATGAGGTGGTAGGTGGTAAGTGTTGTGAATGTGGCTAACTAGGGGGGCAAAATGTCTGCCTCCCATGTGATGGGACAGAAAAAAAATTGATGGAAAAAATTATTAAAAATAAAGGAAGAGGGAAAAATAAATACAAAAGAAGTGGGAAAGAGAAAAAAAGAAGTAGAAAAGGGTGGAGTAGCAGCAGTCACATGCTCTTCTAAGGTAGTGAGTACACCTAGGTCTCTAAGGAGACTTAGAATCTCCTGTCTGTGGATATCTGTGCCACCAGCCTCTGTGGCAACAGACACCTGTCACACAACCTGCATGAGCACACATTGCCTTTCACCAGGGAAATGGTAATGGTACATGCATAGTATGCAGGCACCAGTCATACAGTCTGTGGAGGCAGCGAACATCTAGCACTCAATCTATGTGAGCATGCAACCTTAACCATAGAGGATGTGGTCCACAAGCCCTGTTAACCATGTGGCTGCCAGGCTCTTGGCATATTGTCAAACAGGGGGTGAAGGGAAGGACAGCAGTGTGGCATCACTGTCCACCATGTTAGTGGTCATCAGGAAGTTGTGGAGGTGAAGGTAAGAGAGCACACTTCTCTGGTCACCACTCACTGGCATGGATCCAGTTTATGTCTGGGCGAGCTTTCCCCAATTCAAGTAGTGTGTGTGCATGTGGGGGGGAAATGGTACAGTCCAGAGTCTCCAGTTGCTACGTCATAGACCTTCCTCTTCACATGGGTCCTGTTCTGGTTACCTAGTGTTCCTCTGACAGGAAATATACCACAAATGGGATGACTTGAACAAACAGGAGTTTATTATCTTACAGTTTGGGAGGCTAGAAGTCCAAGTTCAACACACCAGGCTCTAGGGGCTGGGGGAAAAATCCTCGACCTTGGGCTTCAGCTCTGCTTCTTGCTCCTGGCCCACTGAAGCTAGAGACACCTCTTCACTCAGGCAGCTGTTGGCTGTTAGGCTAACAAGCCCAAGGTCGACAAATAAATGGCATAATCCCAATGTTTCCAAACCACATAGTAGGCCATTAATTCAAGTCCATTGTAAGTCCAAAGGTCGTGAGAGCATGGCAGGCTGCTGAACAATGACACAGCTACATGCAGGGTCCAAGAATACCATAAGCTAGAGACCATTCCCAAAGCTTCTTCTTATATATGGGAAGCGGATCAAGTACCCAAAGCAGCTACCCAGCTGCTCATGGATCCCACCATAGAGTTGATTGCCAGTCTTTTCATGGGGACTAATGACCACCAGCTCCCCAGCCACTCTACCAAGCCCAGCCAAATTGACACACAAACAAACCACCACAATTCTGCCCCTTGTCAATTTGGCACCTGTACAGATCTTCAATGGGTGGTATCTGTACAGGTCTCCTCCACTGGGTGACTCCAGTCCCCTAGTTCTTGAGTGGTGTCATCACCCCCTTAGCCTGGCAGGCCTCATTCCTCTCACTCTTTGGCATGGCAGCCTTGGCCCCTCTCTCTTGGGCATCAGCTATGGCTCCATCCCACTGGCCTATGTGAATGAGCAGCTCCACACTCCAGAACCAAGTTGGTGAAGGTCTGGCTCTTTGAAACCTAGGGAGCTCTGGTGGTTCCACCCCCAAAGATCATGGTCCTACCCTTTTAGGCTGAGGCAGCTCTGCTTCAGTTTCCTTGGTCTCTCTGCTTCTGTTGATTAATGCTGAAGGCAACCCACTCCCCTGGAAAACCCGACCCAAAAAGCACTCAGCTTTCTTGCTCCAGATGCTGGCCAACTTGCTACTCCATGTCATGCCAGTCTCTTCTACCAATTAACACCTGAAAGCAACCCACTCTGCCAGGAAGCCGCCTGTGCAATGGCACCCAGCTTTCTCCTCCATGGGCTAGTAAGCCTGTTGCTGTCTAATGTCAGTCTCTGGGCTCTGCTCCTGCCATCTCTCATACTGGTCTCTTGGCTCTGCTCCTACTGTCCCTCAAGCTATATGCTGGCATCTCTCAGCCAGTGTCTTGGATCAAGGACACCCTCTACTCCTGTTTCCACATTTTAGATATCTGTCAGAGCAGCATCCCACTCTCTCAGTACCATATTCTGTTCTGGTTACCTAGTCCCTCTCTGACAAGAATATGCCACAAATGGGATGGCCTTATCAAACAGGAGTTTATTGTTACAATTTGGAGGCTTTAAATCCAAGTTCAAAGTGCCAGGCTCTAGGGGCTGGGTGAAAGCCCCTCGACCTTGGGCTTCGGCTCTGCCTCTTGCTCCTGGCCTACTGAGGATAGAGGCACCTTCACTCAGGTAGCTACTTCACTCAGGTAGCTACTGGCTGCTGAGCCTAACAAGCTCAAGGTCGACAAATAAATGGCACAGTCCTATGTTAACAAACCATATAGCAGGCCATGAATTCAAGTCCATTGTAAGTCTGAAGGTTGGCAGAACATGGCAGGCTGATGAACAACAACACAGGTACATGCAGGGTCCAAGGATAAGCTAGAAACCCTTCCCCAAACTGTTTCTTATATATGGAAAGCAGACCATCTACTGAAAGCAGCTACTAGCTGCTTGTGGTAGATCCCACCAAGGAGTTGATTGCCAGTCTCATCATGGGGAATAACTACCACCAGCTGCCCAGCCACTCAACCAAGCCCAGCCAACCTGACACACAAACATAACTACCACATGTCCCCAACCCAAACAACTAGGGATCATTACTGATGAATGGTCTTATCCCTATTTAATGTCTCCCTCTCTACTCTGTGGTTGTCTGTATTTTCCTTTCTTACACCTAGGTCATGTTCTGCTCATCTTACTTCACTCTAGATTTGTTTATACTGTATCTCTGTTGTAATGGAAATTCCATGAAGTTGACTTCCTCACTCTTGTATGTTGTCATGCTGTGTCAGTTCTACACTCCATCTCTCTCTTCAGTCACTGTCTTCATTCTGTTTCTTTTAGAATTGGTGTTTGATCTAATTCTTTATCCTTTAATTAGATGTTCAGAGTTTCAGTATTATCATCTGTATCTGTCTCAGTTGGTTTCTTGGGTATTTGTTGTAGAGGGACTGGGAAGAGTGTGTCACTGGGATGTCATTTTATCTCTTTTTTCCTGGTACTTTATATATTATGTACTCCTTCAACAGACATTTTTCCTCAAGCCATTTTAATTAAATAGTGGTCTCCTTGAAAAGTCTTGATCTCTGGAGATACCAACATAGTGTCAAGTCTATAGCATAATAAGAAGAAAATAAAATGCCAAAGAAAATAAAAAATAATAATAATAAGGTAGTTTTACAGTGAAGAGGGATATTTTTATACTGTTGCTAACTAAACATATAATGTTAAAGTTATGTGAGTTGGTTTGTTTTAGTTTCCTAGAGCTTCTGTAACAAAAACTTCCACAAGTAGGTGGTTTTAAGGAACAAGAATTTATTGTCTCACAGTTCTGGACTCTAGACGTCCAAATCAGGGACTTGTTGCTAGTCCCATGAATTCACTGAACTTCTTTGGCATTTCTTGGTGTCTGTCTTTCCCCTTTAGGTGTGTCTCTGTGTTCATTCTGCTCTTTTTTTAAAACATCATTCATAAGAATAATTAGGCTTAGGACCCACCCTAACACTAGTATGACTTCATTAACATAAAAAAAAGAATACTTTCAAATAGGGTCATATTTACAAGTATAGGGATTAAGAATTCAACATAACAAGTGGCTGGACTAGACTTACCTGAATAATTGTCTTGCCTTACTTCTTCAATTCCAACTATAAAACCAAACCAAACCACTGTCATTAAATCAATTCTGACTCATAGAAACCCTTTAGAAGACAGTAGAAATGACCCATTGGATTGCAAAGGCTGTAAATCTTTAAGGAAGTATACTGTCTCGTCTTTCTCCTGCACAGAAGCTAATGGGTTCGAACTGCCAAACTTTGATTGTCAGCTGAATGCTTTAACCACTATGCCACAAGAGCTCCTCCTTCTAGCTATAGACAGTGTAAATATATATTTCTTCAAATTGATTTGCAAATCACTAATTTGCTATATTTTCTTATGATTCACGTCTTTCCTCTCTAATGTATCTAAAGAGCTACCATCTGTCAATAAATCAAAATCCCAAGAAGAGTACTAGGAGGTCCAGTAATGACCTCTGATATGATAAATAGAAATTAAGAGGGAAGAAAAATCATTCTTTGGAAAACTATGTTCGAATATAGTAAAGAAATGTCATTAACAGGAGAAGTCAACTTGGGCACATTTTTAAATGGGTCACAGACTATAATATGAGAGTAAATTTTGTTTAAAGTCTCCAATAGCTCTCAGATGTAGTGAGAGAAGAGAAATTATGTTAATCTGTTGTGAATCTCTTTGGAGGGAACAGCACCCTAAGAAAAATTTAAGTAGCTCTTCCTTGAACATTTAATTAACTTGTTGTTGTTGTTGCTATGTGCTGTCAAGTCGGACCCAACTCATAGCGACCCCTCCTTGGGTTTCCGAGGCAGTATCACTACGGAAGTAGGATTGCCCAACCTTCCTTCCGAGGAGTGGCTGGTGGGTTTGAACCACCAGCCGTCTGGTTAGCAGACAAGTGTCTTAGCCACTATGCTACCAGAGCTCTTTGTTATAAAGAGCTACATAGATACTGAGATAAGCAAGCACACATTGGAGTGGGGGGTGAAGAGAGATAGATGCTGTTTTGGGTTCAAACCCACCAGCCACTCCTCGGAAGGAAGGTTGGGCAGATACTGCCTCGGAAACCCAAAGAGGGGTCGCTATGAGTCGGGGCTGACTCGACAGCACATAACAACAACAACAACAACAACAACAGTGCTGTTCTAACAGGAAATACCACAAGTGGGTGGTTTGAGCAAACACAGATTTATTCTCTTACAGTTTTGGAGGCTAGAAGTCTGAGTTCAAAGTGTCAAGCTCTAGGGGCTGGGTGTAGGCCTCTTGACCTTGGGCTTCAGCTCTGCCACTTGCTCCATGCCCACTGGAGCTGGAGGCATCTCTTTACTCAGGCAGCAGCTGGCTGCTGAGGCTGACAAACCCAACGTCGACAAATAAAATAGCACAGTCCCAAGATTACCAAACAAGGTACCAGGCCACTAGTTTAAGTCCAGAGAGTGTCCCAAGATTGGCAGGAAATATGTCAGGATGCCATGAAAACTCAGCTGCATGCAGGGTCCAAGCATACCAAAAAGCTTCTCTTTATATACTGGAAGCAAACCACATGCCTAAGGCATCTACTCAGCTGCTCACTGCAGATTCCAATTGGAGTTGATTACCAATCTCATCATGGGAAACAATTACATTCAGCTGCCCAGCCACTCAAAACCAGGCCCAGCCACATTGGCATATAATCTTAACTGCCACAGATGCCATGTGAAGATTGCCAAGGAATTGAAGAATGAGGGGCTATGGAAACTGAAGGAGAGAAGGATCTTCCCCTAGAGCTGACACAGAGCCTTTCCCTAGAGCTAGTACCCTGAATTAAGACCTACTGACTTCTGAACTGTGAGAAAATAAATTTCTGTTCATTGAAGTTACCCACTTCTGTTACAAATAGGACTAACAAACTAAGGCAAAACTATAAGTCAACTCATAGCGATCCCTGTTAGGTTTCCAAGGCTGTAAATCTTTATGGAAGAGACTACTCCATCTTTCTTCCATAGAGTAGCTTTTGGGTTTGAACCACTGACCTTTTGGTTAGCAGCCAAATGCCTTAACCACTAATAGAGAGCTACCTAGGGGTATGAACTACTGCTTCCAAGTAGTTTAATTGTATATATTTATGTGATATATTACAATATATAAGAATACTATATATATATATATATATATATATATATATATATATATATATCCAAATCATATAATTATACATATATACGTAGACACTGAATCCTCTTGATTCTTAAAACTTGATTCTAACTTATGGGTACCCCGATGTGTGTCAAAGTAGAATAGTGTTTTGTATGGTTTTCAATGGCTAATTTCTCAGAATAGATTACCAGGCCTTTCTTTTGAGGTGTCTCAGATTAGAACCTCCAACCTTTTGGTTAGCAGCTGAGCATGTTAATCATTTGCACCATCCAGGTATTTCTCTTGATTCGCAGAATCCTGGACTCACAGGATATGTAACAGCATTTTTCTGATTTGTGAGTGTGTGTATCATTTACTTGAGTGAGTTTTCTATTTAAAAAATAACTTCATCAAGCATTATATTAGACATCATCAAGATATAAGTGCTGAGGAGAAGATGCAAAAATCTCCTGTCATCAAAGAGCTCACATCATAGTACCAGAAACAGAATGAAGTGGCTAATTATAATATATTGTATGTGATATATTACAATATATAACAATACCTTATATAACAATTGACTGATGTAGGAGCACATAGAAAGAGCTAGTCTTATAAATTAAGTCTGTTCCTTAGCAATAATTCTGAGTAGCACAAGGACAATTTGTATTGCTTCAAATTATTCCTCTAGTTATCTCTTTCTTTTTTCATTTTGCTCAATCTTTCCAAGCTTAATATATAACTTTCCAAGTCTCCATATTCACCTACAAAGTGATATACATTTCAGATATCCACAAGTACTCCTGGAAGAAAGGTCTGACAATCTACTTCTGTAATATCAGCCTTGAAACTGGTATGGAGAAGTCAGAATCAACTGGATCAAAACTGATTTGGTACGTTTGAGACAGAATATGGGATAAGAAAATTATACCTATACATTCAAAAAAAGAAAGCCATCTTCAAATTTAAATCATTTACGTTATTGCACATGTTAAAAAAAAAGGTAGCTTAATTCAAACTCTTGGCAAAGAAATTTGAGAGTTAAAAAAAATAGTCTTTAAAAACAACTTCCACTTTAGCTTTTATATGAACTGGGTAAGAACATATGACAATAGCCTCGTAATTTGGGGGCCAATTTTCCTTAAATACTTCTTCTATAAGATATTGAACCATTTTGATATTTGGAAGCTTCAGGACTCTGTACTCAGAAAGAGCTGCATAAATTGAGGAATTCTTACAATAAGGTTTGGTCTAATAGCTACTTGATCATGACTTCTCAATGGCTTTCACTGTTCTGACTGATTGGAACCTAGTCAGTAAGATGTGTCACAACGGCAACGATTGCCTCTGTTCAAGTTCTGTCTGCATTTCTTTTATTAAGTCCTTTTGTTGGAGCTTTATAATTTGGCTGTGAAAATCAGCGAGAGCTAAAGCTCAAGTTATAAGCTGAGGAGAACTTTTAAAAGCAAGTCACTTAAACTGCATTTTTAGACATCGGAGGATTTAGAAGTTTTGGGTGGGCGATAAGAGAAAATAATACCTCATCACACTTGTCTCAATTTTCTGCTTAACCTTAGTGCCCAGGAAGAAAAGTTTATATTACTCCAAAGCATTTTCATGCCAAGAAAAATATTTTCCTTTTAAAACATTCCCTATCTCTTTAGTTTATAAATTTGTCACTTAAAACATTAAAATATTTAGTATGCTTATTTAGAAATAAATTTACTTTTCTAGAATATCAGTCATGTAATTAGTTTAAAACTTGTTGTTGTTGTTATGTGCCGTCGAGTCGGACCCAACTCATAGCAACCCCTCCTTGGGTTTCTGAGGCAGTATCACTACAGAAGTAGATTGCCCTATCTTCCTGGTGGGTTTGAACCGCTAGCCTTCTGGTTAGCAGTCAAGTGCCTTAGGCACTACGCTACCAGAGCTCCTAGTTTAAAACTTAAACCTATGAAATTATCATAGAATTGATGCCGATTCACAACAACCCTATAGGACAGAGCAGAATTGCCACACAAAGTATCCAAGGCTATAAATCTTTACAGTAGTAGAATGCCACAAAATTCTCTCATGAAATGGTTAGTGGATTCAAACCAATAATCATTTGGTTAGCAGTCAAGGAATTAGGCACTGTGTCACTAGGGTTCCTTGTATTTCACTTGTTGATGTGCCTATAGGTATTCATAGCTTAATATCTATTCAAGCAACATCCAACCACATAAACACCTGTGGTTCTATAAGGGTTTTTTTTTTTTTTTTTTTTTTTTTAATGGGAAAGCAAGTTTGTTCGTTTGTTTTTGGTTTATTATTTCCCTCAGCATATCACCAAGAACTAATAAATAGTATTGAAGAATGAAGGCCAAGCTGCACTGAAGGAACTGGTGAAAAACTAGGCTCCTCGGAAGGAAGATGGGACAATCTACTTCCGTAGTGATACTGCCACAGAAACCCAGGAAGGGGTCACTATGAGTCGGGTCCAACTCGACAGTACATAACAACAACAACAACAGGAATTGATGGAGTTCCCATTGAGATGGTTCAATAAACAAACACAATGCTGAATGTACTCACTCAATTACGCTAAAAACTTGGAAGACAGCTGCCCGGCCAACTTGCTGGAAGAGATCCATATTTTTGCCCATTACATAGAAAGGTGATCCAACAGAATGCAGAAATTATTAAACAATATCATTAATATCACACACAAGTAAAATTTTGTTGAAAATAATTTAAAAAAAAAATGTTTAGAGCAGTATATAGACAGGGAACTGCCAGAAATTCAAGTCAGATTCAGATTGAAGGATATCATTGCAGACATCAGATGGATCTTGGCTGAAAGCAAATGACACCAGAAAGATGTTGTGGTAGTTAGTTTGTGTGTCAACCTAGCTGGGCTTGGTTGAGTGGCTGGGCAGCTAGATGTAGTACTCCCCATGATAAGACTGGTAATCAACTCCATGGTGGAATCTACAAGCAGCTAGTAGCTGCCTTAAGGATGTAGTCTACTTCCTGTATATAAGGAGAAGCCTTGGGGAATGGTCTCTAGCCTTTTGTCACTGCATGTAGCCAAATTGTTGTTCAACAACAATTTGCCATGCCCTGCCAATCTTGGGACTTCCCCTGGACTTGAATTACTGTCCTGCCATGTTGTTTGATAACATTGGGACTGTGCTTTTTTATTTGTTAACCTTGGGCTTGTCAGCTTCAATAGTCACCAGCTATCTGAGTGAAGAAAGGCCTCTAGCTTCAGTCAACCGGGAGCAGGAGACAGAGCTGAAGCCCAAAGTTGAGGGGTTTTCACCAAGCCCTAGAGCCTGGCACTGTGAACTCAGACTTAAAGCCTCCAAAATTGTAAGAGAATAAACTCCTTTTTATTAAAGCCATCCCATTTATGGTATATTCCTGTCAGAGTGGCACCAGGTAACAAGAACAGATGTTTACCGATGTTTTAATGACTATGCAAAGGCATTTGACTATGTGGATCATAACAAATTATGGATAACATTATGAAGAATGGGAATTCCAAAATATTTCATTGTGCTTATGAGGAACTTGTGCGTAGACCAAGAGGTGACTGTTCAACCAGAATGGGGATGGTGCATGATTTAAAATCAGGAAAGGTGTGCATCAGAGTTGTATCCTTTCCCCATCCTTTTTCAATCTGTATACTGAGCAAATAGTCTGAAAAGCTGGACTATACAAAGAAGAAGACAGCATCTTGATTGGAGGAAGACTTGTTAACAACTTGTGATATGCAGATGACACAACCTTGCTTGCTGAAAGTGAAGAAGACTTGAAGCACTTACTAATGAAGAGCAAAGATTACAGCCTTCAGTATGGATTACACTTCAACAAAAAGAAAACAAAAATCCTGACAGCTGGACCAATAAACAACATCACAATAAATGGAGAAAAGATTGAAGTCGTCGAGGATTTCATGTTACTTGCATCCACAATCAATTCCTACGGAATCAGCTCTCTCAAGAAATCAAATGGCATATTGCATTGTGTACATATGCTGAAAAAAAAAAACACTGCCATCACTTCGATTCCAACTCATAATGACCCCCACTGGGTTTCCAAAGCTATAAATTTGTATAGTAGATTGCCTCATCTTTCTCCCACAGAGCAGCTGGTGGGTTTGAACCACAAACCTTGTTAGTAGCCAAATTTCCTTAAAGTGTTAAAGAGCAAAGATGTCATTTTGAAGACTAAAGTGGACCTAACCCAAGCCATGGTATTTACAATAGCTTCATATGTATGTGAGAGATGGAAAATGAATAAAGCAGACTGCAGAAGAATTAATACATTTGAGTGATGATTTTTTTTAAAAGAATATTGTTTGTGCTATCATTTGCTAGAGGAACAAAGAAATTAGTCTTGGAGGAAGTACAGCCAGAATTATTCTTAGAAGTCAGAATGGCTTGACTTCATCATTCCTATTTTGATCATATTGTCAGGAGGGAGTAGTCCCTAAAGAAGATCATCCTTGGTAATGTAGAAGGTCAACAAAAAAGGGAAATACCTTCAACAAGATGGACTGACACGGTGGCTACAACAATGAACTCAAGCACAGCAACAATTATGAGGATGGTGCAGGACTGATCAGTGTTTCCTTCCATTGTACTAAGGGAAACTATGAATGGAAACCAACTCAAGGGCGCCTAAAAACAACAACAGTGGCTTTAAAGACCCCAAACCCAAACTCTTGCAGCCCTGGACCATGGGTGGACTACAGGCAAGTGAGGCAGAAGACATGGCTCTGGGCCCTTTCTAAGGCTTTGCCAAGCAGGCAGACTGCTACAGCAGTGGGGACTGTGAGGACTGGGCTGCTCTGGAGTTGCAACAGTTTGTGGGGCTGGGCGTGCTCTTCTCCCTCCCTACTCACTTCCTCTCCTGTCCCTTTCCCCCCACCCTCTCAGCCACCACTGCTGCAGGTACCCATTTCTCTGGCCTGCACCAGCAGCTCCAGCAACAGCAGGGATGAGAAAACCAGAAGGGGGGTCCCAGAAGTTTCTGATATTGTATTTGCACGTACAAATCACATAGCATCCTAATTCATAGAATACATGCTGGAGGTTAAGCGACAGATATCTGCATAAGCCAGAGAGCAATTAAAGTCTAAACTGGTGTTCTTTAAACTGTGGCCCATGGCTCATTTCCATAAAAATATCTTCCCATAAAACCCATTGCCATCCAGTTGGGTCCAACTCATAGCAACCCCTCCTTGGGTTGCTGAGGCAGTATCACTGCAGAAATAGCTTGCTCAACCTTCCTTCCGAGGAGTGGCTTGTAGGTTTGAACTGCTAGCCTTCTGGTTAGCAGTCAAATGCCTTAGGCACTACGCCACCAGAGCTCCCTCAAAGTATCCTAGATATAGCTAATCCCCATCATGATCTTTACAATAATTATCTTTGGAGTCACACTTACAAAAGTTTCAACTGCTGACTAAAGTTTTGTATCTCTAAAATCTGCCATAGATCCTATATAGACTATCAGTCACACTGAGCTCTTCAACTGTATATTACAAGTAAAAAAAAAAAAAAACCCAAAAAACCTGCACCTATAACATGAAAGAAAACTTTTGATTTGAATAAATACCATGAGACTGAATTAAGAACACAAAAAACAAATAAAAAAAATGTGTTAATATAAAGAGTCTGATAACTCTTTGCTTTTGCTTGAGTCATCCAGAAAACAAACTCCGTATTGTCAATGACTAATGTATTTATCATAATTATGCTCCATTTAAGCTACCAAGATAAAAATAAGTTAAAGTATGTTGAGTTGATATGTAAATGTTTGTTTTGAAGATGCAAAAAATTAACAAGAATTGATTGACAAGGAACTAAATGTGGCATAGATGATGAGGGAAGCAAAAAAGGAATGGAAGGTTAAAGAGAGGTTGTGAATCTGGTGAAGTAAATAACTCTTTATGGGACAGCAAGGTTCAGAGGGATGGCTACGCAGAAGGTTAAGATGAAAGAGATTCAACCATTAAAGATGGAGGATGATTGATGGTGGAGTATTTTCTCGGTCAGAATGGACAGAAAAAGGAAGTGCTCCAGGGATGATGAGTAAATTCAGGGACAACAACAGAGACACTAGGCGTTAGCTGACTCTAAAGAGAAAGATGTTTCAGGTTTGAACACAGAGTTTATGCCAATGTTTTCTATGAAGCTGGGTCAATAAGGAGTAAATGGATAAGGAACAAATTTGAATGTATTAAGAACCAGAGTTATGTTAAAAATTGTATGTACAAAAAATAGGTTTAGTGGTAACCTTTGCATTAGTCACAGAAGATACTGTTGTGTAAGCAATGGATGAACAGGTAAAAAGAAAATAAATAAACAGTAAAGCAAAGTTCAAAGTCAATAGTAGGGAGCAATAAGGGGAAGAGAAATAAATAGAAATTCATATTTTATTCTCTTATTTTTTTAATTTATATCTATTATTCATCATCATGTTTGATTCTACTCATTTAAATCTGAACTCAATTTACAGTGCCCAAAGAATAAGAACATCTATTTATACACCAATTTCATTTAAGGTTTCATTGCTGATGTCAGATGAATCTTGGCTGAAAGCAAAGAATAGCATAAAGATGTTTACTTGTACTTTATTGCATATGCAAAGGCATTTGACTATATGGATCAAAATAAATTATAGATAATATTGAGAAAATGGGAATTCCAGAACACTTAATTGTGCCCAGGAGGAACCTGAACATAGACCAAGAGGCAGTCACTTGAACAGAACAAGGGGATATTGTTAGGGTTGTATCTTTTCCACATATGTATCTGTATACTAAGCAAATAATCTGAGAAGCTAAACTAAATGAAGAAGAACACAGCATCAGGACTGGAGGAAGACTCAATGACAACCTGCATTATGCACATGACACAACCTTGCTTGCTGAGAGCGAAGGTGACTTAAAGCACTTACTGATGAACATCAAAGATTTCAACCTTCAGTATGGATTATACTACAACATAAAGAAAACAAAAATCCTCACAATTTGATCAATATGCACCATCACAATAAATGGAGAAAAGATTGAAATTGTCTGGGAATTCATTTTACTTGGATCCACAATCAATGTCCATGGAAGCAGCAGCCACGAAATCAGATGATATATTGCACTGGATAAATCTACTGCAAAAGACATCTTTATTTTTATTTTATTTGTGTGTGTGTGTGTGTGTGTGTGTGTGTCTGTGTCTGAAAATAAAATCTGAGAATTGTAGTCAAAATGATGTCTGGGATCATATGCAGAAGAATTCTTCTCCCACTTAATTTATAGAGCTACTCAATAAATTTTTTGACTAGTGTTTAAGAAATTAAACTGTAGAGAAAATGCAAGAATGTTAAAATGAAAACTCTTATAACCTTCATCTACCAAGTGTTATCACCTTGTCACATTTGCTTTATTCTCTCTCTCTCTTTCATTATCTTTATATTATCATTCCTACACTTCTTATTTTGCTGTTTAATTGGAAAATAAGTTGCGGATATTGTAACTCTTCTTTTCAAATATTCAACATACATTTCCTAAAAATAAGGAGAATCTCTTACATAATGATAGTTCAAATATGCAATTCAGGGTGGCATTTGACTGCTAACCAGTAGGCCAGTGGTTCAAACCCACCAGCCACTCCCCGGAAGGAAGGTTGGGCAATCTACTTCTGTAGTGATACTGCCTCGGAAACACAAGGAAGAGTAGCTATGAGTCAGATCTGACTCGATGGCACAGAACAACAACAACAACAACACTGATACATTATATATTACTATCCAACATGCAGCCCATATGCAGAATTATCAAGGTCCCTATATGATAATTTATGGAGTTCCTGAGTTCCTGAGTGCTGCAAATGGTTAAGCACTCAACTACTACTGAAAGTTTGGTGGTTTGAACCCACTAGGAGGTGCCTTGAAAGAAAGGCCTGGCAATCTGCTTCTGAAAGACCACAGCCCAAAAAACTTTATGGACTTCAGTTCTACTCATGAATTGACTTGGCAGCAAATGGTTTGGTTTGTTTTTTACACAATAATTTATGCCAATAATTTTTCACCTCTCAATCAAAAAAGACATCTTTAAAGTGTTAAAGGGCTAAGATGTCACTATTAAGAATAAGACGTGTCTCATCCAAGCTAAGGTATTTTCAATCACCTCATATGAATCTGAAAGCTGGACAATGAATAAGGAAGACCAAAGAAGAATTGATGTATTTGAATCATGCTGATGCAAAGAATACTGAAAATACCATAGACTGTCAGAAGAATGAATAAGTCTGTCTTGGAAGAAGTGTAGCCAGAATGATCCTTAGAAACAAGAATGACTAGATTTTGGCTCATGTATTTTGGTCATATTGTCAGAAGGGCCCAGTCCCTGGAGAAGGATGTCAAGCTTTGTAAAGTAGGGGGTCAGAGAAAGAGGGCAAGACCCTCACCAAGATGGACTGACACAGTGGCTGCAAGATGGGCTCAAGCATAGCAAGGATTTTGAGGATGGCTCAGGACCAGAAAGTGTTTCTTCTCTTGTGCATGGAGTCACTATGAGTCAAAGCTGCCTCTATGACACCTAGCAACTACATCAACTCGCTTTTCAAACCTTCACTAATCCTTTCCCATTTCTCATTCTCATCTAGTAACCTTGCTTCTTACTTCAATTGGAAATTGAAACAATCAGAACCAAACCTGCTAACATTCTCATCACTACATCCACTCATCTCCTAGTGTGTCCCATTCACTCTCTTTCCTCTTATTACTACTGATATATCCCCCTTTCCCAAAACTAAGGGCCGTTCCATCACTTGTGATTAGATCTAATCTCTCTCAGTTAATCAAGAGCATCTCCTAGCAATCCTCCTCATTCTACTCTACATCAGAAATTTCCTCTACAGATCATTCTATAAGTGTATAAATGTGCTGTTCATTTTTTTCACTTCAAAATATCACTCTTGATTCCATTTCCCCCTCAAACGCCTCATTTTTGCTTCATTTTTCAACAATAATCTTCAAAAAATATATCTATATTTAGTGTTTCTGATTCCTTTATTTATTAATTTTTCTCTTTAAACAATTCTAACCAGGCTTTCCACCACTCATCTGTCAGTTTTTTGTACTGTGGTAGCTTCCTTGTGTGTTGCAGTGAGGCTGGAGGCTATGCCACTGGTATCTCAAATACCAGCAGGGTGACCCATGGTGGACAGGTTTCAGCAGAGCTTCCAGACTAAGACAGATTTGGAAGAAGGAAGGGGTCATCGACTTCTCAAACAATTGGCCAGTGGAAACCTTATGAATAGCAGTGAAACATTGTCTGATGTATTACTGGAATACTTTATGAATAGCCCTGAAACATTGATGCAATGCCAGAAGATGAGACCTTCAGGTTGGAAGGCACTCAAAATACAAGTGGGGAAGAGCTGTCTCCTCAGAGTACAACTGACCTTAATGATGTGGATGGAGCAGAGCTTTCGGGACGTCCATTTGCTGATATAGCACGACTCAATATTCAACATTCAAGAGACCTGGGTTTGATTTCAACCAATGCACTTCATGTTCAATTGCAACCTGTTTCTCTGCAAATGATTTTGTGTTGCTCTAATACTGAACAGCTATCAGAAGAAGTTCCAGGCTATGATAAATTAGGACAGAAGACCTGTTGATCTATTTCCCAGACAATGAAAACCCTGATCACAGTAATCTGAGCCCATTTTGGATGGAGTTGTCATGAGTTGGGAGATGACAAAATTTTAGAAACTGACAAAAATATAAAAGTAATTTATGTCATGTTTAGTATCTTTTTTCATTCATTTATTCATTTATTTCCAGCATTTATCAACACCAATGGAAGCAGTAGTCAAGAACACATATGTCATTATCACTCTGGGCAAATCTGCTACAAAAGACCTCTTTAAAGTGCTGAAGAGCAAAGATGTCTCTTTGAACACTAAGGTGTGCCTAACCCCCAAACCAAACCAAACTCACTGTCATCAAGGTGGATCTGACTCATAGTGACCCCTCCTTGGGTTTCTGAGGTGGTGTAACTACAGAAGTAAATTGCCCAACCTTCCTTCTGAGGAGTGACTGGTGGGTTTGAACCGCCAGCCTTCCTAACCCAAGCCATGGTACTTTCAATCACTTCATAAGCATGTGAAAGCTGGACAATGAATAAAGAATGAGTTGCAGTGTTGGAGAAGAATGCTAGAGTACCATGGTCTGCTAAAAGGACTAACAAATCTGTCCTGGAAGTGAGAATGGTCAGATTTCATCTCACCTACTTTGGTCATGTGGTCAGAAGGGACCAATCCCTGGAGAAGGATATCATGCTTGGTGAAGTGGAGGGTCAGCAAAAACAGGGGAAGAAACTCAATGAGATAGACTGACACAGTGGTTGCAAGGATGGGCTCAGGTATAGCAAGGATTGTGAGGGTGGTGCACAACCAGGCACTGTTTCATTCTGTTGTCCATAGGGTCACTATGAATTGGAGGCATCTTGATGGAACCTAAGAACAATAATTTTCAGTTCTTTGGGAGGTGTCTCACATAAGGTAGTTATGTAATCAATCCTGCTTAAGGAGCTCTGTTTTTGTTGTTATGTACCATCGAGTTGGTCCCGACTCATAGTGACCCCTCCTTGAGTTTCTGAGGCAGTATTACTATGGAAGTAGATTGCCCCATCTTCCTTTTGAGGACTGGCTAGTGAGTTTGAACCACCAGCCTTCTGGTTAGCAGTCAAGTGCCTTAGGCACTATGCTACCAGAGCTCCCTAAGGAGCTCTAGTAAGATCTCTTCCAGTCAGTTGGCCAGGTTGCTGTCTTCCAAATCTCTTGGAATAACTGAGTGTGTGCCTCCAGTGGGATAGCCATTTCTTGATACATCTCAGTGGGTATTCTGTCAATTCCTGGTGCCTTATTCTTCACCAATTTCTTCCGTGCAGCTAGTAGTACTGCTATAGTTCATTAAATGCTAGCTACATTTTTTTTTTCTTTTGCATCCCTTGATAATTGTGCTTATTATGAGATATGAATTTTAATGGGAGTCTGTGGGTGGTACAAATGCCTAAGTGCTCAACTACTAGTCAAAAGGTTGACACTCAGGCCTGGCTATCTGCTTCTGAAACATCACAGCTTTGAAAACTCTGTGGAGTAGGTCTACTCTGCACAAAAGGGGTTGCCATGAGTTGCAATCAATTTGTCATAGGTTTTCATAGTAAAGCTAGGATGCTGATGTAGTAGGGAATTTTGAAAAGATTTTTCAAATCATTTCTAAGGAGCTCTAATGGGGTAGAAATGATACCCACAGAGAAATTCCAGAAATGCAAGCTGAATTCAGAAGAGAATGTGGAATAAGGGATATCATTGCTGATGTCAGATGGATCTTGGTTCAAGGTAAAGAATACCAGAGAGATGTTTACTTATGTTTTATTGACTATGAAAAGGCATTTGATTGTGTGGATCATAACAAATTATGGGTAACACTAAGAAGAATGGGAATTCCAGAATACTTAATTGTACTCACGTACATAGACCAGAAAGCTGTCTTTGAACAGAACAGGGGACACTGCATGGTTTAAAATCAAGAAGGAAGTGCATCTTGGAAAGGGTATCCTTTAACCATACTTATTTAATCTATATGCTGAGCAAATAATCTGAGAAGCTGGACTATATGAAGAAGAATGTGGCATCAAGATTGGAGGAAGAATCATTAATAACCTGTGAAACGCTGACAACACAACTTTGCTTGCTGAAAGTGAGAATGACTTGAAGCACTTACTGATGAATATTGAAGAATACAGTCTGCAGTATGGATTACAATTCAATATAAAGAAAACAAAAATTCTCACAACTGACCCTATAAACAGCAGCATGATAAATGGAGAAAATATTGACGTTGTCAAAGAATTCACATTGCTTCGTTCTACAATTGACGCCAATGGAAGCAGCAGTCAGGACATCAGATGATGGATAGCACTGGGCAAATTGGCTGCAAAGGACCTTTTTCAAGTGCTGAAGAGCAAGGATGTCTCCTTGAAGATTAAAGTGCATCTGAAACAAGCCATGGTATTTTCAATCACCTCATATGCATGTCAGAGCTGGACAATGAATAAGGAAGACTGAAGAAGACTTGATATTTTTGAGTTGTGGTGCTAGTGAAGAATGCTGAAAGTACCATGGAGTGCTAAAAGAACTAACAAATCTGTCCTGAAGGAAGTGCAGCATGAATGTTCCTTGGAAGTCAGAATGGCCAGACTTTGTTTCACCTACTTTGGTCATGTCGTAAGAAGGGACCATTCCCTGGAGAAGGATGTCATGCTTGGTAAGGTGGATGGTCGATGAAAGAGGGGAAGGCCCTCAATGAGATGGATTGACACAGTGGCTGTGGCTATAGGCTCAAGTATAGCAAGGATCATGGAACTGTCACAGGACAGGGCATTGTTTCATTCTGCTGTGCATAGGGTCACTATGAGTCCGAAATGTCTCCATGGCACCTAACAACAATAACAACCACAGCATTACTACTGAGATTGTAAATATTTCAGGATCACCTTGGAGATATCAATCAAATATACTCATGTGATATTAAGATTGTAAGACAAGAAAATCTTTTGTACCATGAGGATAAAGTCATAAACCAATTAATCCCTTAACAGAATCCAAGGGAAATTCTTCCAGATACACCCTCCTATAAAGTTGGGAAAGGAATGCTATTTGCCACAAAGATTGCTAACTTAACAAAGCCTGTTAAGGAATTGAAATATCAGAGAATACTTTCAGGCAAGAAGAGAGAGAAATGAGGAGACTTCTGCCCCTTTTATAGGGAATTCAATGCAGTTTATCACAACGTTACATAAATAACCTATTTTTAAATATCATCTCTAAGTAGACCAGGATCAAGCTGGTGTAACATTGATCTATTTATTCTCTTACTCATCTACTGAACATCAAAGTGCTGAAGATACAGAAATTAGGAAGACAAGGCTCTTGTCCATAAGAAGCTCACCATCTAATCCAGATCTCTCCCAGGATACTAGATTCCAACTACCATCTGTTGTCCCCAATACAGCTACATGTTTGTAACCAGGCAATACTGATTACCTCTTATCAACTTGAGATGATGTCTAAATTCACATGGGACATATTCAAGGGCATGTGTTAGCTCTTATGGATTTGTTTAAGCCTTTTTCAACTTGAACTTCTATATGAGCAATTGAAGGTCTGTTCTGCAGTCAGAGTCTGGTCTTATTCTGACTGATGGCATTGAGCTTCTCCACCATCTTTTTCACAGATATAGTCAACTTGATTCCTGTGCATTCTATATGGTGAAGTCCACATGTATAACAGCCATTTATACGGTTGGAAAAAGCTATTTTAAATGAATAGGTTGTTGTTCTTGCAAAATTCTATCATGCGATCTCTGGTATCATTTCTATCACCAAAGAAATATTTTCCAATTAATGATCCTTCTTCTTTGTTTCCAATTTTTGGATTCCAACTATCAGTTATTACCAATGCATCTTGATTTCATATCTGATTGATTTCAGACTTCAGAAATTGGGAAAAATCCTCAATTTCTTCATCTTTGGCATTAGTGGTTGGTGTGTGTAATTGAATAATAGTTGTGTTAACTGGTCTTTCTTTTAAACATATGGATATTATCCTATCACTGACAGAGTTGTACTTCAGGACAGACCTTGAAATGTTCTTCATGACAATGAATGTGATTACATTCCTCTTCAATTTGCCATTCCAGGCATAATGGACCATATGATTATCTAACTAAAAATGGCCAATACCAGTCCATTTTAGCCCACTAATGCCTAGGATATCTATCTTCAAGAATTCCATTTCATTTTTGACAACTTCTAATTTTCTTAGATTCATACTTCATACATTCCATGTTCTAATTATTAATGGATATCTGCAGCTGTTTCTTTTCATTTTGAGTCATGCCACATCAGCAAATGAAGGTCCCAGAAGCTTTACTCCATCCATGTTACTAAGGTTGACTCTACTTTGAGGAGGCAGCACTTCCTCAGTTGTATTTTGAGTGCCTTCTAATCTGAGTGAGGGGTTCATCTTCTGGCACTATATCAGACAATGTGCCACTGTTATTCATAAGGTTTACACTCACCATTTTTTTTTTCTTTAAGAGGCAGATAGCCAGGTCACTCTTTGTAGTCATAGTTTGGGAGCTCTGCTGACCTGCCCATCATGGGTGACCCTGATGGTATTTGAAATACTGGTGGCATATCAAGAATACATTTGACTAATTGAACACTTATGTCCAAACACCAGATGAGTTATTGGTTGACTTCAAAGACATCATAACTGAAAAAAGCAATATTTGCCAAGAGACCAGAAGAACTTGATGGTGTCTGGCTCTGATTACTGAACACTTTAATCTAAGATTCCATAGAATAATCTTGATAAAAAGGGGAAAAAATTCAGAACAGAATTTAAAATTCTCATATATCTAGGCTTTCTGGAGCACTGTAGGGTGCATGAACCCCAGAAACTATTGTGCTAAGATAATCTTTAAATCTTAAGCCAAAATTATACCCTGAATACCTCTTAAAAGTGAACAGTAGTTTAGTTTAACTAGTAAACGTTTCCTATGAGCATTATGCTCATTTAAGAACTTTCTATATGGGATAAAATTGACAACAACAACTCAAAAGATTAGATAGAAAACTTAGGAAACAATAAGTTTATGCTAATGAGGGAGGAACGACTCAGGAAAGGAGGGTGAGAATGGTTGTACAACTTGAATGTATTCAATGTCAATAAATTGTACATGGAGAAAATGTTGAATTGGTATATATTTTGCTGTGTCTATTCTCAACATCTAAATAAATAAAATTGAAAGAAAGAAAAGAACAAAATGGATGTCAAAAGAGACATTGAAAGTTACTCTTGAATGTAAGTAGCTAAGATAAATGGAAGAAAGATCAAGTAAAAGATCTGAACAAAAGATTCCAAAGGGAGGCCTGAGAAAACAAAGAAAAGTACTATAATGAAGTTGCAAAGACCTCGAGTTAGAAAACCAAAAGGGAAGAAAACGCTCAGCATTTCTCAAGCAGAAAGAACTGGAGAAAAAGTAAAGCGTCAAGTTGCTATATTGAAGATTATATGGGCAAAATACAGAATGACACAGAAGCATCAAAAGAAAATGGAAGTAATACACAGACTCACTATACCAAATGTAATTGGTCGATGTTCAGCCATTTCAGGAGGTAGCCTATGATCAAGAACCAATAGTACTGAAGGAAAAATCCAAGTTGCACTGAAAGTATTGGCAAAAAACAAGGCTCCAGAAATTTATAGAAAATCAATTTAGATGTTTCAACCAATGTATACAATACTGGAAGTGCTCCCCCACCTAGGCCAAGAAATTTGAAAGAAAGCCAACTGGAAGAGATCCATATTCATACCCATTGCAAAGAAAGGTGATCCAGTGGAATTGATAAGTTATCAAACAATAGCATTAACATCACATGCAGACAAAATTATGCTGAAGATCATTTAAAAATGGTTTCAGTGGTACATCAACAGGGAACTGCCAGAAATTCAAGCAGGATTCAAAAGAAGTCATGGAATGAGGCATATCATTACTGATGTCAGATGGATCTTGGTAGAAAGCAAAGAATAACAGAAAGATATTTACCTTTGTTTTATTCACCATGCAAAGACATTTGACTCTTTGGATCATATCGAATATTGGATAACATGGCAAAGAACAGGAATTTCAGAACACTTAATTGTGCTCATGTGGAACCTGTATATCAGCCAAGAGATTTTTATTCTTACAGAACAGATGCATACTGTATGGTTTAAATCAGGAAAGATATGTGTCAGAGTTGTATCCTTTCACGATACATAGTCAATCTATTTGCTGAGCAGATAATCAAAGAAACTGGACTATATGAAGAAGAATGTAGCATCAGGATTGGCGGAAGACTCATTAACAACAACTTGTGATATGGAAATGGAAGTACTTACTGATGAAGATAAAGACTATATAGCCTTCAGTATATATTGCATCTAAACATAAAAACAACAAAAATCCTCACAACTGATCCAATAAGCAACATCATGATAAACAAAGAAAATAATGAAGTTGTCAAGGATTCCATCTTTTATGATTCCACAATCAACGTCCAAGGAAGCAGCAGCAAGAAATCAAATGACGTATTACATTGGACATGCTGCACAAGAGCTGTTTAAAACATTAAAAAGCAAATATGGCACTTTGGGGACTAAGGTGCACCTGACCCAAGCTGTGGTATTTTCAATAGGCTTTATTTTGCATAATATGTGTAGGCTAAATACAGACTATAATAAGAAAATATAATTTATATCCACCCTGTCTACTGAAAGGATCATAAGCAGAGTTCCATAAGACATCTTCATTACCAGGATAAAAACCTTTTCACATAGTTAACAACTGTAACATCACCACTGGTGATATTTTCTAGATTACATATTCTATAACCACACTGCTATCTGTATTCATCCCAGGCAAAGAAGAAAACAGAGACTGTAGAACCTGCTTTCCTAAGGGCCAGCAGGTACCCAAGAATGGAGATGTCATGTACTATCAAGAGAGGGCTGATGTGTGCATGGTGATTTGGAAAATCCTTTAAAAGTGGAATTTCACAATTATCAACTCCATAAAAGTAACTGTTAAAAAGACAATTATTTAAAAGGGTATATATTCATCTATTTAACTCCTCTTCCAATATTACTTTCTCATTTTGTCTTCTGTGAATCACTGGCTGTAAAGGGATATTTTTGTGAGTTTAACTTCTGTAGTTTATATTGCGAAAACAATAGTTACATGTGTTTTGTTTTCTTAAAAAAAAAAAAAAAAAAAAAATTCCTTGGAGGGTTTGCACTTATTTCCCGCCTTTCCAATTTATAGCTACTAATTAAACCAGAAAGCAAATGTACCAGAAAACCTCCCATCATTTTAAATGCCTTCTACTGACACTAGGCCCCTCTATGCATGCCTGTTTGAAGAACACCCACTAATCATCAATCATCACAATTAATGAGTACCTTCCATGTAAATAATACTCTACAGAATCGTATGTGAAGATGAAAGAAAAGTGAACACCCATCAAAAGCCTTTGAAGAACTAACAACAAGCTGAGGACACACAACATACATACAATGACAGAGCACCATAGAGAGTTAAAGCCTTTCACAAAGGACTAGAGTAATCAATAAACATTAAGACAGACTAGAAAGAAAGCCCTGGAAATCACCTTTCAAAACTCAAATGTTTTTAATGGGTGATTTTTGAAAAGTAGATCCACAGTTTTCTTCCAAGATGCCCTGTGAGTGTGTACTGGAACCATCAACCTTTCAGTTACCAGCTTTAAATATTTAAACTACTCCTGGACTGCTAAACGTAAATTTGTATTGTTCTTAGCTGCCATTGAATTGGCCCCTAACCCATGGCAACCCCATGCACAATGGAACGAAACACTACCTGGTCTCATGCTATGCCCCTTAACATTGGAGATTTAACTGTTGTGCTCCATAGAGGTTGTAGTGGCTGATTTTGATCCACTGAAGACTGTTCAGCAACATAGCAACAAACAAACCATCACTAACAGGTGGGCAGTAACTGCACATGAGGTGCATTGGCTGAGAATTGAACCTGAGGCTCCTGAATGAAAGGTAGGAATTCTACCACTGAACCATCACTGACTCATCCTACTAACACTTTCTGAAATATTAAATAAGTTTCCTAAAGATATTCCCGTTTTCCTGTTCCCTTCTTGTCCTTCTCAATCTCCTGTAAATATTGCTTCTAGTGTATTATTTTTAAAATTCAAATCTGGTCAAGCTATGCCACAGCTTAAAACTCTTTCTCCTCATTGCTACCATGGGAGATGCAAACTCAATTACCTACATAGTCCAGGCAGACCTTACATAAATCAGTTATATATAAGAAAAATAGCAGCATGTGCTCAATTATAAATAGTGATTCCCATTTGGCCTAAATGTGGAGGGGTAAAGATAGGGGCAAATTGAAGAGCAATTGTTCAATCTGAAGGAGGTTGTTGTTGTTGTTGTTAGGTGCCATTGAGTCATCTCCAAGTCATAATGATCCTATGTACAGCAGAACAAAACACCACCCGGTTCTGAGCCAGCTCCATGATTCTTGCTGTACTTGAGCCCATCACCGCTACCACCATATCAATCCATCTTGTTGAGGGCCTTCCCTTCTTTCATCAACCCTCCACCTTACCAAGCATGACATCCTTCTCCAGGGAATGGTCTCTTCTGATAACATGACCAAAGCATGTGAGACGAAGTCTGGCCATTTTCATCTCTAAGGATCATTGTGGCTGCACTCATTCCGGGACAGACTTGTTAGTTCTTTTGGCAGTCCACAGTACTTTCAGCATTATTTGCCAACACCACAACTCAAAAGCATCAACTCTACTTCAGTCTTCCTTATTCATTGTCCAGCTCTTACATGCATATGAGACGATTGAAAATACCATAGCTTGTGTCAAGTGCACCTTAGTCCTCAAGGAGACATCTTTGCTCTTCAGCACTTGAAAGAGGTCTTTTGCAACCAATTTGCCCAGTGCTAAATGTTGTCTGATGTCCTGACTGCTGTTTTCATTGGCGTTGATTGTAGAACCAAGCAATGTGAAGCCTCTGACAATTTCAAACTTTTCTCCATTTATCATAATGCTGCTTACAGGTCCAGTTGTGCAGATTTTTTTTCTTTATACTGAGATGCAATCCATACTACAGACTGTATTCTTCAATATTCATCAGTAAGTACTTCAAGTCATCCTCACTTTCAGTAAGCAAAGTTGTGTTGTCAGTGTATTACAGGTTGTTAATGTTTCTTCCTCCAATCCTGATACCACATTCTTCTTCATATAGTCCAGCTTCTTGGATTATTTTCTCAGCATACAGATTGAATAAGTATGGCAAAAGAATACAACCCTGACACACTCCCTTCTTGACTTTAAACCATGTAGTTTCACTTTTTCTGTTTGCATGACAGCCTCCTGGTCTATGTATAGATCCTTCATGAATACAATTTAGTGTTCTGGAATTCCCATTCTTCTCAATGCTATCCACAATTTGTTATGATCCACACAGTCAAATGCTTTTGCATAGTCAATAAAACACAAGTAAACATCTTTCTGATATTCTTTGCTTTGAGCCAAGAGCCATCTGACATCACCAATGATACCCCTCGTTCCACATCCTCTTCTCAATCTAGCTTGCATTTCTGGAAGTTCTCTGTCAATATACTGCTGCAACCATTTTTTGATTATCTTCAGTAAGATTTTACTTGCATACAATATTAATGATATAGTTAGATAATTTCTACATTCTGTGGGATCACCTTTCTTTGGAATGGGTACAAATATGGATCTCTTCCAGTCAATTGGCCAGGTAGCTGTCTTCCAAATTTCTTGGCATAGCCCAACGAGTGCCTCCAGTGGGGCATCCATTTGTTGAAACATCTCAATGGGTATTCTTTCAATTCCTGGAGCTGTGTTCTTCACCAATTCTTTCAGTGAAGCTTCAACTTCTTCCTTCAATACCATTGGTTCTTGAACATATACCACTTCCTGAAATGGATGAAGATCAACCAGTTCTTTTTGGTACAGTGATTCTGTGTATTCCTTCCATCTTCTTTTGATGCTTCCTGCATCATTCAATATTTTGCCCATAGAATCTTTCAATATTATAACTTGAGGCTTCAATTTTTTCCTCAGTTCTTTCAGCTTGAGAAATGCCAAGCGTGTTCTTCCTTTTTGTTTTCTAACACCAAGTCTTTGCACATTTCATTATGGTAGTTGGCTTTGTCTTCTCAAGCTGCTCTTTGAAATCTTCTATTCAGCTCTTTTACCTGAAGGAGGTAGTAGCTACATAATTCCTAGTGAATACTGTCCAGGAGGCATATGGTCCTAGAATTGCCAGATCTTTTGATTTCTCAAGAAAGACTAGAAATCTGGACTTTGAATTAAAATCTCTAGCATTTTTTCAATGATGAAAACTAATCTAGTAAATATAACATCATATGAACTAACTTTATTGCATGTCAAACAAATCACATCTTTGGGCCAGGTATCTAGATTCTGTGAAATGAAATCAAAACATCTCAGCATAGTGCACATGTATCCTTGGGCCCTCAATGGTCCTTCCTAATCTGATATTAATCAGACACTCAGAATTATCTGAAATAGCACACATGCACACACACATATGTTCGCATGTTTTTCTCCAACCATGTGAAATTACTTACAGTTTTATGCT
>NW_006921790.1:4231786-4247373 GCF_000298275.1 Orycteropus afer afer
ACACACACACACACACATATATATGCATAGGAGCTCTGGTGGCATAGTGCCTAAGACATTTGACTGCATACACATACACAAATACCCATAGAGAGAGAGAGAGATTTGTTCAAGGGATTGGTTCACTGGATTGTGGAAGCTAGAAAGTCCAAAATCTATAGGTCAGGTAACAGAAATTACATAGTGAACATAGAGAGTTCTGCTGAAATATCTATTTATTGCCTAGAGGCAGAATATACCCTAAGGAAATTCCTTTTTTCAACTTATTGTTCAATCACAGTAGATTAGATTACTTTATTGAAAGTGATTATATTATATTAAAAATAGAATAATAACTAGACTAGGTTTGGCCAAACCGCTGGGAACCATAGCCTAGCCAAGCTGACACATAAAATTAACCATCATAGCATTCTTTCTTGCATGAGGTAAACATATTCACCTTTTTAAACTTTCAATCATCACTACCACAGTCAAGTCTTTATCAGCCCCATCCGTCCCCCTTCAGGTAGAACCAAGCACTCCCTCCTTTGTGCTTCTACCCTGTAGACCTCTATCATACAACTGTGCTAATTCTCTGCACTTCTTACTTGTATTTATGTCTTTCTTCTTCAACTAGAGTTTGAGTCCGTTGAAAAGAAAGAGTTTTTATTTTAAATCCATGGGAAACAGCTTTTTCTCCCACGTGTAGCTGTGATTGTTGGGTTGGATCAACGCCTCAGAGAAACAAGCAGGGATACAGAATGTTCTAGTGTATCCATCTAGATGAGGAGAGCCTCCCAGAGATATGAGAGTCCTTAGTGCTATCAATGTACTGTTGGATTTTTGTGGAGGCATATCTTAAATTAGAACAAGAAAAATGTAGGATTTTAGTTACTAGAATGCCCTTCCTTTTCAAACAAGCTGTATATGAGTAATGGAATGATGTTGGATACCTGCAAAGAATGAACAACGTTGATTGTCTATTGAATTTCCCATTCAAAATAACCAGAAAATCAAATATTCTATTCATGACATGCCTCAGAAACTCCATTTCTGAAATCTTAAATAACTTTCTGTGACTTAGAAACTTACTGCATCTGCATCCGCATCCACTTTTCTTGTTATCTAACAAAGGAGAGTTTTCCTTTCTTCAATCTCAAGTGCTAGGACCTTACACATCATGTCTATTATAAATGCAAAATTATTTGTTGAATGAATGAACGGAGTTGAAGGTACTAAAAAAAAAAAATACTTTTGTCACTCATTTTTGCTGAATTATATGGTTAGGCATTGGAAAAGATATATAAACAATTTGGAAGATATAATAGTAACCAAAAGATAAAATAACAATATTAAGTAGCATGTTACATACAAAATGAGAGGATCACATGGAAAATGCTACAAAAGTTCAAAAGATAAAATTACTTATCTAAGTAACACTATATTTATTCTACCTTTAGTTCTTTTTCTTGTTTTGCCTGAAGCAAATATGTCAGAATTGTTAATGACAATGTTTGTGGATGCTTAATTATTATTTGTTAACATTTTTTACAAGCTTAACTATGCCGAAATGCATTATTAATACCCAAAGTACCTAAAACATGATATTTGGGTATTATTTAGGCAACTGGTGGACAGATATAGCTCTCTGCATCTCCATATGAGAACTTCATCACGATCCCCTCAAATGTTGTCTTATTGCTAAGTAATGCCATAGCACTTTTGTACTTGAGGAACATTTAATAGTTTTAAGTTTTTCCAAAAAAGCTCCCAAGACCATTTAATTTCTATAATAAGTTATGCAAATGAAAGCTTAGGTTGTTTGCTGTGGTTTTGCTCAAATGTAAGGCATTACTGAATTTTCTTTTAAATAATTTGATAACAGAAGGCCAATCAATGAATAAAGTTGAAGAGCAATGTTCTAAATTATTTGTCCCCATCAATCAAATAACATTTCATGTTGGGCTTGGTGAATATAATGTTCAGCCAATCCTATTATCTAGCTCTTAAGCTTTCTAAATAACTCTATTCCTATGATTTTAATATCTTTTGACTTTAGTAGGAAGTGTCATAATATGTTCTGTATTTGCAAAGCTTAATTTCCTTACAATGGAATAAATGGTTAGTGAGAAATTTATTTTCCTCCTAAAATATAATGATGGATATTTGTCTGGACATATCCATGATATAAATCTCATCATGTGTGACTAAATGCCAAAAAAGAAGCACTGCAAGAATAAAAATAATTGCCTTCTAGTAGTATTATTTCTATGAAAAGAGAGGCATTACGTCAGTGAATAAAATCATGTACAGATTAAATAATTTCCACCAGGTCATATTCCTACTAAGAAGAAGCCTAGTAAAGTGAATGAATGACAGTTTAAGAGTTAGGACCTTAGTTCTACCTCTAATTAATTTGTTCATTCCCTTATTCATACATTTTGCCATGATATCAATATAATTGCACTTATAGAAATTACATAAGAATTCAATTTTCAACATTCAATGTAAACTACTCTGATTCAAACGCAAAATAATTCTTCATGTATTTTGTAACATACTGGAGTGGTTCATTTGATGCGATGAAGGTCTCAGCCCACTATACCCAGCTATACTTATATCTCACTAGAGATATAAGTATAATCAGGATTGACTAGCCCCTGGAGAAGGACATCATGCCTGGCAAAGTTGAGCGCAAAAAAGAAGAAAACCTTCAACACAATGGATTGACAAGAATGGGCTGAAAAATAGAAGTGATTGTGAGGATGTCTCAGGACCTGGCAGTAGTTAGTTCTATTGTACATAGTGTCATCATGATTTGGAGCCAGCTTGATGACACCTAATAAGAAGAACAAAGATGTAAGTACAAGAAAACATTATTTGGGCATAAAGTAGGAGATGAGGGGGAGAAAAAAAAGAAAATAAAAACAAAAAACTGTGATTGGTGCATTGACTGGTGAACGTTTAATAACAAGCTTTCCTGGGGGAGAGCAACAGCCTTAATTTGAAATGTTTGCCAATGTCCACAGTGTAAATTCTCCCACCATGACCAATTCAACTTACCAACTAGATATCACTGAACATGGACTTGGAAAGAGCTCAGCATAATTGACTCTCAATAATACACGTGAGCTAGCTCCTGCACAGTATTACAAATCTTCCAGGTTAAGTAGAGGTAGGAAATATGGAGAAAAAAAGATAAACGAAATAATTTGTAAGTGTGAAATAGGAAAATTAATCACCCAAACCATCAGATCTATCAGAATTTTTAATAGGAGGATATTTTGCATGATCATGTTTAAAATATTAAAGAGCATGATCTGGACTTGGTGCAATGTTTTAAAGTTGGTATTTTGAAGTACAGTTATGCACAACTCAATTCAAACTCAGTGATTTTAAACATGTAAGTTTTTGTTTTCTCACTATTATAGCATAACATAGTGATTATGCACATAGGCTCTGAAATCCACCTGGGTTCAAAATCTAGCCGTGTAGAATTGAACAACATAATCATTCTGTGCCTCAGTTTCCCTATCCATAAAATGATAATTATTCAAGTGTCTGCTGTGGTAGGTAAAATTATGGCTGTCCAAATTATGTTCACATCCTAATTCCTAGAATTAGTATTTTACCTTGCCAGGCAAAAAGGACTTTACATATGTGATTGAGATTAAAGGATCTTGAATTGAAGAGAGAATCCTCCATTATCCAGGTGGACCAAATCTAATCATGTGAGTCCTTACAAGCAGAGAACCTTCCTGGCTATCAGCACAGAGAGATAATGACAGAAGAATGGTCAGAGAGATGCAACAGTGCTAGCTTTGAAGATGGGGGAAGGCAACCACGAACCAAGGAATATGGGTGGCCTCTAAAAGCTGAAAAAAAGCAAAGAAACAGATACTAATCTAGACACTTCAGAAAGAAATGTATCTCTGACATTTTCATTTTAACCCAGTGGGGCTTCTGTCAGACTAGTAACTTACAGAACTTTAAGATAATAAATACATTGTATTGCTTTGAGCCACTAAGTTTGTGATAACTTGTTAAAGCAGCAATAGGAAATTAATACATTAGGTTTTAGGTTTTTTTTCCTGAGGATAAATGAGATGATTAAGAAAATGGGCTTTTAAGTGTTTCTGGCTCTTAGTAACTTGGCTACTTTCACTACTTCAGCTACTAGTTAATAGACTATAAGAGCCAGGAAGGAAAAAATACATATTTTTTTCGACGTTGTTTTTGTTAGGTACTGTTGAGTCTGTTCCAACTCATAGCAACACTATGTACAACAGAAGGAAACACAGGCCAGTCTTGTGCCATCCACAATCATTGCTATGCTTGGACCCATCATTGCTGCCACTGTGTCAATCCATCTCACTGACAGTCCTCACCTTTTTCACTGACCCTCTACTTTACCAAGCATGATATCCTTCTCCAGGGACTTCTACCTTCTGACAACATGACCAAAATGGGTGAGACAAAGCCTGGACATTCTCTCTTACAAGAATAGATTTCTTCATTGTTTGGGCAATAAAGTTTCTTTTCAGGAGCTCTGGTAGCGTAGTGCCTAAGGCACTTGACTGCTAACCAGAACGCTGGCGGTTCAAACCCACCAGCCACTCCTCGGAAGGAAGATGGGGCAAACTACTTCCATAGTGATACTGCCTCGGAAATCCAAGGAGGGGTCGCTGTGAGTCGGGTCTGACTCGACGGCACATAACAACAACAACAACAACACAGGTTCTTTTCAGTATTCTTCACAAACACCACAATTCAAAGGAATTAACTCTTCTTTTGTCTTCCTTACTCATTGTCCAGTTTTACATGCACAGGAGGCAATTGAAAATACCATGGTTTGGTAAGCCAGTCCCAGGAAACACTGGCGATAGTAGGTGTTTGTATGCATGGAGCCGCCCCAGGTGCAGGCTACAGTAAGCCAGCCCTAGGACAAGCAGAAGGTATGTGTTTGCATGCGTGGAGCACACCAGGGGCAGGCGGCAGTAAGCCAGAACTAGGACCAGAGGAAGGTGGGTGTTTGCTCCTGGGGCAGTCCAGGTAAGTGAGCAGAATTGGGGAGACCAGGAAATGAGTAAAGCAGTTTAGAACAGCTAGGGGAGACAAACTAGTCTGTCAGTTTATTGTACTGTGGTGGCTTGAGTGTTGCTATGACACTGGAGGCTGTGTCACTGGTGTTCCAAATGCCAGCAGTTACTCATGGAGACTAGTTTCAGCAGAGCTTCCAGACTAAGACAGACTCGGAAAAAGGAAGAGACCATCCACTTCTCAAAGAATTGGACAGTGAATACCTTATAAGTAGCAGTGAAACATTGTCTGATATATTACCAGAAAACTTTATGAATAGCCCTAAAGCACTGTGTGATATAGTGCTAGAAGATGAGCCCCTCAGGTTGGAAGGCACACAAAATATGACTGGAGAAGGACTGCCTCCTTAGAGTAGAGCCAACCTTACTGATGTGAATAGAGTAAAGTTTTGGAGACCCCCATTTGCTGCTGTGGCACATCTCAAGATGAGAAGAACTGCAAACATCCATTAATATTTGGAACATGGAATGTATAAAGTATGAATCTGGGAAAATTAGAAGTTGTCAAAAATGAAATGTAATGCAAAAAGATAGATATCCTAGGCAGTAGTGAGCTGAAATGGACTGGTTTGAGCCATTTTGAATCAGATGATCATTTGATGTACTATTCTAGGAAGGACAAATTGAAGAAGAATGGAGTGGTATTCATCATTACAAAGAATGTATCAAGATCTATCCTGAAGAATAATACTGTCAGTGATAGGATATTATCCATACGCCTACAAGGAAGACCAGTTAATATTACTATTATTCAAATTTACACACCAATCACCAAAGCCAAAGATGAGGAAATTGAAGATTTTTACTAACTTCTGCAGTCTGAAACTGACAAAACATGCAATCAAAATGTGTTAATTATCACTGGTGATTGGAATGTAAAAGTTGGAAAAAAAGAAGAATCACCAATAGTTGGAAAATATGGCCTTGGTGACAAAAATGACACTGGAGATCATATGATAGAATTTTGCAAGACCAACAATTTACTTATTGCAAATACCTTTTTCAACAACACAAACAGCAGCTATACACATGGATTTCACCAGATGGAGTACACAGTAATCAGATGGACTACATCTGTAGCAAGAGGTAATGGAGAAGCTCGATATTGTCAGCCAAAACAAGGCCAGGAGCTGACTGTTGAACAGACCATCAACTGCTCATATGCAAGTTCAAGTTGAAGCTGAAGATATTTAAAAGAAGTCTATGAGAGCCAAAATATGACCTTGATTATATCTCTCTTGAATTTAGAGACCATCTAAAGAGTACATTTGATGCACTGAACACCAATGACCAAAAACCAGAGGATTGTGGGATGACATCAAGAATATCATTCATGAAGAAAGCAAAAAGCCATTAAAAAGATAGGAAAGGAAGAAAAGACCAAAATGGATGTCAGGAGAGACTCTGAAACTTGCCCTTGAGCAGAGAGTAGCTAAAGCAAACGGAAGAATAACAAGATAAAAGAGCTGAACAGAAGATTCCAAAGAGCAGCTTGAGAAGACAAAGTCAATTATTATAATGAAATGTGCAAAGACTTGGAGTTAAAAAACAAAAGGGAAAAGCATGCTTGGCATTTCTCAAGCTGAGAGAACTGAGGAAACAATTTAAGCCTCAAATTGCAATATTGAAAGATTCTGTGGGCAATATGTTGAATGATGCAGGAAACATCAAAGAAGATAGATGGAATACACAGAGTCAGTATATCAAAAAGAACTGGTAGATGATCATCTATTTCAGGAGGTGACATATGATAGAACCAATAGTATTGAAGGAAGAAGTTGAAGCTGCACTGAAGGAATTGGCAAAGAACAAGGCTCCGGGAATTGACAGAATACCCATTGAGATGTTTCAACAAATGGATATCCCACTGGAGGCACTCACTTGGTTATGCCAAGAGTTTTGGAAGACAGCTATCTGGCCAACTGACTGGGAGAGATCCATATTTGTACCCATTCCAAAGAAAGGTCATCCCACAGAATGTGGAAATTACCAAACAATATCATTGATATCACACACAAGTAAAATCTTACGAAGATAATTAAAAAATGATCGCAGCAGTATTTTGACAGAGAACTTCCAGAAATGCAAGCTGGATTCAGAAGGGGATATGGTATTAGAGATATCATAGCTGAGGCCAGATGGATCTTGGCACAAAGCAAAAAGAACCAGAAAGATGTTTAATTGTGTTTTACTGACTATAGCAAAGCAATTGATTGTGTAGATCATAGCAAATTATGGATAACAATGAGAAGAACGGGAATTCCAGAACTTTTCATTGTACTCATGAGGAACCTATATATAGACCAGGAGGCTGTTGTTCAAACAGAACAAGAGAACACTGCATGGTTTAAAATCAAGAAGGGAGTGTGTCAGAGTTGTATCCTTTCACCATACTTATTCAATCTGTATGCTGAACAAATAATATGAGAAGCTGGATTATATGAAGAAGAATGTGGCATCAGGATTAGAGGAAGGCTCATTAACAACCTGCGATATGCAGATGACACAACTTTGCTTGCTGAAAGTGAGGATGACTTGGAACACTTACTGATGAAAATTAAAGCCTACAGTCTTCAGTATGGATTACACCTCAATATAAAGGAAACAAAACTGGACCAATGAGCAGCATTACGATAGATGGAGAAAAGATTGAAGTTGTCAAAGAATACGTGTTACTTGGTTCTACAATCAACACTGATGAAAGCAGCAGTTAAGACATCAAATGACATATTGCTTTGGGCAAATCTGTTGCAAAATACCTCTTTCAAGTGCTGAGGAGCAAAGATGTCTCCTTGAAGACTAAAATGCTCCTAATCCAAACCTGGTATTTTCAATCCCCTCATATGCATGTGACAGCTGGACAGTGAATAAGGAAAACCGAAGAAGAATTGGTACTTTTGAGTTGTGGTGTTGGCAAATAATGCTGAAAGTATGGTGGACTGCTGAAAGAACTAACAAATCCATCCTGGAGGAAGTGCAGAAGGAATCCTCCTTGGAAGTGAGAATGGCCAGACTTCGTCTCACCTATTTTAGTCATGTTGTCAAAAGGGACCATTCTCTGTAGAAGGATGTACTGCTTGGTAAAGTGGAAGGTTAATGAAAGAGGGGAAGGCCCTTGACAAGATGGGTTGACACGGTGGCTGCAGAGATATAGTAGGGATCACGAGGCTGGCACAGCACCAGGAAGTGTTTAATTCTATTGTATACAATGTTGCTATGAGTTGGAGATGACTTCACGGCACATAATGACAACAGTCTTCAAAGAGACATGGTATATGCTTAACAAAGATCTTTTGAAATAAGTGTACTTAAGAGGTTGTACGTGAAACAATGCATTGGGAATTTAAATAATTTCCAAAGAAATAGTGACAAATACATCAGTTAGACTAAATAAAACCAAACTAATGAGAAATTGAAAACACTAGGAAGACCAAGAGGAAGAAATAAAGAAAATGAGAGTATGTGAATATAATGAGAAAGAAAAAAAAGAAGGATATAGATGCAATTATACAATGCTGGGAAAAATTTATACTGGAATGTGAATAAGTATTTTCCCAAAGAATGAAACTGGTGAATAGATCAACAATGGGGGGGGGGGGGTTTCTAAATTATAGTACTTTTACTTACATTTTTTCCAGAAATATTTATTCAACAATATCAAAGAGCATCCTGTCTAAATCTGAAAAATAGTATCTGAGAAAATAAGTTGAGCCCTTTGGAAGAGAAATCCTGTATAAAACCAACATAGTATTATAGTGCCAAGGAAAGGTGGCAGGTCAACAATAGAAAGGTTGCACAATGGAAAATAATACATTTATCAGAATCCTAGTTAAATTGCTTTGGATCTCAGTAATAGTTTGGAAACAACACAAACTCAGGTGGATGATGCAATGAACACCGAAGCTATCTCATTATCTGGCAGAGTGTTTCTTTGTAGATATGAAATTTGATTTCTGGAATGTCATAGCAATATTCTTATTCTGAGAGTTTTTGCCCCTCACCATATTTTAAATCTGTGTCTCTATGACTTGTCTTTGGCTTCAGCCCAAATCAGCCAGGGCTTTTCTAAGTGCCAAGAGTGGCCATGAAATGCAACCAAGTCCCATACTGCAACCCCTCCATAGATGAGCTTGAGATAGTAACTAAGTGTATTTTGATCTAGATGCTGTATGTCTGGCACGTTTGCCTCATGTAACAGCCTGACAGTTTCTCCATGGTATAGAGCCTAAAAGATGATAAAAATCTGCCAAGAAACTGTTTATCTGTCCTGTACAGGCTGGCAAAAGCTTTGTCAATTTCCCTGGGATGGTTTAATCAGATGCCTTTGACTATAAGAGAGAGAATAAAGTCAGCTTAATAAACATGTCTTGCTTAAAAACTCTTTGTAATAGCCCAATATTTGTTTCCTTTTCTTCCCTTTACTTTCTCTAATACCTTTGAAAGGTGCCATTTGAAGCTCCGTGATGTCTGAACTTTCCCTGCTCTGCATGCATATGTGTGATGAAAAGAAAAGCCAGCTAGCTATTGTGATTCCATTTTTTTTTTTTTTTTTGGCTTGAGAGATAAGACTCTGCAAAAAGCTGTCGTGCAGCCCTGAAATTTAAGAAGATATGCAACACAGCCTCTGCCTCAAGGCTTTTAAGAATACTCTTATATTATTTATATACAAAGATACCAAAAAAAAAAAAATACTCCTTATATGGAAGAAAATAGGGCAAATCAATGCCATGAACAAACTGTAGTAAACTACCACAACAACATGAAAGCAAAATAGACAGGTTTTTCTAAAGGATAGAAGTTTCTGGATATTGTGAGACCCAGAAAACATTAAGTTCAATGCTTGGATTTTGTTCTTTTTTAAAAAAAAAAAAGATAGCCCGAATCCTTTAAAAAGTTACTGATTCAAAAATCAAGGATGTCTATAGCACCCCCTCCCAAAACAAATACACATTATCTATCAAAAATTCTATCTATGTTTTTATTCACAAGCAAATATGTCACTTTGATGTCTAAGGTGCACCTGACCCACACTATGATATTTTCAATCACCTCCTATACATGTGAGAGCTGGACAATTAAATGGGAAGACTGCAGAAGAATTGACATATCCAGATTGTGATGTTGACAAAGAATATTGAGTATACCATAGACAGCCAGAAGAATGAACAAATCTATCCAGGAAGAAATAAATCCAGAATACTCCTTGGAGGTGAGGATGGCAAGACTTCATCTCACTTACTTTGAACATGTCGTCAGGAGGGACCAGTCACTGGAGAAAGACATCATGCTTGGTAAACTACAGGTAAAAACTCTATGGAGCAGTTCTATTCTGACATGAGGTCATCATGAGTCAGAATAGACTCAATGTCAACGAGTTATAGTTATTCACACTCATGTATATTCGACGGCAAACAACAACAACAACAAAATACATAGATACACATAATCCATTTGGGAGAGTCAATGTTGGGTGACCATCACACATCAGAACAGTATTTGTAGGCATAAAAACAAGTATTTCTTAAGCAGACAAGTGTTATGGGGCAAGAGCATGGGCTAGTGGCTTAGGAGACTTGGGAGGAATCTGAGATGTTTCAGTTAATAAATGTGACATTGGTTCATTTATTTTAATTCTTCTGAACCTCAGTCTTCACACATGTAAAATGGAAACCCCTATCAGGATTTCTGGATGGAGTAAAAGGGATAATATATGTAAAATATCTAGCAAAGGACCTAGCACTCTCGTTGTTGTTGGATACACCGAGTCATTTCTGACTCATAGCAGCCCTTTGTACAACAGAATAAAACACTGCCAGTCCTGCACCATCCTCACAATCATTGCTGTGCTTGAGCCCACTGTTGCAACCACTGTGCCAATCCATCTCATTAAGGGTCTTCCTATTTTCATTGACTTTCTGCTCTACCAAGCATGACATCCTTCTCCAGGAAATGTTCCCTCCTGATAACATGGCCAAAGTACATGAGAGGAAACTTGGCCATTCTCACTTCTAAGGAGAACTCTGGTTGTAATTCTTCCAAGAAAGATACATTTACTGTTCTGACAGTCCATACAATATTCTTCCACAACCCCACAATTCAAATGCATCGATTCTTCTTCAATCTTCCTTATTCATTGTCCAGCTTTCAAATGCATATGAGGCTCTTGAAAATACTATGGCTTGGCTCAGGGGCACTTAGTCTTCAAAGTGACATTTTTGCACTTCAACGTATTAAAGAAGTCTTTTGCAACATAACACTAAACCAACAAAAAAACCAAACTCACTGCCATCTAGTAGATTCCTGACTCTCAGCAAGCCCCACTGGGTTTCCAAGGTGGTAAATTTTTGCAGAAGTGGACTGGTGGATTTGAATCACCAATCTTCGGGATAGCAGTCAAATGTCTTAGGCACTGCACCACCAGATCTCCTTCAGCATAACATTAGGGAATTCCAAATATGGTGTGCATATGTTTGTCATATTTTTGTTCTTAAAATCCTTCCATAGACTCAAATGATTCCCATTTCTCTAATATCTGGTATGAAATGATTTCTAAATAAACTGGCTCAAATTATCTGAATAACTTCCTTTGCCACTGTAAATTTTTTCTTTGATTTACAATGACTTTTGATACATTTTTGCATCAATTCACAAATGACATGCTAAAACAATATTCCTTGGGAAATAGCAAATTTATGAGGTATAATCCAGGCCAAAATGATTCACACTGACAACTTGAAATTAATCACCCACTGTATATCTTTCTAATACCATACTTTTACTTACCTGCAATTCTTCGCTTTATACAATGTAGATGATTCAAATACATAGGAATGAGCTAAAATATAGTATTCTCTTGATTTTTACATATGAATTAAAAATATGAGTATTTTTGCCTAAAATAACACAGAACCTAGAGGTAATTTCAACCACTTATCTCAACACTCGCATTCAATTTCTTCTCCCTTCCCTGCTCTAGCATGTTGTTATTAGTTGTCATTGAGTCAATTCTGACTCATGATGACCCCATATGTGCACAATAGAACTAATCCCTATGGTTTTCAAGACTATTTGAAAACATATTTTCAGGCTTGTCTTCCAACCTTCCAGTTTAATAATCCAGTGTTTAACTGTTTGCACCAACCAGAGAGGCTCATAAAATTAAACCCTTTTTCTCCAACCCTCTTTATATCCAGAGGTGACCATAAGACACTTACTTCCAATGAAAAATAAGTAAAAGTCTTCTAGGGGATTCTAGGAAACTTTGCATTTTCTAATGAACAATAGAACGATTTGCAATAGCTCTTGCACCTACTTTCTGAGTTGAACACGGATAGGCAGCCTGGAGAAAGACACAGCAGTGATAGGAACCACAGATATAGTGGGTAGAGTGACAAAAAGGAAAGGAGAGATGAAGACTTCGGAGAAGAACCCATGTAGGGCAAATTTGGAAAAGATTAAAGAGAATAACAAAAAAAAAAAAAAGTTGAGTTTTCCTCCAGGAGCTCTGGTAGCGTAGTGTCTAAGGCATTTATTTGACTGCTAACCAGAAGGCTGGTGGTTCAAACTCACCAGCCACTCCTCAGAAGGAAGGTTGGGCAATCTACTTCTGTAGTGATCTGTAGTGATACCTCTTCCAAAACCCAAGGAAGGGTCACTATGAGTCAGATTTGACTCAATGGCGGTGTGGTCTCCCCCTCCGCAGGGCTTAAATAGCATTCCCGTGAAGTATAAGTCTTTTCCAGTAGTGAACTGAGCATGCAAACATTCTTAGCCACAGAATAAAATGACATGCCTGTGTATGAGAGTCCTTTACTGCCTTCAAGGAAACTACCTGTAAACCGTGGTTCTTTGCAAAAGAAAGCACAGCTCTTACTGAGGAATATATAAGAGCATAAAGCAGAAAGGAGAGCAAAGCTGAAGAGCCTTCTTAGATTCCCATGTACCAAAAGGATGCAGTTACTAATTATAAATTTCTGATGAAAAATTTTAAAAGCAACAAATGAAAATTAACCAAAAATGTATAACAGCAAATCTCTACTGTATCTTTTTGTGGTTACTTTTTACCTTATAAAAAGATCACATGCTTTAGTCAAATACATGTTGATTAAAAAAAGAAAAATTAAACTTCAGAGAAGAAATAAATGCTACCATTAGTAGTAAACACGTGTATTCATGCCATTATTCCTAATGGGAAGGTATTTGCAATTCATAAGGAATAAGGAAAAGTGTTAATAATTTTAGAAGAAAATTTTCATATTTCAAGATCCCAGATTGTGATGTAGAAGTTATAGTTAGAAAAAGTCCAGTCCAAAAGACCAAGTTAAATGAATAAAATTAAAAGAAAGAAAGAAAGAAAATATCAACTAACCCTTTCCTAGGGGTTAGAAGGTAAAATATTGAAAGAGTAGAAAGGAGGTGTCTTTAGCCATCCGGGAGGCAGTTCAAAAAGTTAAGTGTCACTCGAGGGGGTGCAAATAAAAGATGACATGTGATTGAGGGTCCAAATAGTATTAAATGAGACTGAGATTCTCATTTAAAAGTATTGCTGGTAATCCTGTAATTGTGGCTTGTTTTTAGGTATTTCTCTGTACAGAGTGATTGCTCTTGCTTAAAAGTCAGGTTGGAGGAAATAATGATGAGGCTTAAAATCACATGTTTGATCTTCCATTTCTATGCTAAGTATTTTATTTAAGTAAGTATGCTGTCACTTACTTAAATGTAGTATTAGAGTACAATTTCATCCATCCAGAAGTCAATGACTTGGCTCATTTTAGAGCTATACTGAGCTTTGTCTTTCTTAGCAAGAACTTTGTTTTACTTGGAATCTAAATGCATGATGAAATTTCATCAAAGATGATGTTTAAATCATTTCAGAGAAAAAAAAAATTCAAGTCTCTTCTAGTATTATACAGGAGTTGATCTCTACAGATACCTTTGATATCCTTTTAAAACTTAGTCTTATGATTTTATCAAAGCAGATCCTCCTCTTTGCTGAAACACACAGTATAAGCTTCCTTTCAGTTATGACACACACTTGAAAATAGTAAACCAATCCAAAATAATAAAGTAGACTTTACTAATTCAGACTGATGTTCTCTCATATTACTTCAGATTAGTGAAATCCTGCTGTGTAAGTTTTTTAATAAGGTCATCTTTTTTTATTCAATATTAGTTATCATTGACTGCCCATAGGAGCATAGGAGCCCTGGTGATGCAATGGTTAAAGCACTAGGACACTACCAAAAGGTTGGCAGTTCAAATACACCAGCCACTCCTCTGGAGACAGATGTAGCAGTCTGTTTCCATAAAGATTACAGTCTTGGAAATACTATGAAACCAAAAACCAAACCCATTGCCATCAAGTTGATCCAATTCGTAGCAACTCCACTGGGTTTCCAAGGCTGTGAATCTTTATGGAAATAGAGTGTCTCATCTTCCTCCCACAAAAGAGCTGGTGGATTTAAAGTGCTGACTTTCTGATTATCAGCCAAATACCTTACCCACTGCATTGCCAGAACTCCTTTGGAAACATTATAGGGCAGTTATAACCTGTGCTATAGGATCAATATAAGTTGGAATTCACTTGACCACAATGAAGTTTTTTGGTTTTTTGTTTAGGTACAGCATTTTGAAAAAACATAGGAATTGGTATTTCAAGATCAAAATTAAATACCACTCTGTTATGTAAAAGAGCTCTGGTGGCATAGTGGATAAGGCATTTGACTGCTAACCAAAATGTCGGTGGTTTAAACCCACCAGCTGCTCCACAGAAGGGAGATGGGGCAATCTTCTTCTGTAAAGATTTACAGCTTCAGAAACCCAATGAAGGTTGCTATGAGTCAGAAATGACTCGATGGCAGTGAGTTTGGATTTTTGGTCTTCTTTTGGGTAAACAACTTAATTATTTCTATATGAGTACAATGGGAATAATAATGAAAATAACTGCCAATCTATCTAATTAGGACCCCAAGTCACACAAGAGTTAAGCGTTTGGCTGGTAACAAAAGATCAGCTGCTGGAAACCATCAGTTACTCTGTGGGAGGAAAATGTGGCAGTCTGTTTCCCCAAAAATGAACATCCTTGGAAACCCTAGGGGGCAGTTCTACACTCTGTCCTTTAGGGCTGCTATGAGTTGTAATGGACTCAGTGACAGTGAGTTTTTTATGGGACCTACCAAATGAGTTGTTTTGAAGGATCAACTGAGATAAATGAGAAAATATAAACTATAACAGATGATATAAAAGCTAATTGTTATTATGTTCTTAATGGCAAGTGTTGTATTCTGTATCTCTGTGTATTCCTATCTCGAGTGGGCTGGATAATCTCTCAAGACACCAGGGTAAGGATTGTACTTCACAAAACAGACAATAATACTTAAGATCTTAACCTTTCCAGTGTTCTCTGAGCAGCTCACCTTTGATTTCTATTAAAATTAAGAACAACAATAATGGCACAAAACAAAATATGGAAAAATTATTGAGTGGAAAACTAATTTTCTTTGTAGACTT
>NW_006921790.1:4247473-4260245 GCF_000298275.1 Orycteropus afer afer
TATATATATATATATGAGCTCTGGTAGCGTAGTGCCTAAGGCACTTGACTGCTCACCAGAAGGCTGGCAGTTCAAACCTACCAGTCACTCCTCGGAAGGAAGCTGGGGCAATCTACTTCTGTAGTAATACTGCCTTGGCAACCCAAGGAAGGGTCGCTATGAGTCAGGTCCAACTCGATGGCACATAACAACAACAACAACATACATATATATATGAAAATTGTTGGGTACATAGACTCAGGACCATGGTCCCAGGGGACATCAAGCTCAATTGGCATAACATATTACACAAAAATATTGTTCTACATCCTACTTTGGTGAATTTTGACTGGAGTCTTAAAAGCTTATAAGCAACCATCTAAAATGCAAAACTTAGTCTCTTCTTCATTGGGAGCAAAGAAGAATAAAGAAAAATAAAAACACATGGAAACAATTAGTCCAAGGGACTAGAGGACCATGTGAACCTTAGCCTACATTACCCTTAGACCAGAAGAGCTGGATGGTGCCTGGCTACCACTGTCAACCACTTGGAAAGAGATTCGTATAGGAGATCCTGGATAGAGAGGGACAAATATGTGGAACAAAACTCAAAATTAAGAAAAAGACAAGGCTTACTGGTCTGATAGAGACTGGTGAAACTCTCAGACTCTGGGCCCTAGTCACCCTTCAGACCCGGAATTGAATTCATTCCTGTGGCATCCACCCAACAATAGACAAAAGTATAAGATGAACATTTACACCAGGTAGGTATACTCCTTAAAACAATCAACCATGGCAGATCAGAAAGGCAGTATACACACAGGGAGATAGCTCAGAAGGCAGGAATAAAATTAAAAAAAAAAAAAAAAAAACGGAAAATGGAATTTTCTTAAAGACATGGAAAAGAACATTGAATCTAATTGCTCATGTTCCAAAGCAAAAATGCTCTTTCTGGAAAAAAAATATTAAGCTCAGTAATAGAAATATTGTGCTTCCATCCCCCTTGCTTTCCAGTCTCTGTAAACATTCTCCTCTCATAATTTATTGGTAGGTCAGTTTACTCAGTCACTGCTCATTGTGTATCAGAGGGTCCTGACATAACTAGTTAAGATGACTAGTTGAAAGTTTAATGAAGAATCTACCTGTTGGTTAAAATCACAGATACTGGAGACAAAGTAACCCAACTATAAAATTGAGTCCTGCATTTAATGGCTGTGTTACCTTGGCCACTAACTTAACCATTCATAGTCTGTTTCCTATTTCTGACTCTCCAATGTCTTCTCACAGACCTCTACTTTTTATTCTCTGGGCTTTTTCAGCTTTCCTAATGTCATGTACCCTCCAGTAGTGTCACTATTCCTTCTTTTAACAAATGTCCATTGAGTACTTGCCATTTGTTTCATTCTACAGATAAATGAAGAAGCTCTGGTGGCATAGAGCCTAAGGCATTTGACTGCTAACCAGAAGGTTGGTGGTTCAAACCCACCAGCCACTCCATGGAAGAAAGACTGGGCAATCTCCTTCCATAAAGATTTACCATCTTGGAAACCCAAAGAGGGTAGCTAAGAATCAGAGTTGATTCAACAGCAGTGAGTTTGGTTTGGTTTTGGTTTAGGGATAAGTATAGTCCCTTCCTTGGTGGTCCAAAAAGTTAACATGTTCTGTTGCTTACAGAAAGGCTGGAGGTTCAAGTCCACCAAGAAGCACCTCAAAAGAAAGTAGATTTTCAGAAATCTACTTCTGAAAAATCAGCTATTGAAAATCTTATGGAACACTATTCTACTCTGACACACATAGGTTCACCATGAGTCATAACTAACCCTACAGCAACTGGTGGAGGGTCAACAAGCATAATAGGGATTTTACTTACACTTGTACTGCTTCATTATCTTTGCAAATGCTAAGTCCTCTGCCAGGTTAATAAAAACCCACCCTTCAGATTTTGGGGAGCTCTGGTTGTGTAATGCCTAAGGCATTTGACTGCTAACCAGAAGACTGACGATTCAAACCCACCAGGCACTCCTCGGAAGGAAGACTGGGCAATCTACTTCTGTAGAGATACCACCTTGGAAACCCACGGAGGGGTCACTATGAGTCAGAACCAACTTGACTACATTGAGTTGGGTTTTGGTTTTGGCTTTAGATTTTAGTTCAATCATCATGCCCTCAATAAAGTAGTAGCTACCCTGCTACTACAGGTTTCCCTATGATACATTTCCAGAGTATTTGTGTACCTGCTCTTCCTATTACTTATTTCCACTTCTAATTGGTCAGTCATTTGATTAATTGCTTTATGTCTGTCCCATGATGGCAAGAACCATGAAGCCAAGGCCACTGTAGCAATTTTTTTAAAATCTAAAAGAGTATTTGAAGGTAATAGGGGTTATGATAAATGCTTGCAGAATTATCAAAGCTTAGTTTGTATGGATTCTGTTTTTCCAAGGTGCATATTCTACCTCTGAAATGCATGGCATATTAATCTTTTTCTATTGTAGAATAGTGCCTAAGGCACTTGACTACTAACCAGAAGCCTGACAGTTCAAACCCACCAGCCACTCCTCGGAAGGAAGGTTGGGCAATCTACTTCCACAATGATACCGCCTCAGAAACCCAAGGAGGGGTCACTTTGAGTCGGGTCTGATTTGACGGCACACAACAACATTAAATAATAAATTATTCTGATTGATAAAAGTAAGAATATGTATGTTTGAATTTTAAACAATCTTAGTTAATGTTATAATGAGTTTCTTGGTGTCATTGAGACTTTTATTCACAGCCAAACTATTTGCTCTTCCTTTGTTTTTTGTTTCCTTATTAGTTTTCAACCATTAAATTATGAACTACAAAACATTTTTCTTTAAACTCTTAGCTTTATTTTTTTTAATTAATATTTTGGAGATTTTCATAACTCAATTAATGAAATACTCTTAAATGTTTTAATCTGTATTTATGAATTTAATTCATTTTATTTTCCTTGTATTTACTTCAATGGTCTTAATTATAAATAAAAACATCCCTAATATTTAACTCCAGGAAAAGTAATTAACTAAATATATAAATATAATGATTCTCCAGTCCTCTCAAACATTCCAGTTCTGTATACAAGTATTACTAAATTATTGTATGCCTTTCAATTCAAAATAACAAGTCTAAATTTAACTGTGCAATTACACATTTTAATTTGGAACCATGTCTAATCTCTTAGTCTATGTGCTAAATTCTCCTAAGTACTACAATTGCATAAAAACCCAAATAAAAACTGATTGTTCCTAAAAAGCAAAAAGTCTTGATACTGTGGGTTTTATTTATTTTATGCTTTTTCTAGTCTTAATTCCAAGGAGCAGTGGTAGGACAGTGACTAAAGGATTTGACTGCTAATCACAAAGTTAGCAGTTCAAATCCACCAGCTCCTCCATGGAAGAAAGATGAGGCTGTCTGCTTCCTTGGAAACCAAATGGGGATCGCTATGAGTCAGAATGGGAGCTCTAATGGTGTAGTGCCTAAGGCATTTGACTGCTAACCACAAGGCTGGCAGTATTGGGTAATCTACTTCTGGAGAGATACCACTGTGAAACCCAAGGAGGGGTTGCTATGAGTCCAATCAACTTGATGGCTAGTTTCTACTACAACTACTACTACTACTACTATGAGTCAGAATCCACTCCACAGCAATGAGTTGGGTTTTGTGGTTATCTTTAATTGCCAGGAGCTCTAGTAGTGCAGTGGTTAAAACATTGAACTGCTAAACAAAATATCAGTGATTCAAACACACCAGCCTCTCCATGGTAGAAAGATGAGGCAATCTACTTCCATAAAGATTTACAGCCTGTGTGTCAGTTCTACTCTGACCTATAGAGCCACTATGAGTTGGAATTGACTTGATGGCCATGGATTTGGTTTTTGTTGGTATTCTTAATTTCCAACCTGCCCTAGGCTAAAGACAAGTAAACCAATTGCCACCAAGTAATGCAATGCTGACTTCGGCCATCTTGTGTGTGTCAGAGTAGAACTGTGTTCCATAGAGTTTTTAATGGCTAATTTTTCAAAAATATAAAGACGAGCCTATCTTCCAAGGTGCCCCTGAATGGATTCAAACCTCCAACCTTTCAGTTAGCAGTCAAGGATGTTAACTGTTTCACCACTCATGCTCACTAATAAAGACATTAGACCAAGCAAACCATATCACCTACTCAGGTGCCTAAGGCACTTGACTGCTAACCAGAAAGCTGGTGGTTCAAAGCCACCAGCCACTCCTCTGAAGGAAGGTTGGGCAATCTACTTCCATAGTGATACCGCCTCAGAAAACCAAGGAGGGGACCCTATGAGTCAGGTCCTACTGGATTGATATAACAACAACATCACCATTCAGGCACCTGGTGCCTCTTATTAGCTAGAGATTTTAGGGAGAAACATAAGACTTGAAATCTGACATCTCTGGAAAATTTCTGTAACACTGACTATCAACCACAGTGAGATTTTTTTTAAAAAAATAATTGTTATGCCAAAGGAATTCTCAGACTAATTCTTCAAAGTGGGTGATTTTGCTTTTGATTCAGTTTCTGGCCTAATTCTTCTCAAACTGCTCACAACATTATTGCTTGATTTGTTTTTTCTGAAATTCTGAACTTTCCCCTAGGTAGAATCAGTATTACACTAGATTCAGCTTATCTATTTATAATCTAAGTTTGAAGATTCTGTCCACAAGTCAAAACTTCTTAAGTCACTTTAATGACAGAAACGTAACATTTTAAGCATTTTTATTTTTCTTTCAGGTCAAAGTACAAAACATCAAAATTTGAGTTGTGCAGTTAATTTCTCCCTCACTTGCTGTTTGCTGATAATTCCAGCAATGAAAAAGAAATGAGCATTCTTCTCTCTCTCTCTCCATTCCCAGATGGTTTGTTTGTTCATTTGGAATTAATTAGTTTCAAAAAAAGAAAACTTTCTTTCTTCATCTACAAATGAATTCACTGTAGTCAAGCACTGAATAACCTCTTCAACAATCTCTACAGACTCTAAGTATTTAACGACTTTCAAAAGTTCCCTAGTGTGGCCTTATTTTAAATGTTGCCAACAAATAGATAGCTCTAAGAATGCTTACACTTAACTCTAAAATTTATAACACTGATGTTTTATAAACATACCAAGATGAGTATCTTAACTTTTCTTTTTCTCAGTCTTAAAGGAGAAATTCCTGTTCCAAGTAGTGAGAAAAAAAAAAAATGGAATTTGGGGTCTGAGGTCCCAAATTATGCTTTCATTCTACTACCACATACCTGAGTGACACTGGATATGACCCTTAATGTTTTTGGGCTTCGGTTTGTATTAGAACTTAAATTTTGAAGCACTTGGGGTTGTGGAAGGCTGTGGTCTACAATGGGAGCCCTAACTCCATTTTGAGGCTTGAAATAAGTTAGAGATGCCATTTGCGTTCTTTCTGACCATTAACCCATCATTGTGGCTAGGCATAGACAAGTTCTGGGACAAACCTAGGGAGGGGCAGTTTGCCCTTCAGAAGACCAAACCAAACTCATTGCCATTGAGTCTGTCCTCACTCATAGCAACCCCTCATTGGGTTTCTGAGGTGGTATCACTACAGAAGTAGATTGCCCAACCTTCCTTCAGAGGAGTGGCTGGTGAGTTTGAACCACCAGTCTTCTGGTTAGCAGTCAAGTGCCTTAGGCACTACAAAAACAGATTATATTCTCACAAAGAACTGGAGAACTTGCCTGGGAGTGTCCTTCTCCAATTTAAATTAACTTAGGGTTTTGGTGTTGTTTGGTAGCTACCTGTGGCTAAGACTCAGGCTGCATGATCTTGAGTCATAGTCTATCCCAACCACCACCTAACCAAGTAGTCAAGGCCCAGGACCAATCCTGTAAACCTTTTCTACCTTCAAATCTCAATCATGGTTTTGCTTGCTTCTGTAGTCTCGTCTGTAACAGTGACATATCTATCTACTACCAGTCATGATTTTGTGATGATTTAAAAGCATATATAGTTAGCCACATGGCCATCACTCAGTGGAATCCATTCAGCTTTCTCATGCTGATGGTTTTCCTCATCCAGGATGATCGTCTTTGTTTTGTCTTTGTCCTATCCAAGGCTTAATAGAAGTGTCTCTATTAAACCTGTTTGAATTTGGGGTCTCTTTTTCCCTAGTATAGTTTCCTCACCTATAAATAAACCAAAACCATATCTGTTGCCATTAAGTCAATTCCAACTCATAGTGACTTTATAGGACAGAGTAGAACTGTCCCATAGGGTTTCCAAGTTTATGAATCTTTACAGAAGCAGACTACCACATCTTTCTCCCACAGAGTGGCTGGTGGGTTCAAACTGCCGACCTTTCAGTTCAGCAGCCATGCGCTTAGCCACTGTGCCACCTATTTAGTGACCTCTAAAGTCTCTTCCAGTTCAAAAATATCACAAGTCAATGGGTTGACCAGGGAGAGGAAAAAGAACCTAGTACCAATTATTTTTATCATGACAATTGTAAGTGGAAAGCCAATGAGGTTAGAATTTTCCTTTCCAAATCATTTACTGTAGCAAATATTTTCATAAACTGATCTGAAATTCCTGAGATAAGAATATATATGAACTTTCAGATGACCAAAATGGAATACTGCAAGGGAAATATGCTGTGAAAATTATGCTGAGATTGTTATCCTGATGGAAATTTGGTAAAGTTCTCCTTATCCTAGGCAACCCATTTAATGTCAGACAATAAAACATACATGAGGATATTTTTTAAAAGGTGCAGTACTACATTTTCAAAATGTGCTTATACAACCAAAGGTTTAAGATGCTTAAAAGTAAATCACTGTGGTGGCCGCTACTCCAATGTACATTCAAATAAGACATATCTCGTTGGAATGTTAAAGAGAAGAAAGCTTAAGTTTGTCAATAACAATTGAAAGCATGTGTCAAGTATCACTATGCTCTAAATACTGTTTAAATATATTACAGATATTAAATCATAAAATTAGTTTGAGCAAAGTGTTATTGTTATTCATATATTATATTAAAGATGAGGAAGCTGAGCCCAGAAGAGGTTAAGCAAATTTCTAAGAGTCACCAAGCTAATAACTTGTAACTTCAAGATTGGCTTAAGCAGTGTGACTTCATGCCTGTTGTCTTAAATAATACACTTTGCTTTCTTCCTTTTAGGAAATATCTGTGTGCCTCTACTGGCATATTCCTCAAAAGACTGTTCAATCAGATTTTCATCCCAATCACAAAATGTAAGTGATCTTTGTTGGAGATAGGTGCTATTTAATATCATAAAAATTGTTTAAGTCTGGAAAGCAGGCTACAGTTCTATTAAAATTATTTCACTCTAGGCTAAGGTGTTATTTGGAGAAAAATGTTTCAAAACAGTAGAGAGGAAACGTTGTAGGAAAGCTCAGAAAATGAACAAATAAAGTAATATCCTTTGCCATTGAGTCCATTCCAACTCATAGCAACCCTAAAGGGCAGAATAGAACTGCCCCATAGGGTTTCCAAAACCGTAATGTTTACAGAAGTAGATATCCAAGATTTTTCTCCTGTGGAGTGACTGGTGGGTTTGAACCACCAACCCACCTTTTAGTTGGCAGGCAAGTACTTAACCACTGTACCTCCAGGCTACTTAAATAGAGAAATAACCAAAAACTAAAAAGCCGAACTCACTGCCATCAAGTCATTTCCAACTCATAGCCATCTCTCCGTGGGTTTCTGAGGTGGTATCTCTATGGAAGTAGATTGTCCAATCAGTCTCTAACAAATTATCTAACACTAAATAAACCAGGAGAAAAGATTAAATAAAAGGAAGAGTTCAAACACAATTAATGCAAAGTCCTTTGATGTGTTTCTAATTCTAGAGATTGTATGAGAAAGTCTGTGTTCAAATTTCCTATACTAGATGCTTGCTAAAACTACATACCTCTCCCTAGTGTTGAGAGCAGGAAGGCTACATTTTGAGAGAAAATAATTGTGATGGCAAAAATGACTAGAATTACTGGTCAGATAGAGGCTGGTGGGACCCCCAAGACTATGGCCCCAGGTTATCCTTCAGGTCTGGAACTGGATTCACTTCCATGGATTAGCTCTCAGCAAAACAGTAGAAAGGCCTACAAGCAGAACATCTGCCCCATGGGGATGCACCCCTTGGATCAATCAACCATGAGACATCAGTAAGGCAGACTCTGCATGGAAGGAAAGCTGGAGTGACAGGAATGGAAGAAAAGAGCTTACATAATGCCAATAGCCTCCATTCTGTGAATTTGACTCCCCCCAAATTTGTAAAATCACATGATGTACTACCCAAGAAAATGAGAAAATGGGAAAGGAGTGTCCTAATTCATCTCTACTTGCTCTAAGTCAGATATTCTTGCTTTTGGTTATATATCTTCCTACTTATAAATTGTATCCCCCACTCACCCCCTAATTCTCCTCATCTCCATTTCCTGTCACATCCACACATATTGATTCCTCCAACCACACAGACTTGTGAGAATTTGGAACATGTATTTTAGCTCTTACCTGTGAAATAGGACAGGTAACATTATAGACAGCATTGGATCATAAGCCACCTGGAGAAATGCTCGTGGTTACCACATCATACCAGTTACCATCATAAACATGTAATAAATGCTTCAATAATTTATTTTTTCAGTGAAATTTTAACATTTCTTTTTTCTGGGTAGAAATCATATTTTGCAAAAGAACTCATTGTGACATTATTGGAAAAACTACTCTGGACATTTTTATAGCTTTACCTAAGCTATCAGTATCCAAAGCATTACAGCGTGTTGGGGTGGGGGAAAAATCAATAGTTTTTAAGAAGGAAGAAAGAATTGCTCTTAGGGAAAATTTTATCTTTGCTTTACAACAAAACCATCAAGTGAAGCTGTCCCACTCACACAGGAACCCCATTCTGGAATAAGAGCTATCAACATATCATGTTGAATGTCTTCCAGAATTAGATGATACATACAAGTATGTGTGTAAATGAGCTTCTCAAGAGAATATGAGTAGTGTTGAATGTTGTTGTTGTTGTTGTTGTTGTGTGCCGTCGAAGTAGATTGCCCCATCTTCCTTCCGAGGAGTGGCTGGTGGGTTTGAACCACCAGCCTTCTGGTTAGCAGTCAAGTGCCTTAGGCACTATGCTACTAGAGCTCCCAGTGTTGAATACTACTAAATAAAAAGAAATGTTCTAATCTTAAGAAGGTAGGGAATGGTGAGACCAGCAAAGTAAAAACTCGAGGCTATAAGCATGAATCTGGGATAGATAGGAACAGATAGATAATGGGATTTCCCAAAATACTTTAAGAATATTTGAACTGGATGCTTGTTGCATCCACTTCCACACAGTTGCTATGTAGTCATCACAGAATGCCCATGTAATAAAGAACTGGATAATAAGATGTAAGTGACCACTTGCTTCTCAGTTTCCCACTGACCTTGTGCAGCATTACTCAGGACTGAATCACCGTCCAAACAAGAAACCTTGAGCTTTGTCACCTTTCTACTGACTTTGGAGTCTTGCATTGTGTGAACAACCACAAAAACAGCAACGGCAGCAACAATCTCCTAAGCAACAGTCCTTCAGTTTACTTGTGTTAAAATATATAAGGTGATTTTTTTTAAGAGGGGAAAATTAAAAGGAATTTTTAAGTAACAATGAGTTTGACTGGTAAGTATGAAAGAATATTGTAATAGCCTGAAGCCAAAAATATTTTTCACCAAGGTTTTATGACTAAGCTGCTTTGCAAGCTAAGCTTTTGTTCTTGAGTATGTTTTCTACGCCCTCTTCTGGAAGTAGTAGGTATTACCTACTGAAATTTTAAAAAACTGGTTCTGGCTGCACGGCTGAGGGAAATGGCTTTCAGTTTCTGAGTGGCTTTGTCCTATCATCAATGCTGTTTTGGAATCGGAAGTGAGCCTAGGGCTGGCTAAAGAGTTAGTAAATGTACACAGCAAAACAAAGAAACATCTGCTTAGTTGTTCTCAATTAGGCAATTTTGCAGGGAAATTGAGCAAATTATCAATTTGACATTGCAATTACCAAAAATAACTAAGTTCTGTCTTCTCTTCTCCCTAAATCAAATCATTTTAATTTATGAGGAAAAGGAAAGGGAACATTAGCAACGTTTAATTACCAAGACTACTGGTTTGTTTGTTCACTGAGAAACTGAAACATTAAAACTCAAGATACAACACAGGTCAAAATTACAGCATCTCAAGTGGTTTTAGAGCTAACTTTGAGAGCTTCTCAGAATAACTTTAATCATCTCAACTCTTAACATTTAAATGTATAGCTAGCAGAAACAGATTGGTCCCACTTGTTTTCTTTTCCTTCTTAACAGAGGTATTATTACATCAGTAGTTGCCATTACATCAACCTGTGTGTATCAGAGTGGAACTGTGCTCCATAGGGTTTCCATATTTTTCAGAAGGAGATAGCCCGATATTTCTTCTGAGGTACCTCTGGTAGAATCATATGTCCAACCTGCAGTTAGCAGTTGTGTATCAATTGCTTGTGCCACATACTCACTCAATACTTAGGAATTCAGCCTCTAACCAGCACCCAGGGATCTGTTGTTATTGTTGTTGTTGCTATGTGCTTTGGAGTAGGCCCTGACTCATAGAAACCCTTCCTTGGGTTTCTGAGGCGATATCACTAGGGAAGTGGATTGCCGAACTTTCCTTCCGAGGAGTGGCTGGTGGGGTTGAACCGCCAGCTTTCTGCTTAGGTGTACAAAAAGAAAACCAAAAACCAAACTCACTGCTGTCAAGTGGATTTGACCGATAGCAACCCCTTTTTGGGTTTCCAAAGCAGTATCACTACAGAAGTAGATTGCCCAATCTTCCTTCGGAGGAGTGGCTGGTGGGTTTGAAACACCAGATTTCTGGTTAGCAGTCATATTTTCTTATGTTTAATTTTACCAACAAAGTATAGGATTTCATGTGATGTTCCATTTCCACTATCACTTTTACTGGAAACTTGGGCAAAATATAGGGAGCACTATGCCACTAGAGCTCCCTAGATTTTGCCCAGTTTCCAATAAAAGTGAAAGTGGAAATGGAACATACCGTGAAGTCCTACATTTTGTTGGTAAAATTAAACATAACTAAATATGGGTCTAGGTAGCTTCACAAGTTGTTAAACCATATAGCTCATTCAATGGGAGAAAGTTGGCCAAACTAAATTGATTTATTTTTCCTAAATTGAGGAAATGTTTGTGATGCTGCTATATAGTGTACTCACCCATCAGAAGGAAGATTGGGCAATCTACTTCTGTAGAGATACCACCTTGGAAACTCAAGAAGGCTGGCTATGAGTTGGGACCAACTCAAGGGCAGTGAGTTTTTGTACTTTTTATGGGCTTATTAAATGCACTATTTTGCTTGAAAGTGAAATTGAATTCCTAAGTATCCCTAACATGTATCCCTTCTCTATGCCCTCTTTTTAAAACTATGCACTACATGGTGTTCTGGTTTATAGCCTTGATTAAAAGGAGGTTATTCAGAGGAAAGACTTCAACTCTCCCTTGTCTCATTGTGTTCCTGCAGTAATTTGCACTGTCTGTGTTTAAAGGTTTTCCTAATTGAACAGGTGCAAGAAGCAAAAGTAGGTAGTAGCTCTATTTGTACTAACTGCCACAGCAGAGCCATCAATTATAAACAGTTGAGTTGTATTTATTCCACTTAATACAGTGGTGTGACTTGGGGGGTGTGTGTGTGTACATATGTCTATAAATGACTGGTATCCAAGGTGGTCATTATCACATCACAATTATCATGTGTCCAAGTAGGAATAGTGGTATAAAAGGTGACAAAATGCTTAGAACAATCATCCTCTGACTGAAGCCGTCCTTAGTATTTGTATAACATTATCCTTTTCAAGACTGAGACCAAGTTACTACTTGCACTTTTGGAAAAATATAAGTCATTTTCTAGAGATTTTTGAGGTTTTCTATCAGAAATTTATTGATGTAATTCTCTTTTCTAAATGGCAGCTTCTAACAAAGCTACATATACAGATAAATACAATTTAGGAGTAAATTCCTAAACAGAAAGAATTACATAAAGACTATCAGCCAAAATCACCAGGAGCTAGTCCTGAGGATGCTTAAGTGAGTTAGAACAAGCAGGTTATTTCTTCTCTTTGAATGCTTTCTTCTGATAAATTTTACATTTTTAAAGCTGAAAGAGGTTTAAAAAATATTTTACAAAAAAGTTTTTGATAGTGAGCATCCAAGATAATTTGAAAAAAAATAAAAAAATGTTGCTGTCAAGTTGATTCCAAATCATGATGAATGCACATATTACAGTGTAGAGCTGTCCATTTCTTGGCTGTAGTGTTCATGGAAGCAGTTCACTAGGACTTGCCGGTGGAGTGGCTAGGTGAGTTTGAACCACCAATCTTTAGTTTAGCAGCCAACCACAAATCTCTTCCATCACCCAGGCTCCTTCACCAAGGTCATAAAGAGGTCAAATCAGGATTAGAAGCCATGCCTCCTGATTCCTAATCCTAGTTCATAGAAATAAAGTATCTCTCTTTGCCAGAAGGAGTATTAGAAGTTAATAGTGCATTTTATAAATGGGAAAGCTGAAGCTATAGTCCAGAGAGGGTAAATAACTTGTCAAAATTTATTTAACTAGTTTTAATAACACTTAAAATAAGAATCAACAGGGTTCCGGCAACATGGCGGACTAGGCAGAAGGATTGGACAGACCCTCTTCAACAAAGAAAAGGGAAACCAATTAACACAGACACAGAAGATAATCTTGGACCCCTGAGCCTTGA
>NW_006921790.1:4268675-4302746 GCF_000298275.1 Orycteropus afer afer
GAGTCAGACCCGACTCATAGCGACCCCTCCTTGGGTTTCTGAGGCAGTATCACTACAGAAGTAGATTGCCCCATCTTCCTTCTGAGGAACGGCTAGTGGGTTTGAACTGCCAGCCTTCAGGTTAGCAGCCAAGTGCTTTAGGCACTACATTACCAGAGCTTCCCCAGAGCTTCCGAAAGTAGATTATGCTCACATAAAGAACCAGGGAAATTGTCTGGGGTTCTTCTTAATGAGTTACTAAAAATAGCTGCTATTATCTAATTTAAATTAAAGATTGGGGTTCTGGTATTGTTTTGTAGTCACTTTGTGGCAGATTCAGGGCCACATAGTCACCAGTCATACCCTAACCACCATGTAGCAAGGTGGTCAAGCCCCAGAACCAATCCTATTACCCTTTTTAATCTTCAGTTTTGTATATATTCCAATCATGGTCCTTTTCCTGCTTCTGCAGGCCCACCTGTGACAGTGACAAATTGACCTGACACCATGATCTTGTGATGATTTCCTTTGTACTCTATCAAATATAAGGAATACCATCACTGTAATTCAGTAGCTTCCATTAGCTTCTATGCTGTATACATGCTGATGTTTCCCTTATCCTGTATGATTGTCTTTGTCCTGTCTAAGGCTTAATAAAAGGGTTTCTATAGAACATATTAAGGAGCTCTGGTGATGCAGTGTGCCTGAGGCATTTGACTGCTAACCAGAAGGTTGGCAGTTCAAACCCACCAGCCACTCCATGGAAGGAAGAGTGAGCAATCTACTTCCATAAAGATTTACTGCCTCGAAAACCCAACAGGGGTCACTATGAGTTGGAATCGACTTGATGGCAATGAGTTTGGTTTTTTGGTTTATAGAACGTATTTGAGTTTGGGATCTTTTTTTTATCCCCCTAGCACAAAGTAGGTAAACATTGTTTGCATCATTGTAAAAAGTAAAAAAAGCTTAAAAATATGTTAAAAGTCTGTGCTAATTCAGTGCTTTTCTAGGAAGATATGGTGTGTTTGTGTCATCTGTGCTCCTTACTCACCTGTAGACCTAGGTCACTGCTTCAAAAGTTCAATGTCCTTATTTGTAGATGGCAAATTATAATTCAACAAAGTTGTGGAATTAAATGCTGAGACATAGTTAAAAGTAACACTGGATCCAGAAACCCAGAAGGTCACTGCTTCTAGTATAGGATCAACAGGTACGCTTTTTAGTCTTTGCAGCCCTTTTAACCCAAACTCCAAGGTCAATTTAGAAACAACCTCAATGAATTTCTCTCTGGGAGAAACCAAAGGAAAACAACCTTTCTGAACCAATGTTCTATATTCATCAGGAATTTCATGGAGAGTCAAGGATTGCAAGTTAAGAAAGAAGTGTAGAGAATGAGAATCCTCTTCTGTCTCTAGCACTAACACCCAGGACAGGTGTGTCCCAGATTATCAGAGCTTCAGTTTCCTTGTCCGTATCTTGAAGAGATATAACTAGAGGATCTGTATGTAATACACTCTACTGCTGCAGTGTCATGTGCTCTTAACCCTTTTTAATCTTCAATTGTGTATATATTCCAATCATGGTCCTTTTCCCACTTCTGTAGTCCTGCCTGTGACAGTGATGAATTGACCTGCCACCATGATCTTGTGATGATGTCCTTTGTACTCTAGCAAATATAAGCTCTGGTAGCATAGTGGCTAAGGCACTTGACTGCTAACCAGAAGGCCGGCAGTTCAAACCCACCAGCTACTCCTCAGAAGGAAGATGGGGCAATCTACTTCCATAGTGATACTGCCTCGGAAGCCCAAGGAGGGATCACTGAGTCAGGTCCAACTCAACGGCACATAACTACAACAACATCAGTGTGATTCAGTGGCTTCCATTAGTTTCTATACTGTGTACATGCTGATGGTTTCCCTCATCCCGTATGATTGTCTTTATCCTAAGGCACTTGACTGCTAACCAGAAGGCTGGTGGTTCAAACCCACCAGCCACTCCTCGGAAGGAAGGTTGGGCAATCCTACTTCTGTAGTGATACTGCCTCGGAAACCCAAGGAGGGGTCACTATGAGTCAGGGCCGACTCGACGGCATATAACAACAAAACCAACAAGGCTTAATAAAAAGGTTTCTATAAAACATATTAAGCTCTGGTGATGCAGTAAAATCCTATGGCAAGTCCATTGATGTTTTGTCTTACTGGAGCCCTGGAATCACTAAAGGGGAGCCTGAATTGAGGGATACTTTCTGTGCTTCATGCAATACTTTTGGATACATCCCGGTAACTGGAATATACACGCTTCTATTCAAATCTACAGTTACTGCATAACCTAATAATCATAATTACATAAAGTAATCTATCAAGATGGCCTCGAGATTGGATATGCCTTGACACAGTTTAAATTTAAGTTTGTTATTTTTCTTGATTTTAGTAAACAAAGTGATAATTACTTCACTGTTTTACCCTTAATGGAAAAATCACATTAGAATCAACAAGTTGTTGTCTTTCCTTAGAAAGACAACTAGAGGATAAGTCATCCCCAATTATCCAGGAAAGGGGATTAAATTGCTTTTTAAAATAAATAAATAAATAAATAAATAAATAAATAAAAGGCTAACTGTGCCCCTTCATGATTGCCAGAAAGGCAAAGGGGGCCTTGTTCTAAGTCAATGAGATACTATGTGATTGAACCTGTCTTCACCGGTAAACTTGAGAAATATCAGAGCAGTGTGCCAGGAGTGCAACCTTGCAGCCCACTAAACTTGGACACTTAGTCAAGTTTAATGCTGTGGGACTAAGGTCACTTTCCCTGAAAAAAGTGTACCTGTAACCTGGAAGCACTTGATGCAGCTGCAGAAGACAACCATTATCACTCTGCATAGGATCAAGCCTCAAGCTGGACACCCTTGTGCCAAATACAGGGCATCAATTCTCTCTTGGCTTATTGTGTACAAGACCATCCATCCTTAGAAAGTCCATAGTTAGGAGTGGGGAAGGAAAGCCTTTGGAGTGAGATATGTCTGTAAAAGTGTATAGGGAGTCACAAAAGACAGGCATATTAGCTGAACATTTACATTAGGGAGATAAACTCCTTGGAGAGATTAATCATGGGAGAACAGAAGGGCTGAGTATGCACAGGGAGACAGCTGGGGGGCAGGAGTGCATGGGAGGGAAGGACACAGGGAAGAGGTAGCTCTGGGGAGGAAGTGGGAGGAGAGCTGTTGCATTGTGGGAGATTGCAGTCAAAGTTATGAAAAAGGGTGTATGTGAACTGCTGTATGGAGGATGAATTTGCTCCGTAAACTTTCACCCAAATCACAATAAAACTAAAAAAAAAAAAAGTGTATAGGTACTCAAAATTAATTGAAAAACAAATAGGTGACAATACTTATGACTTGAGTTTGTGGAGTGATAAAGTTCAATTTGAGTCCAATATAAATTACATGAAAATATGTAATAAATGCGTATCAAATATTTGATTTATTTAACTCATTACTTAATTTTGGGAACAAGATATTAAGACTAATTTCATGGGGAATGATAAAATCAAACCAAACCCACTGCTGTCGAGTCTATTCTGACTCACAGAAACCCTGTAGGACAGAGTATAACTGTCCTATATGGTTTCTAAGCCTATACATCTTTATGGAAGCAGATTGCCTCATCTTTCTCTCAAGGAACAGTTGGTGGGTTTGAACCACCAACATTTTGATTAGGAGTTCAATGCTTTAACCACAGCTTCACCCAAAGCTCCAAAGAGTAGATAGACATAGAAAATCAGAAATGATGAATGAGTTTGCTCATTGATATAAAACTGCTTAATATCTTATGTTATTTGCTGCCATCAAGTTGGGTCCTGACTCTTGATGATCTCAGAATCATGATGATACCATGCACAATAGAGCAAAATGCTGCCTGGTCCTACATCATCCTCATGATAAGTTGTAGATCATATTATTGTGACCAATAGGGTTTTCATTCATTGCCATTTGGAAGTAGATCACCAGGCCTTTCTTTCTAGTCTTTCTTAGTTTGGAAGGTCTGCTGAAACATGTTGAGCATCATGTTTCTTTTGTTGTTGTTGTTGTTTTTGTGTGCCATAAATTCAATTCTGACTTACGGAGACAGAGTAGAACTGCCCCATAGGGTTTCTTATGCTATAATCTTTATGGGAGCAGATCAACAGGTCTTTCTCAAACCACCAAACTTTCAGTAAGAAGTCAATTAATAGCTGAGAGCTTAACCATTAAGTCAACATGCGATTCTTTACTGACAGGTGGTGGCTTCGCATGAAATACATTGGCCAACAGTTGAATCCAGCTGTCCCACATGGAAGGTAAGATTTCCACCACAGGAGCACCATTGTCTCCTAATATCCTGTAGGTCAATGGAAGGTAGAGCTTATGGTTGGGTTATAGTTTCTGTTGTAAGGAAGTCAATTGTACTTCTACAAGACAAAATTTATTTGCATTGCTATAGACTAAAATCATTTGCACTATTATCGGTTTCTGCAAGTTAACTTCTGTCCCTACAGAGTTGTAATATAACCTAAAACCAAACCAAATTCACTGCCATCAAGTCAATTCAGACCCATAGTGACACCCATTGGGTTTCCATGGCTGTAAATCTCTACAGAAGTAAACTGCCCCATTTTTCTTCCTCAGAGTGGCTGGTGGGTTTGATCTGCTGACCTTCTGCTTAGAAGCCAGATGTCTTCTCCATTATGCCACTAGAGCTCTTTAGTCAATAGCAAGTCAGTTAAAAGAGCACACCACTAAACAATCAGATAACCTCCACCAAGGTCCAACAGACCACACCCAGCACTCCACTGAAAGAGTGAAACTCTTTCACTCATTTCTAAGTCTTGGACAACATTTCCCAACATGAGCAGTTCATAGCACTTAGAAAAAAAAGTCTAATTGACTTGATACTAGATGTTATCCATAATTTATTATGACCCACTCAATCGAATGTCTTTGCATAGTCAATAAAACACAAGTAAACATCTTTCAGATATTCTTCCCTTTCAGCCAATGTGATAGTTGGAGCTGTGTGTCAACTTGGCTGGACCCCAGTTCTGTGTGGTTGTTCCCATGATGGGATCAGATGACTGTGTTCTGAGTGGCCAGTCTGCCCAAGGGGAGTTTCCCTAGGGGTGTGGCCTGCTTGCAATGATATCCAAGGACAACCTGGAAGAGCCACATTCCTTAAGGGGTTGGAACCCTGGTGTGCAAACTACAGACTTCCGTGGGGGAGCAGCCCAACTCGGCCTGGAGATCTCGGATTCATCTTTTGTTGGAATCAACAACCAGTATACTGCATGCCAGCTTGAATCTCTCGGCTCCCCTGTGCTTGTGGAAGCCAAGGCGGCCGCAAGCCCCATCTCCTCCAGAGACGGACTTTTCAGCTTGGACTTGTCTGCTTCTATACGCTTGTGAGCCATTTTCCTAAGATAAACTTCTCTCTCTTTCTCTCTATAAATATATATATATATATACTTTGTTGGTTTTTTGTGTTTCTCTAGAGAACCCAATCTAACACAGCCAAGATCCATCTGCCTTCAGCAATAATATCCCTCTTTCCACATCCTCTTCTGAATCTAGCTTGTGTTTCTGGAACTTCCCTGTCAATACATTGCTGCAACCATAAAGTTCTAGGAGGAGTCAAAACAGAAATTTTATTCAGTCACCTGCTAGGCATTTATCTGAGATTTGAACCGGCCACCTCAGAATCCATATGTGGAAACATTAAATCAAGGGAAATCATATCCCCCTAGATTATGTTAAATTCATATGCTCCACGGCTGGTGGTTCAAACCCACCAGCCACTCCTCGGAAGGAAGGTTGGGCAATCCTACTTCCGTAGTGATACTGCCTCGGAAACCCAAGGAGGGGTCGCTATGAGTCGGGGCCGACTCGATGGCACTTAACAACAACAACAACAACAACAATATTGACTCAATGATGGATTTCCCAAAGTACTGATGCTCAGAGCAAGAGTGTTCCTTAGATATCCATCAAACATTAAATGATGAAAATGGTGTTCCAGAAAACCATCTAGTGTCTAACTCTGTGAACAATGTTTTTTCAGATAACTATCTGGACTTTTTTTTTTTTTGGAGGGGGGTTAATTATTATTTGATTTTAATTAGAAAATAAAGTATATTTATTGCACAAGAAAGGAATGAAAGGGGGAAGGAAAGAGGGAGGGAGGGGATGAAGGAAGGGAGGAACGAAGGAAGAGAGGGAAGGAGAAACAGTTTTAATTCTCCTGGAATTCAGATTTTTGGTGTCCATAGAACTGTTGTGACCACCCAGGCCACTGCCTTTGAGATCTTCTTTTGAACCTTCAGCGTGAGAACACTAGTTTCCTAAAGTGACCTTTAAGTCAAACAATAGCCTCAAGCAGTTTAGTGGTGATCCTTTTGCCTTAGGTATTCAGTTCATTTGAAAAATTATCTATGTGCAGTCAGTTTTGAGAAACAGGAACTCCAAGGTCAACTAGAAGCTGTGCTTTAAGGTTAATTGTTACTATGTAAACACTGTTCTCAGGTGTTTTTTTTTGTTTGTTTGTTTGTTTTGTTTTTTATGTGAATGATGATCATAAGGGATATAAGAGTCTTTAGAGGATCTCTCATTTTTGACTCCTTAATCAAAATGTTACCCTGATTTGCAAATCGCAAAAAGGTAGTCTCTGACTTATGGCAGGGTGCTGTTCCAATGACTCCATTGTAAGTCAGTTCTGATGTAAGTTTAATACCTCTTTTTATTGTTGTCATTTTTGGGTTTCATTATTTTGATGGTTAAGGTTGTGTGCCATCTTCAATGGGCCATGATTCTCAGTAGTTTAACAGTTATTATTTAGTCATCCTCCATGATGAGATCTGATAAAATATAATCATCTCCTGATGAGATCTGCTAGGATGAGCCAGTCTGTTGAAAGGGAGTTTCCTCAGGAATGTAGACTGCTTCCAACATATATGGACATCCTGGCAAAGATCTCTGACTTTTTGCTTGAGACCTGCGTCTGGCTTACCATCATCTGGACTTGAACCAGTGGCCTACTGTATCACCTGCCAATCTTGGGATTGTTACCCTCACAGTCTATGAACCAACAATCTGCCATTTTACCTGCCAGTCTTGGATTTGTCAGCCTCCAAAGCCAGAAGCCTGGTGTATTGTCTGCTCATCTTGGATTTAAAAGTCCCTGCAGCTGCATGAGTCAGGAGGACCTCTCACTTGACAGCCAACCCATGGACTTGAGACTTGCCACCCTCCACAACTGCATAAGCCATTTTCTTAAGATAAATTTCTCTCTCTCTGTCTCTCAATCTCTCTCTCTCACTTGCTCTAACCTTCACTGGTTTTCTTCTCTAGAGAACACAGTTTGCAACAATTATTATTGCCTTTTATTATCAATATCTTTATAAATCCAGGCTTTGAAAATCTGTAAGTAAATACCTGCAAATGATAACATCAGCAGATTACATGCTGCAACATTATATGTAGTACACATCACTAACAATAAGATGTACCAAGAAAAAGTCGTAAGTGCAATTCATCATATCTCAAATATGTTGTAAACTGGGAAGTCTCTATATTAAATAAGCTTCAGTCAATTTCTATTATGGGCATACATGATTTTTGTTTTAACAGAAGGAAAGAAGGAAGGACAGATGTGAATTTAAATTTATTTATTTATTATTGTGGTAGCTATATAGGTAACAAAACATTTCACATTTCTACAGTCTTCACATGTACAGTTCAGTAACAGGAATTGTGTTCATCATGATGTTAAACCACCACTATTAACTGCTCTGGAATGATTCCTCACTCAGAGAAGCCATTAATAGTTTGATCTGGGCACTTCTTTGATTGAGTTTTGCTGAAAAAAAATAAATCAAAAGGAAGTTACAAATTAGGAATGCTCATCACACCTCAATAAACACCAAATTTTCCATCAAATTAAAATCATTGTGCAACACCGGAATTGTTTCTGCAATGCCCACAGCCCAGAAATTGAGGCAGTGTAGTGAATCAAATCAGGACATAAAATTGACCACTCCCAGAACACTGCCATTCTCTAAATGTGGGGGATGAGAAAGGGGGAGGGTAAATAATCACAAGAAAATTTGATTTCAAAAATCTTTTTTGAGTTGGCTATTAATAGCTATTTATGTTCATGTAGGTCAGTTTAATGTTGTGTGATGTTTAGAGCAGGTGAGAGGAGAGCAGAGTGAGGGGCTGAGACAGGGAGGAGAGAGGAGAAACAACACAGACAAGCCTAACCCATACACTAGGCCAACGTGTTTCCTCCTTTTTGGAAGCACAGAATTATATTTAACTCGCAAGCATGATGTCCTTTCCAAGTGTCTTTAAAATGGCATTAGCCTAGAGCAATTATTTTAGAGAGACTAACCGGAAATTTTTAAATGCACCCCACCTGCCCACTTAATAGAACTGTTTGCCAGAAAAATGTCATTCAAACGCATTTCAATAACGTTGAACAATGGATTAATTACACATGTAGATGTGCAAAGTCCATTTGAAAGGCATGCAATGTTCTCAGAGGCAGTTGTCAGCAGTTTAGGGATCTAAATTGGTATTTACCAACATAAATTTCCAGCTGGGCCATGCTTTCATTGACACCGCTTGTTCCTTCAGTCCGGAGAGCTCAGTGACTGAGAAGTATCCTCATGTGTTTTGCATCTTTGAAGTAGGAACTACTTTATATAACATCCGATTTTAAAGGAATCCATTGAACACATGTGAGTGTGTTGGTGGATTTTACATGCATTTTGTATACAAGCAAATCTTTTATCTGTCCACATAACTATACATATATATGCATATCACAAATGCAAAATCTCTCAATAGAAATGCACATTTTTAAATGGATTAAAGGAATGCTAGACAAAGGATAAATTTCTCCAAGTTGGTGTGCTGCTAAAAAGAATCTTGAATAGACAGGATAAAATGCCTTCCCGTCAAACATAAATGGAGATATCTCAAATTAGCCAGTGAAAATCATCCGTGCTCTGTGTGAGATCTCATTTGGAGTGCCGGCTCCATTTAAGGCTACCTGATTATACAGAGGCTGTAAAAGTGAGAGAGCACAATCCAAACGATGCCGGGGCTCAGGCAGAGCCAGCGCTTTCAGACCAGGAAAAAGAAGCTTGTTCCTTACACTTTGGTGAAACAATGGAAAATTACATTATCTTACCCACCCACCATACCCACCCCCCAAAAAACAATCTCGAAAAAAAGGAGGGCCTCAAATTTTAAAAACATGAATAATTAAAAAAGTAGTAATGTGCACTGGACAAAATATAGTAGCTATCTGACATACTGGGAATAACAAGAATATCTATTGGATGATCTATGGAGGAGAAGCTTATTTAATTGCCACTATTATTATGTTTGGGAGCTCTGGTGGTGTAGTGCCTAAGGCATTTGACTGCTAACCAGAAGGCTGGCTGTTCAAACCCACCAGCCACTCCTCGGAAGGAAGGAAGATTGAGCAATCTACTTCCGGAGTGATACCGCCTCGGGAAAACAAAGGAGGGGCCCCTATGAGTCAGATCTGACTTGATGGCAGTGAGTTTTGTTTTGGTTTATTTTATTATGTTTCTTCCAAGACATGTTTTGAGGATATCAAGTAATTTCCACTTGTATTTGAAATGATCTGGTATTGACATTAGTCAAAATATAAGGATGAAAACTCTAGAATTGTACTTTGATTCATCATTGGCAAAAGATTTTATTGCAGACTCCATATACCAATATGTGATTTCTGAATGCACTATGAACATTCAGAACAATTTTCAGAAATATTTTTTAGAAGAAAAGACTGAAAAAGGGATGGGAGGAAAGGACAAATAGAAGGAAAAAAGGAAAGAAGGAAGAAAAATGGTGTCTGTATTTAAAGAGTATATGATATATAATGTATATATTTCACCCAAACCACACTATTATAGGAACTCTGGTGTCATAGTGTCTAAGGCATTTAACTGCTAACCAGAAGACTGGTGGTTCAAACCCATTAGCCACTCCTTGGAAGGAAGACTGCGCAATCTACTTCCCTAGTGATACTGCCTTGGAAGCCCAAGGAGGGGTTGCTATGAGTTGAACTGATAAATTGTTTATGTGGGTTGATAGGTTACTCAAAATTAACTTCTTAACCTATCTAGTCAGATAGAGCAATAAACTGTCTCCTTATTTCTCTATCTAAATTTCCTAACATTATTATATTTGCAATTACCAAAATTCAATGAATATCATTTTCTCAAGTATATTTCTATGTTTCCATTTTATTTATATTAATGTATATCTTCCCTGCTTTGTGTTCCTGTATTTTACACTGATAATAGGAATTGAGTAAGAGCATAGGTACCATCTATAAAACCGAAAAAACAAACTCACTGACATTGAGTTGATTCCAACTCATAGTGATCCCCGTTGGGTTTTCAAGGCAGTAAATCTTTACAGAAGGAGATTGCCCAGTCTTTCTTCCATGGAGTGGCTGGTAGGTTTGAACCACCAACCTTCTGATTAGCAGTCAAACATGTTAGGCACTATGCCAGGATATCATCTATAGTGAATGCTTAATAAATACTACTGGGAAACAAATTTCCACATCCATATCAGCCTGTATCACCAACATCTGATTATTTCACCCAGCCTCTCAATTAGAGATGTTCAAAGATCTTCATCCAAGGCTATTAATCATCTTTCTGTAAATCCAGCCTTGTGTGATGCCTTGAGTCTGTTCCAGTAGTGGATTTTGTTTTTTTCCCCTATCCCCTATAGCTGAAAACTTTGACAGCAAGGTAGGCAGCCTCCCAGGTGGCCCCCAGTGACCCCTGGCCCCTGGTATGAACACTCTTGTGCCGTCTCATCCCACATTGTAACATTGCTATCCTCTGTGACAATGGCATAGAACAGAGGAGATGGTATGTCATTTCAATATTAGGTTGTTAAATATTTCCTTGTTGTTGTTGTGTGCTGTCAAGTCAGCCCCGACTCATAGCGACCCCGCCTTGGTTGTCCAAGGCAGTATTATTAGGGAAGTAGATTGCCCAACCTTCCTTCCAAGAAGTGGCTGGTAGGTTTGAACCACCAGCCTCCTGGTTAGCAGTGAAGTGCCTTAGGCACTACGCTACCAGAGCTCCTTCCTTCTTAGGCACTGTCTATGTCTTTTTTTCTCTCACTGGGAGAAGCTATGTTTGAGGTAGTCCTACAGAGTGGTCCACATCATGAAGAACTAGAGTCTCCTCCCCACATTCATGTGAGTAAGCTTGAATCCTTAAGGCCCAGTCAAAGCTTCAGAGACAGCAGCCCGAGCTGACAGCTTGAATACAATCTCATGCTTAGCCAGAACCATCCAGCTCAAGTCACTTGTACCTCTTGCTAAACCTGAGAGATTGTGTGAGATAATAAATGGTTGTTGTTTGCACAACCAATTAATGTAATTGCTCTCTATAGGTTGTCAAAAGTTGTATGATAGATATATGCACAATGACCAAAAAATAAAAATGTAAGAGTAGCTGTTGAGGCTGCTTATGTACAGCCAAACATGAAAATGTGAATATGAAGAACAATTTTCAAAAATAATTTTAAAAGACAGAAGAAAGGAAGGAAAGAAAGAAAGAGGGGGAGAAGGTAGAAAAGGATGAATAGAAGGAAAAAGGAAGGGAAAAAGAATTTCCAAGTACAGAAGAACAATTCTTCATGGGATTTGATTCCTTGGTTTGGAGGTTTAAGGTCAGAGTTTCATGGGATATCCCCATTCTTTGGCCTAATGATGTGTTTAATGTTTATGTTCTACCTCTTAGTTAAGTGTGTAGTGCCTGGGGTCTTAAAACTTGCTAGTGTCCATCCAAGGTACAACAGAGGACGGGGAATCAGGAATAGGAGAAGGAAATGGATTGTGTGGCTAATTGCCTCCATGAACAACTGCTTTCTTTGCCCTTAGGCCAGAACTGGATGATGACCAGCTACCATTACCTAACATTTTGATCAAAGATTCTACAGAAGAATCCTGATCAAAATGAGGAAAATACAGAACAGAATTTCAAATTCTCCTCTACTCCAGACTTCCTGGAGCCATGGAGTGTAGATGAATAGCTGAAACTATTGCCCTGAGATAATCTTTAAATCTTAAACATTAAAGCAAACATGTCCCCTGAAGCCTTCTTAAAAGCAAACAATATCTTAGTTTATGTAGCAAAGAATGTCTGCCTTAAACATTGTGCTCTGTTAAGATCTATCTATATGGGATTAAACTGATAACAGCAACTTAAAGGTTAGAAAGAAAATTTAGGGGACTTTGAGTTTATGTTAGTAGTGCAGGGACAACTCAGGAAAGGTAAGAATGTTGCCAACTTGAAGAATGCAGTCAGTATCACTGAATTGGACATGTAGAAGTTGTTAAATTGATATATGTTTTGCTGTCTATATTCTAAGCAACAACAAAAACCAACTATATTATTTATTGGGCCTCTAAATCTGGGAGTAAATTGTTACCTAGTAATAGATAATTTGGACATTTCTATATTCAAACTCTAATTTTGTTTTTCACTGAATGTTTTCCATTGTTTTCTCCTTTTTCTTTTTTGTTTTGTTTTCCATTGTTTTCTCCTTTCTTCACTATTGCTACCACCCTCATTCTAGTCTCTTTCCATCACTTCACAGCTTTCTAAATAGTTTCCTAGATTTCATCTCTTTCTCCTTCAATTCAATCCTGTAGACTGAGGCCAAATTAAGACTTTCAAATTTTTTATCAAATTTTTCATTCTTTCTGCAGAAATCTTACTTATTCTCAAGAAACTAAATTTAAATCTATCTTCTCAGTTTTTTTTTTAATACCAATGACTTTCTTACTCTCTCCATAAAACAACAACAAAAAAGTTATTGATTAATAATAATTGCTAATAATAATGAGTTTTAAAATAATACTGAGTAATAATATGTATCATTTACAAAACATATGCATTAATTCTATTTGCTCTTTAACTCAACTCAGAATTAAAGTTGTTCATTAACATGTTAAAAGTCATCAAGTGGAGCCTAATTATTAGAACTATTTCAGTTGTAAATTGTAACACAAATGTAAGACAAACTAGATTAAAAGTGTAGAGACTATATTTGTGTTTATATGTGTTCTTCTCTCTCTGCATCTCTTTGCCCCCTTGCCCTACGTAAATTTATTTAATTACCAAATAGACTCTCTCCAAAGGGTGGGGAAGATGGTTGCTAGAAGCCCAAGCCTAATCTTGCAGGACTTTTGCCAAATGAAAGTAAGTTTCTCTCTCTCCCAGCATCCATACAACAAATATCCTTGAAAATTCAGTTTGACATTGTTTTGGGGAAAATCCCTGCACCTCAGACCATTTCATCCATGTGCTAAGGGATACTAGAGGTCTACACTGAAGTGGGATAGATGTTTCTTCCTCTAAGGAAGAAAATGCTCCTCTAAGAAGAAATCAGAGAAACTGATTTCAAATTGATAGCTGATCACTTCAACAGGAGGAGAGGGCAATTCATCTGATTATAAGCATTAGACTCTTTTTCTTTAATAAACTGCCTCACATGTTGTCTAACCCATCCTTTTGCCTACTGACAGCTTAGTCTCCTCAATTTATTCCTTGTGCATGGAATTTTCTCCCATCATCTCTAGATGTATTCAAATTTTATTCATCTTTCAAGTTTGCTCCTTGAAGATTAATTCTTTTCTCATCATTCTAATGCTCACTGATTTTATTTTTCTTGTATATTTGCAGTGTTATTAGGTTTTTACTTAAATTTACTATTACAAAAGCCAAACCAAACTCACCGCCATATAGTCAATTCGACTCATAGGGACCCCTCCTTGGGTTTAGGAGGCAGTATCTCTGCAGGAGTAGATTGCCCAGTCTTCCTTCTGAGGAGTGGCTTGTTGTTGTTGTTGTTATGTGCCGTCGAGTCGGCCCCGACTCATAGCGACCCCTCCTTGGGTTTCCGAGGCAGTATCACTACGGAAGTAGGATTGCCCAACCTTCCCTCCAATAAGTGGCTGGTGGGTTTGAACCGCCAGCCTTCTGGTTAGCAGTCAAGTGCTTTAGCCACTGGTGGGTTTAAACTGCCAGCCTTCTGGTTAAGTCAAATGCCTTAGGCACTACATCACCAGAGCAAAAAAAAAAAAAAAATAGACACTGGTAAGAGAAATAGATGGAAAGCTGAGCTATAGTAAATTTTTAATGTAATTTTGTACAAGACCAAACCAGACTTGACATTAGAATTGTATTTCAGTATTTGATGAGGAAGAAGCTGAGATACGGGGATTTGGAAGAGAAATTTGCTGGAATCAGGTTAAAAATTCTGTTTCTATAATCAGAATAAGATTGTACATCTGAGCTTTGGTAGTGTAGTGCCTACGGCACTTGACTGTGAACCAGAAGGCTGGCGGTTCAAATCCACCAGCCACTCCTCGTAAGGAAGATGGGGCAATCTACTTCCGTAGTGATACCACCTCAGAAACCCAAGGAGGGGTCGCTTTGAGTCGGGTCCGACTTGACAGCACATAACAACAATTTACTTTTAAAAGTTCTAGAGAAATATTTTTGGGTACAAATGGATCTTACCCATTTTCTATTCTGAGCACAGCATGACACTAAAGGCTACCCAAAACTTTTCCTCCTATAAGCATCTTCACTACTTCCAAAAAAACAAAACAAAACAAAAAACTTGCTGTCATCAAATAGAATAGATTCCAAATCATAGCAACCCTATAGGAGAGAGTAGAACTGCCCCATAGGGTTTCCAAAGCTGTAAATTTTCATAGAAGAGGACTGCCACATATTTTTCCTGTGGAGTATCTGATGAATTCAAGCCACTAAATTTACAATTAGTAGCCAAGCACTTTAACCACACCAGAAAGTCAGCCAGACAACAAAAATTTAGAGAATTTTCCCTTTGCCAGGAATAGTCCTCTTGCTAGAGATTGAATGTTTTAAGACAGAGCAGTTGCCCTCAAGCAGGTTATCAGTTTATGAGTGTGTTAGAGAGAAGGGATTATAGGAAGAGAGATAAGAAACACATTTATAGGTAAACAAGTTATTTCAGGTGCTTGAAGGAGGAAAATTTAAAGTTAGCATTGATAATCTATACTGAATATTTTTATTACTTAATTATGTTCCTTCTTAAATCAATTGCTATTATGTCTTTTCAACAAATTGTGTCAATCCAGTTAGATCTTAAATATCTTGAATTGAAAAAAAAAAGAAAGAAAGAAAGAAAGAAACTCACTGTCAGAGTTGATTCTGACACATAGCGACCCCCATTGTGTTTCCAAAGCTGTAAATGTTTACGAGTCAGAAGCAGACCTCCGCATCTTTCTTCCACTGAGTCGCTGGCATATTCAAACCACAGACCTTTTGATTAGCATCCAAACACCTTAATCACTACACCACCAAACCAAAGGAAACCAAATGTGCTGCCATGGAGTCGGATCAGACTCATAGCAAATCCTCCTTGGGTTCCTGAGGTGGTATCACTATGGAATTGAATTGCCCAACTTTTCTTCCCAGGAATGGCTGGTGGATCTGAACCACCAGCCCTCTGGTTAGCAGTCAAATGCCTTTGGCACTATGCCACGAGAGCTCCTTCACCTACTTGAAAGCAGGTGTCATATTTGTTTAGTGAGTCCCATAAGACCTAGAGTCAGAACTGACTCAATGGCAATGGTTTTTTTTTTTTTTTTTTGCTTTTTAGTGGATACCTAGTCCCTGCATGGCAAAAATGATTAAGTACTTGGCTACTAACCAAAAGATTGGTTTCTTGAATCCACCAGAGACACCTTGGAAGAAAGATGTGGAAAATCTGTTTTCGAAAAGATCATAGCTATTGGAAACCCAAACAGTGCAGTCCTACTCTGAAACACATGAGTCACCACTAATAAGCATTAACTTGATGGTGATCATTTTTTGTTCTGTTTCATTCTTACAGGGGATATTTAATATTTTGATTGAGATATCGGAGAATAAAGGGGATATGAAATTTCAGTAATAATAGTTTACTAAATCTGTGGCTAACAAAAGGAATCCTTCCTGCTTGAAACTGTAAATTTTGTTGGGTCTCACTATTGCTGCTGTATGGATATATCAAGCAGCCTAAACAACAAATTCAAAATCTCAGTGGTTTACAACAATAAACATTTATGTCTTTCTCTTGTTTCTTCTTGTTGTGGCTGGCTAAAGAACCAGCCTCTGTCTCAGCCAAGCCAGCTTCATGGCAGTTGGAAAAAGACAATGAATGACCAAACCATGAAATAACTTTAATGATTCTGCTAGATGATCGTATACGTCATTTCTATTCATGTCCTATTAGCCAATTAAGTCATATGGTCAATGAGATGGTATGGGTTTCACTTCCCCCACCCCCCAAAAAAAATGGTATTTATCCTTGGATCCTAAGAAATAACTTCTAAAACCCTAGAGTTGCCCCAGAAACTGAAGTATGTTGATGAGACCTCCAGATCATACCTGAGGGTTTATGTTAATGAGTAATTTAGGTGGGAGTTGGCCAGCGGGAAAGATCATCCTGGGATATCAGTCAACCTCAGGGAAAGCAGAGCACAATTCAATCAATCATGCCTATGCGATGAGGCCCCAGTAAATGCTCTGGACATGGAAGTCCCATGTTGGGAATTCTCCCAGACCTCATCCTACAGGTCTCTTCTTTGTGCTGATTTTGATTTATATTGTATGAGGGCTTTAAATCAGAAGCCCTTGGTATGTGTAAACAGAGTGGTCTGGAAGCGGACCCTTAACTCCATTTTAAAGTCTTAACATGAATCTGGAATCCATGTTGGATTTTGAAGAAGGCTTTTCTAACAGCAGTTCCTTTAACCTTTATGCTACCCTACACCTTGATGCTGACCATATACCCTAAAGGAAACCTTCTTTTTCTGAAGTCTATCACAAGCAGGATATCACAGTCTATTCCCAGAGAGTTTTTTCACTGTGGTCAAACAGATGCAAGACATGATAGCTTATGTCTGAAGAGTTGATGTACAGCATTATCGGTAAATCTTTACAATGCACTTCCAGAAACAGAAATGATTGAGAAAACAATTTTTATAGCAGGTTACCTGAAAAACCTGTCCTGTCATGTGATGATCCTATAATAAACTGAAAAGCACATATGCTTGCATATGAACGCTTAACCAATCATGTAATCCCACATATATATTCTCCATCTATCCCTGCTAATTCCCCACTTTTAGATCTCCCACTTTGATTTTCCTAATTATCTTCCAGGCAATTATGATTTTGTAACCTTTAGTTTCTGCTCCAACTGCTCCTCATTGTCCAGTGGAGCAGCCATCTTCACCATGTGAGTTTGGATGTCTTCCTGGTCCAGACTAACTCTATCCTCAATAAATCTGTTTCGTCTTTACTTAAGCAGACTCTGTGACGTAGCTCTACAACAGTGTCCTTTGCAATAAAGCTGCAATAAGTGATTGCATCATGCTTTCTGTGAATTCTCTGAGTTGTTCTAGTGAATTATCAAGCCTGAGGCGGTAGTGAGAGTCAGCAGATCAGAAGTGACAGTAAGTCCTGAGGACTCCTGAGTATGTGTCTGACATCCTGAAGGAGATGGAAGGAATCCCAAATATACCCAGCAGGTCACATTTGAGGGTGCCATGGTCACTCCCAAGCTTACAACTAGCATCACTGTCTGGAAGACTAGGCCCTTTTATTTACGAAGTCTGACTTAAGTCTGGGTAGTTAGGGTCAGAAAGAGGAAAAAGAACTACATTTGCAGCAACTGTAAGAACAGAAGCAGAACAGAAATGGTGGAATAGAATTGAATAGATGGCATAAATGGATTATACTGACTTGATTTCCGCACAGATGGGAATCAATTGGATGGGAATATACACTCACCAAACTAAAAAAACCAAACTCACTGCTGTTGAGTCCGATCTGACTCATAGTGACCGCTCCTTGGGTTTCTCAGGAGGTATCACTACGGAAGCAGATTGCCCAATCTTCCTTCCGAGGAGTGGCTGGTGGGTTTGAACTGCATATACTCATCAGTAGGGTAGAAATATATCCTCCGTTATATGGAGCTGTTGGAAATCATGAAAAATGTCAGGGATGCATAATCTCTGACATAATGCATAAAAAGTCTCTTGCTTTTTTTTTTTTAAATTTTTTGTCTTATAGCATAAATTGGAAGCTCTGGTAGCATAGTTGCCTAAGGCATTTGATGGCTAACCAGAAGGCTGGTGGTTCAAACCCACAAGCCACTCCTCGGAAAGAAGTTTGAGCAATCTACTTCTGTAGTGATACTACTGTCTCGGAAACTCAAAGAGGGGTCACTATAAATTGGATCTGACTTGACAGCAGTAAGTTTAGTTTTTTGTGGAGCATAAATTACTACTACAAGATAGCTGTTGAATCTGTATGTGGGACATAGAGCTTGGTATGGCTTTTGTCTCCAGTTCCCTGAAAATAACCCTTGAAATTTGCCAGCAATTGAGGTTTCTTTGTTATATAAAATAGCTGGACAATATTTACATATGAGTAAATGTAGTTTGAGCCTCCAGTATCACACCTAGCAAATAACTTCAAGACAGAAAGGAAGAAGTGTGATGTAATCAGTCATTCATATTCATTGGCTTGATTGATTATGTGTATGCAATGAAGCACCAGTCATGACTATGCACTGCAGCTCTCATGACTATCATAAAGGACCCTGGACCTTGGAGCCTTGGGATTAATGATGCTTATGGAAGGACCACACCTTCCTGGGGATAAAACTCTCCTGAGGAGACTTCTCCCAGACCTCTCACCCTTTTTGTGCTTGTACCCTTTATCTGATAAATTAAAAATAGCCTTTTTCATTTGTGACTCATTGCAACAAATTATCAGATCAAAGAAAATAATGGAGGCAGCTGGTCTGGAGTAAGGGGAGTCATCGGGACTCCCTAGCTTGCAATTAACACCTACTAACAGAGAATTAGGAGCCCTGGTGGTGTAGTGCCTAAGGCATTTGACTGCTAACCAGAAGGCTGGTGGTTCAAACCCCCAGCCACTCCTCTGAAGGAAGACTGGGCAATCTACTTCCATAGTGATACTGCCTCAGAAACGCAAGGAGGAGTCACTATGAGTCAGATCTGACTAGACAGCATTGGGTTTGAAACCTAGCCCTGGGTGAGAAAAAGGGCTGTGTGGAGCGACTGGATCTGGACTGATCAGGGAAGGGAAGCTGAGATTCCCTTGGACCGGTTTGATACTACAAATTTGTGTCAGTAGAAATGTGATCAAATTCTACTCCTGACTCAGGGAAGTATGAGATTTTGCAGGAAAAAGAAAAAATGGGGTTATTTATTCTGAAAGTTTATTTTGGTCTTTAATTTCAGGGTGGTTACATTGATCTTTGATCTTTGGATGATGATTTTAGTCAGTGTCATCTGTAAATGAAAGTAAGCTGCTTTCTGTAAGTAATAGATAGTGTTCTCTATTACCTCACCATGTAATTGTCTCATATATGTTGTTCAGTCCGATCAGATAGATGTAGCACCTGTGGAGAGATTACTGTAATTGGTTGGGGTTTTCACCCTAGTCATCTTTTGGCTGCTTGGGATCTTAGGATCACCTTTAAGGCAATGCATGTGCAATGCCCTACAGAATGCCTGGAATTACATCATCAATACAGTATTATAGCGTATTTTAAAAACTCATTGAAAAAAAAAATCATTAACTAAGAAGTATTGAATTCTAGAGTCTACCTCTAAATCAGAGATCTTATTATCAATTATAGGTATTATAAGAGCCGAACTACTAACTGTACAAAATTTCTTCCCAGAAAATGTATATTTTATCTTTGTTTCTGTTATTTTTTCCTGCTACAGCGTTTGATAAGCTTACAGATGAATGTGCATATAATAACCAATTTTTAGATAAATTTTTTTCTTTTATTTTTATATAAAAAGGAAATACACAACCATTGTCCAACGGTTTTGCACAAACGACCTTGATTAAGATAAGATGGAAATGGCAACAAAGTCAAAACAAGGGATTTAGTCAAGCCTGAGATTTGTTTAAGGAGCTCTGGTGGTACCATGTTTAAGGCATTTAGCTCTGAACCAAAAAGACAGTGGTTTGAACACACCAGCTGCTCTATGGGAGAAATATGAAGCAGTCTGCTTCCATAAAGATTTATAGTCTTTGAAACCCTATGGGGCAGTTCTACTCTGGCCTAAAGGGTTGCTGAGTCAGAATAAACTCAGTGGCAGTGAGTTTGGTCTATGTTGATTAGTGGTACAAGATTTCAAAACAAGTCCAAACCAAACTAAATCCACTGCCCTTAAGTTGATTCCCACAAATAGCAACCCTATAGGAAAGAATGGATCTGTCCCATAGGGTTTCCAAGGCTGTATATCTTTACAGAAGCAGACTGACTCATCTATCTCCTGCAGGCTGGCTGGTGGGTTTAAACATCAACCTTTTGGTTAGCACCCAAATACCTTAATCCTTGAACCACTAGAGCTCTTCAACATAGACCATATTTGGCTAATTCTATATTCTGCTTAGCTTTGGCCTTGGAGTTCAGCACCCTCACTTCATAAGATATTAATAGTCACTGTTTACAAGGTAGCAGGCCAAACCTCTCACACAATTGTGTAGGCCCTCCTGAATGCTAAAGCCCTCTGTCCATACCAACCAGCCCTTCACAGACCCTGTCTCCATGGACATAGACACCATTTTCAATGGAAGTTCTTTCCAATGTGCAATCAGATGCATAGGAATTTTATGGTCAGAGCAGGAGGCTTGAGGTAGAGTTAAAAGGACAAACTGATCAAAATTGTCCACTAATATACTTGAACAAGAAAAATAAACAACAGCATCAATCTCTGCCTCTATGGAGACATGTATGAAAAAATTTAGCAGAAAAATTTTGGCAAAGGAGTCTAAAGTAAAGTGGAAAAAAAAATAGATCGAATCATACTTGTATATTGAGCACAAAAATGTGAAAAGATAGAAAAAGAAAGAGCTAACATAAAATGTATTATTACCTAAAATAAATGGAAATTTACCAATCATTAACCCTTCTTCCCCTGAAATAAAAACAAACAAACAAACACTGCCATCAAATCAATTTTGACTCATAGCTACCCTATAAGACAGAGTAGAACTACCCGATCGGGTTTCCAAGGCTGTTAATCTTTACAGAAACAGACTGCCTCATCTCTCCCGCAGAGTTGTTGGTGGATTCAAACCATTGAACTTTAGGTTAGCAACAAAATGCTTTAACCAGTGCACCACCAGAGCTCTTTTACCAACAGTTAGAGGAGAGAGAAAATGTTAAAACTTTGAAACGCAAAACTGAACAAACAAACAAACAAAAAAATTAAAAGCGAAGGGACAAATCTTCTCATACCATTCAGAGAAAGAGAAAGGACAAAAACAGGTGAAGATGTAGAATTTTTTTCAAAGCAAAATTGGCAAAAAGAAATTCACTTTTTGTATGCAAAAAACTCTTAGAGAAATAGAAAATAGGTTAAACTCTGAAGGAAAGAGAAAAATTCCTGAAATAGGCAGGTGGACCTAAGTATTTTTATAAAGAACTTCCAGGTTCTTAAATACATGAGAACAGGTTTTTCTATCAAGTTTGGAAAAGAAATAGAAATGATCACAATTTCATGGCCATTAACCATTTATTCCAGAAAAGAAAACAGATAGACATCAAAAAGTTCTCCTCAATGCCTTTAAATTCACTTTAAAGGCTATTTAAAGAAATTTTATTTAAGACATTAAGGGGAATAAGTGACAAAATGACATACTTGTCTGAAAAACTGCAGTTAAAGCAGAAAAGAATGACAGAATACTTAATTACTCCAAGAGAAATAGTTCCACATGTTTCAAGGGGACATGACAGAATAGTCATGTTCCCAGCTGGATCATAAAAAATAATCAAAACTAACATTAATATAGGAGTGTAAGGTTTGGGTAGGAGCTCTGGTAGCATAGTGCCGAAGACACTTGACTGCTCACCAGAAGGCTGGCTGTTCAAACCCACCAGCCACTCCTCGGAAGAAAGGTTGGGCAATCCTACTTCCGTAGTGATACTGCCTCGGAAACCCAAGGAGGAGTCACTATGAGTCGGGGCCAACTCAACGGCAAACAACAACAACAACAACAACAAGGTTTGGGTAGGAGCCCTGAAACCCTAGGCCCTTGACTTCAGTAAAATGGCAGGCCTGGGTCTGAGACCAGATTTCATCTGCATGTTTACCAACTTCTTTAAAACTCCATGTCCTTTGAACATATTAAAAGTCTGTAACTAAGGAGATTTTTTTTTTTTTTTTCTTTGTGTTCAAGCCAAGGATATGGAAAACATATCCTTAGGAAGGTCCTAATGCCAGTGGTTTATCAGACATCTCCAGTGTGCCAACTGCCTTCAGGAAATATGTGGCTCACATAGCTACTTTTAACAGAATGACTTAAAAAAGAATGCTTTGTAATTATCTTGTGACCACTGTGCATATCCACTTGTAGTCACATACTTCTGCAATTTAAGCTTGTAACAATCCCCATATCCCACCTATATACTTTATACCAGTCCCTCCTTCAAGATGTTCTGTATCCCACTTCTCTAAGTCACTGAGCACCAACCATAAATTTTATATGCTAGCTCTTGATTTTATCACATAAATATAGCTATTCACCTCCCCTTCCTTAGAGTGCTTGGTTTCATTTTTGTAAGACCTATCATGTCCCTGGTTCAAACTGATTTTGAATATTCAATAAATCTCTTTGTTTCAACCTTCACCAAGTACATGCTCTTACTCTTTCACAGGTTTAACAACAAAAATAAGTTTTTGACTGTATTTTCATACTTAGAAAAAAATGCCATACATTACTACCCATTCCAATTTATTCTTCTGAAAGTTGTTTATAAGGATTCTGTTAAGGATTAAGTTGTGTCTTCCAAAAAGATATGTTGAAGTTCTAATCCTTGTACCTGTGATTGTGACTGTTTGGAATTGGGGTTTCCTTTTATGTTAATGAAGTCATACCTGAATCAATTGATTCCTAAATCCAATCTTTTCTAAGTGGCATCTTATAAAAATAAAAAAGACACACACACACACACACACACACACACACAGGGGGAAGACACAATGCGATGACAAAGGCAGATGTATGTATAAGCCCAAGAATGCAAGGGTTGCTGGCAGCTACTAGAAGCTAAAAGGGACAAAGAACTCTCTTCTAGAGTCAAATCCCTGAATTCAGAGTTTTAGCCTCCAGATCTGTGAGAAAATAAATTTCTGTTCTTTAAAGCAGCCAATTGGTGATATTTTTGTTATAGCAACACCAGGAAGCTAAGATAGAGGCCTTTTGTTGTTGTTAGTTGCCTATCAAGTTGCTTGCTGGATGGTATTAAGTGCTCTAATATTAGCTGAAGGACAGGTCATTCAAACTCACCCAGAAGCACCTCAGAAGACAGGCTGGAAATTTGCTTCCAAAAGGTCACAGCCTTGACAACCCTGTATCGGTTGTGCTCTGACATACATCTGGTCTCCATGAAGCAGAGGCATAAAAGCAAAGGAACCATGCACTACACAAGCCAAGCCCCTCATCCCCAAGATTATCTCCTGCCTAAGTGACACCCAGATGGAAATGACACCATTACAGGTGTGTGTTTTTTAGTTCCTGACTTTTCTCTACCTTTTTAAATGTAAATATCCCTGGGAGATATAATAAAATGGACTTTCTCAGAGATTATAGTCCCTGGTGACTTTAAGGCCAACAAACTGAATGAAATGCACAGAGAGTAGAATTCAAAAAGGAATTGAGTTTGAAATGAGAAAAAAACAAAACAAAAACTTCTTATTCCAAGGTCTCCTTAGGACTTTTTACTTTATAAACTGAAAAATTTAGAGCGCACTACACCACCACATATCTGTCTGTCTTATAGTGATGACTTGTATGTTGCTGTGATGCTAGAAGCTATGACACATGTAATTCAAATACAAGCAGGATCCCCCATGGTGGACAGATTTCAGCAGAGCTTCCAGCCTAAGAGAGAATAGGAAGAAAGGTGAGGCAATCTTCTTCCAAAATGCAGTCAATGGAAACTTTATGGATCACAACTGAACACTGTGCCTGACTCACTTACTTTGGATATGTCATCAGAGGGAATCAATTGCTAGGAGAAAACATCATGTTTGGTGAAGCAGAGGGTCAGCAAAGGTGTGAAAGACACTTGGTGAGATGGTCCAGAACAGTAGCCACAGGGAAGGACTCAAATATGCCAACAATCTTGAGATGATGCAAGAGGAAGCATTTCACTCTGTTGTACATTAGGTCACCATGAGTCAGAGTTGACATGACAGCAGTTTTCAATCTATCTCTATCTATGTAAACTAAAGTGGATATTATGGTAGACTTCAAGAGGTGGACATCTATAGTATCTATCTTTACAGCTACAGATACTGTTTAAGCCTATCTCTTCCCTGTAATAATTAAAGTCTTTTTCCACACCTCCTTCCCTTAGTCAATCCTGTATTATATTATCAGGATAATGTTCTAACTTTGTGACTAAAGGTTTTAGGAGCTCTGGTAGCATAGTGCCTAAGGTACTTGATTGCTAACCAGAAGGCTGGAGATTCAAACCCACCAGCCACTCCTCGGAAGGAAGGTTAGGCAATCTACTTCCGTAGTGATACTGCCTCCGAAACCCAAGGAAGGGTCGCTATGAGTGGGGTCTGACTCGATGGCACATAACAACAAAAACAACAAAACAGGCAAAGTTGTATCGCCTTTCATTTGATTTCCTGCCTTCAGCCCCCCAATCTGTTGGAGACCAAGAAAAAGGCCACCAAAAGAACATGATTGCAAGGCACATTTCTAACGACAGCTAAAAGAAGGCAAGGCCCCTCTTATGGTTGAATGCTTGCTTGGCTCCAGCTTTGCAGGGCAGAATGTTGCACCAGCAGAATGTTTGCTAATCTGTTTCCCTGGGATAATGTTTTGCCATAAGAATAATATACCTTAGAAACCATTCTTTAGAATCAGGCACCTTAACAATCATATTGTTTTAGAATGATGTATTTTAGTGATTATTTGCTATTCCTGCAAGAGATATTAACCCAATTAATCATCCAATACATTTGGGCATGGGAAAATGCCTTTGGGTATGGGAAAAAGTAAAACTTTAACTTTTAAATAATAATTGATTGTCATTAGGAAATATTTGATTCTACTGTAGGAGAATATTTGATTGAATACTTGACTGTTTTAAGGAAATACCAAGAATAATGATGTAATCATATGCTTATGTATAAATAAAGCAGGACAGATACATCAGGCGTTGCTCTCACAGAATATGCAGTGCATCCACCTGGCCCCCGTTCCTTTTAAAAACTTTTAACCCTTTCATATAGCTTTGTTTCGTGACCTGTGCAGTTTTGCCGAACGTAGCAATTGGCGCCCAAACAGGGATCTGGAGCAGAACAGTGAGTGGCCCGGAGAGGACGCCCCACTGAGTAGAAATTGAAGCTTAATAAGGAAAAAGGGTAAGTGTAGGTGAACTCAGTAAGCTTTTCATTAAGCCAGGCTGACATGGGGAATTTTGGATCCCACGAAAGGGATCGTAATATTTCTGTTCTTAAGGCATTAGTTCAGGCTAGAGGTTTTTCTGTGTCTAAAAAGGAGTTGGAGAAATTTTTACAGTGTGTAGATCACTGTTGCCCTTGGTTTCCTCAGGAAGGAACGATTGATTTGACAGCCTGGGAAATCATCGGTAGACGAATGAACATTTAAAGAAACATGGGCTAGAGGATTTTCCGGAGTGTGTTTTTTTCTATTTGGAACATTTTAAAGCTGTGCTTAGAATTGGATAAGGGAATAAGTGTGGGCATAAATCCTAAAGTAGAAAAGGAAAAAAAGTGTGGGTATAGATCCTAAATTGAAAGAGTTAAAATTAAAAGAGGAGACAGTCAAGCAAAAATTAGAAACTGAACCCTCAAAAGTAAAGGAAAAGAAGTTATATCCTTCCTTACCATATTTAAATGAGGCTATTTCAGCTGTAACCATGCCCACTAGCGTTTGCTCTCCTCCACCTTTTAACCTTTTCCCTCTCTCAGGGAACGAAGTTAACTGTTTAACATCTTTTTACTCCTTTATCACCTATACAAGCTATGGTACAAAACGTGAGGACCATGGATGAGGATATTCCATTAGAACTGAAACATGTTTTTCTTGTAATAGAGTACACAGATCCACACACTAATCAACCAATGTGAGGACATAAAGCATTTTCTTTTAAAACTCTCAAAGATTTTAAACAAGCTGCTGCCACCTTTGAGCCAACAGCACCATTTGTAAAAATCTTAATAGAAATCATTACTCAGGAAGTTTTATGTCCGTATGATTGGTATATGCTAGCTAAAACTGCATTAGAGGGAGGAGATTATTTGATGTGGAAAATGTATTTTCATGATTTTTGTACAGAGCAAAGTATGAGAAATCAGCAACACAATGTCCTCATTAGTTTTGAAATGCTTTCTAGTACCGGGCAGTTTTTAGAGGTCACAACTCAATTAACTTATCCCTTACAAGCATATCAGCAGATATCGGCCACAGCCTCTCAGGCATGGTCTAAGTTACCAGCAAAACAAGCTGATAATTCTAGCTTTACAAAACTTACACAAGGGCCTACAAAACCCTTTGAACAATTTGTGATTAGGATAAGTGTAGCAGTCTCTCAGAGTGTTAGTGATAGCACAGCTGCTAATATTTTAATTAAGCAATTGGCTTCTGATAATTCCAACAAAGATTGTAAACAGGCTATGGCTGGATCAAAACAGACAATAACTATAACTGATATGATCTGAAAAGGTCAAGATGTAGGCACTCAAACTCACACAGCAAATATATTGGCTGCTGCTTTAACTAATTTAAAAATGTCTGGGGTGTATTTTGTTTGTGACAAAATGGTACATGTTTCTAAGCAATGTCCAAAGAAATTAGAAAAGAGAAACCCTCCTAATAATTTGGCTGGGGTTTCTCGAACTCTAAGAATGTGTCTAAAATGCAAGAAGGGAAAGCATTGGTCCTCAGAGCGTAGATCCAAAACTGATATTGATGGGAAACCTCTTTCAAAAAACTTCTCAAGAGGCTTACCCCAGCCCCAACAAACAATAGGGGCAGCTCTCTCCCTCACTCCACACTGATCATGCCCAAGCAAAGCAACCCTCCATTTTGTCCTTTTGCCACGCAACCCAGGGAAGTACAGGCTCTCTCCCTCACTCCATAAGTGATCATGCCCAAGCAAAGCGATCCTCCATTGAGTCCCTTTACCATGCAACCCAGGGAAGCACAGGATTGGACCTCTGTGCCACCACCTGAATCGTATTAATTCCAGAAATGCGTACTCAAATAATTGGAACAGGAATTTTTGGACCACTCCCTAAAGGGATAGTGGGAATTATAATGGATCATAGTGGGAATACACTGAAAAGACTTATGATAGATAGTACCAGGGGTTATTGATGAGGACTATGAGGAAGAAATTAAAGTAATAGCCTGGGTACAAAAAATTGTTAGCTTTTCTGAAGGAGCTAAAATAGCTCAACTTATTTTATTACCAATTTATTTTATTAGTATTGGAGTATATTTAAATAAACAAAGAGGTGAAAATGGATTTGGAAGTACAGATGTTGATTGCACTCAGGTTAATTGGATTCAACAAGTTACTAAAGATAGACCTTAATTAAGCATTTATATAAATGGCAAATTATTTATGGGACTCCTTGGCACAGGAGCTGATGTTTTGGTAATTGCAAAATGTCATTGGTCCCAACAATGGCCATTAGAAGTGGCAGATACTCAAGAGATTTAGGGGAAGTTTCTACCCCTGCTAGAAGCAGTGCAATGCTGTAGTGGGAAGACAGTGAAGGAAAATCTGGCATTTCTCAACCATATGTTTTAGAAAAAATTCCTGTAAATTGTGGAGTTGGGATGTATTAAGCAACATGGGATTATTGTTATTTAGTCCAACCACCCAAGTTACTGGTATGATGGTTTCACAAGGATTTAACCCTGTAAAAGTCTGGGGCTACTCAACAGGAAAAAATCCATCCAATTTCACCAGTAAGAAATGAGGGGAGAAAAGGATTAGGCTATCATACTTTATAGTAGGGACTACTGCACTGACTCCCCCACCCATGGCTGAACCTATTACTTGGCTTTCAGATGAACCTATTTGGCTGGAATAGTGACCCCTATCCAGGGAGAAACTTGCTGCATTACATGAACTTGTTCAGCACCAGTTGGATGCTGGACACATTGAACACTCTAATAGTCCATGGAATAGTCCAGTATTTGTTATAAAGAAAAAATCTGGCAAAAGTAGAATGTTACAAGATTTGTGAGCTATTAATCTTAACATGCAAACTATGGGACCTTTACAACCTGGCCTTCCTTCTCAAAAAATGATACCTCTTGATTGGTATTTAATAACTTTAGATTTAAAAGATTGCTGTTTTACTATTCCATTGCAACCAAAAGACAAGATTAGATTTGCTTTTTCTATCCCAGAAATTAATGTCTGAGCCCCTGCAAAACCACATAATTGGAAGGTTTTACCTCAGGGCATGAAAAATACTCCTACTATGTGCTAGAACTTTGTAGTGTGTGCAATAGAGCAGATGTGATCTATCTGGTCACAAGCCATTATTATCCATTATAGGGATGATATTCTTTGCAGTCATCCTGATAAACACATATTGAATCAAATTTTCTTACATTTAAACAAGAAGTTTTTATGTCATGGTTTGAAAATAGCTCCTGAAAAGGTTTAGAAAACTGCTCTATTTTCATACTTAGGACATATCATAGTAAATGAACTGTATGACCACAGAAAATTACTCTTTGATTAGACTCTTTAACTACTTTAAATGACTTTCAAAAGGTGTTAGGGGATATTAATTGGATACGGCCTTCTCTAGGCATCACTACTTGACAACTTAGTTAACTTTTTGATATTTTAAAGAAAGGTCCAGATTTCATTTCACGCAGACATTTAACTGAGGAAGCAAAGCAAAAATTAGCCCTGGTAGAGCAGCAGATGCCAGAGGCTCAATTATCCTGAATTGACACTACAGCCCCAGTACAAGGAATTATTTTAACCACACCTGAGAGCCCTACTGGAGTGTTATATCAAACCCAGGATGTGATAGAGTGGATTCATCTTCCTTATCAATTTTCTAATTCTATCACCATGTACCCTACTATGGTAGTTATTTGTATTAAAGGAAACTATTACATAGACATTAACAATTAACAGGAATAGATTTAACTATAATATATCAGGCATATACTAGACAACAATTACAAAACCTTATTTGCAATGATGTAGAGTGGCAAATTGTTATTGCTACATTTATAGGTCAATTAGACAATCATAGACCATCTCAGAAACTCCCACAAGTAGTGGAATCACATAAGTGGGTTTTTCCTTAAAAATGTCTTAATCATCCTATTCCCAATGCTTTAACAGTTTTTACTGATGGCACTAGTAAAGGAAAAGCAGGGTATCACTCTGCTATTAAAGATAGAGTCGAAGACACTTACTATACTTCAGCACAAAAGGCAGAAGCTTATGCTGTTTTACTTGCTTTTCAGGACTTCTTGTGCCAACCACTCAGTATTGTGACAGCCAGTATGTGGTTTATTTACTTACCCATGTTAAAATTGACAAAATTAAATATATATTTAATGAAGAATGATTAACTCTCTTTTTCACTTTACAAAAAGCAGTATGGGAGCACTTTTATCCATTTTACATCACACACATTAGAGCCCATATCCCCTTCATGGGCCCTCTCACTCAAGGGGATAAATGAGCAGGTGAACAACTTTACCTTCCTGTACTGGAAGCTATCCAATCACCTGCTTCTTTTCTTCAAAATAGCACTAGCTTACGTAAGCAATTCCAACTTACTAGAGAACAGGCTAGACAAATAATTTAAAAAAACTGTTCTTGCAATGTGCAACTCCCTGTGCCATTTTACAGCTTAAACCCTCGTGGGCTTTGACCCAACTATGTTTGGCAACTGGATGCCACCATGTACTTTCTTTTGGAAAGCAATCTTTTTACATGTTACTGTAGATACATATTTTGGATTTACTATGGCTTCAGCCTTAATAGACAAGGCAGTAAAACATGTTATTCATCACTTATTACATTGTTTTGCTTTTTGTAGACCTCCTAAACATTTAAAACCAGACAATGCCCCAGCTTACACAAGTAAATCTTTTTTACACTTTTTTTTTTCTTTTATTCTATCAACATTTCCACTGGTATCCTTTACAATCCTCAAGGCCAAAGCATTGTAGAAAGAAAACATTAAACAATAAAACTTTATTTAGAAAAACCAAAAGGAGAGTAACAGGGGAATATTGGAATAGCCCTATGAAAAGATTAAATAATGTCTTATATACCATAAATTTTTTGAACTGTGACATTGATAGGCAGTCTGCTGCTGACAGATATTTTTTAAAAGTAAAACGAGACACCACCTCAGTCAAAGTTCGGTGGAAGGATGTATTGACAGGTCAATGGAAGGGACCAGATCCACTATTAACATGGGGACAAGGATAAGCTTGTGTTTTTCCAGAAAACAATGACAAGCCCATATGGGTAACAGAGAGACTCGTCCGATATGATGGATCACATCCAACGCTGATTTCAGCGGCTGTCCCTACAGGATCGCTGGAGGAGGCAATGGCTACTGAGTCATCAGACAAGGGAAATGACACTACTGGACAAGAGACTCATGGAAATCATACCAATATTCAAGCATATGTTCGACCTCTGAATGCCCTCATGTTAGCGCATATATATAATGATTGTGCCATAAATGTTAACATAAGTTGTTTAAATATTTTTGAAACCAATGATGCTTTAGGAAATTATTATGGGAATGTAACCTGTAGTAACTGTTTGTTAACTCAGTGCCTAACTTCAAAAGTTCAATATGTATTAATAGTAACACAACCACATTATATAACCTTTCAGTAAATATCTTGGATGGCTGGTTTCATTCAGCAGGAGAATACTCCTTGTACTTATTACATCGAGGGCTTAGTAGATCTAAGTGCTTTATTGGGCTTTTGATTGCAGGCATAACTGCTCTTGCTGCAATAACAATTACTATGACTATGGCTGCTGTTGCACTACAATCCTCTATTCAGACAGCCCAATATACAAATGAGATTATCCAAAATACCCTAAAGGCATTAGTAGGTCAAGAAAATATTGATCAGGATTTTAAATTCAAAGTAGATATGTTAGAGGAAGTGGTACTATCATTAGGAGATGAGTTAGAAGCGAAAAGAGTAAGGCAGGCATTACATTGTGATTATTGATAAGAATACGTATATGTGACACCATACCCTGTGAATTTCATTGATTCTGAATTCACTTGGGAAAAAATCAAAATGAAAATATGAAGAGTTTGGCATAGTTCAAATATTAGTTTTGAAATTCAGGAATTCCATAAAAATATTCATAGGATAAAGGACAGTCATACACCCATGATTGATCCAAATCAAGTTGCAAATTCAATTCTTGATGAATTTAAAAGTCTTAATCCTTTTAAAGGGAGCTCTGGTAGCATAGTGCTTAAGGTACTTGACTGCTAACCAGAAGGCTGGTGGCTCAAACCCACCAGCCACTCCTCAGAAGGAAGGTTGCACAATCTACTTCCATAGTGATACTGCCTCAGCAACCCAAGGAGGGGTCGCTATGAGTTGTGCCTGACTCGATGGCACATAACAACAACAACAACAACAACAACAACTCTTTGAAAAGAATTTGTACATTTTTATATCACTTTTTACTACATGTAATAATGTTTTTAATATTATTACTTGGTTATTCTTTGGGTTCTGAGATTAATTCAATGTTTAGTTCAATCTTTAATGACTGAAGTACATTTACTTTGTTAAAAAAATATGAAAGGGGGAAATGTTGGAGACCAAGAAAAAGACCACCGAAAGAACATGATTGCAAGGCACATGTTCTAGCAACAGCTAAGAGAAGGCAAGGCCCCTCTTATGGTTGAATGCTTGCTTGGCTCCAGCTTTGTGTTCCTGGGGCAGAACGTTGCCACAGCAGAATGTTTGCTAACCTGTTTCCTGGGGTAATGTTTTGCCTTAAGAATAGTATACCTTAGAAACCATTCTTTAGAATCATGTACCTTAATAATCATATTATGTTTCAGAATGATGTATTTTAGTGATTATTTTCTAGTCCTGTAAGAGATATTAACCCAATTAAGCATCCAATACATTTGGGCATGGGAAAATGCCTTTGGGTAAGGAAAGAGTAAAAGTTTAACTTTTAAATAGTAATTGACAGTTATAAAGAAATACTTGATTTTACTGTAGAAGAGCATTTGATTGAATACTTGATTGTTTTAAGGAAATACCAAAAATAATGTTGTAATTATATGCTTATGTATAAATAAAGCAGGATGGATAAAACAGGTGTTGCTCTCACAGAATGTGCAGGGCATCTGCCTGGCCCCCGTTCCTTTTAAAAAACTTTTAATCCTTTCATATCACTTTGTTTCATGACCTGTGTGGTTTTTCTGGATTTGGCACTTCTCCTCAGCAAAATACTTACAGTTTAAGAACACCACCAGTTACCGGACCTGGTGTAAAGCACTATTATCTTTTCTTGATCCACACGTGTTTAGTTTAAAATGTTCTTTTAAATAGAAATATTTATGATGTCACTTTCCTACCCAAACACCTAAATATCTGTTAGATATTATTTTCCTATGAAGAAAATAAGTCACTTAGAGTCTCAGTAAACTCCACCTCCACTTTCTAAACATTATCTTATGCTTCCCTTGTCACTCCTCCACTCTAGACACATTGCTGCTATACAACCTTTGATATGAATATACCATACTTTTTTTTAATGCCTATGAACAACAGTATAATTAAGAATATGAGGAATCAGGTATAAAGTTGAAAAAAGTATAAAAGAAGGTGGTATCTTTGAAGGTCAATTTGCAAATAGCTACTAAAATTTTAATGGCACATTTATTTTTCACAATTCCTCTACTTTTTGGAGTACATGCTAGAGAAGGGCAAAAGATGTAGTAAACATATATGAACAAAAAGATGTGCTTTTCAGCAATAACAAGGTAGGAAGAGAAGGAAGGGGAAATGACATAGGAGTGAGAAGAAAGGGAATAGAGGCAGGCAGAGTGAGCAGGAAGATGGATGGATAGAGAGATGCTGAAAAGAAAAGGAGTAAGAGAGAAAAAAAAAAGAGAGCTTAGCTTCTTCTCAACTTTCCCTCCTAGAATGTTCTGGCAGAATGAAAAAATCTCTAAAACTCAGTTACTATAACATAAAAAAAAACTTAAGGATAACTTTTTCCATTTATTTGCTTGTACTGCTCTTTCCATTTGAAGCATCCTTCCTGAAATCACTGCTCATAGAAATCCTATCTACCTGGAAGACCCAGTTTGAACACCACACTTACATAAAATTTTTTTCTGTTCTTCTCTCCCATCACTCTCTACTCACATCTCAAATTGCAAAATAATGCAAGAATGAGAATTGAGAAAATTATTTATCTGTAACTCTCTCATAAAGATTTATAAATTACTGATGTTTGAATAAGAGTTTTTAAAAAAATTCTTTGATTTATCTTTGTATTTCCTCCAATATTTAACACAGAGCTGTACACATGTTGTTGTTGTTGTTATGTGCCGTCGAGTCAAACCCGACTCATAGCGACCCCTCCTTGGGTTTCCAAGGCAGTATCACTACGAAGTAGGATTGCCCAACCTTCCTTCCGAGGAGTGGCTGGTGGGTTTGAACCGCCAGCCGTCTAGTTAGCAGGCAAGTGTCTTAGCCACTATGCTACCAGAGCTCCCACATAGTAAATGCTACCAGAGCTGTACACATAGTAAATACATAAAAATGTGTACTGATTGAATGAATTCTTGCTTTAATTCCCAACTTTTTCCAGGATGTGTAGACACATTCCTAATTTCCAGCACAAGCTAG
>NW_006921790.1:4302956-4312134 GCF_000298275.1 Orycteropus afer afer
TAACAACAAAAACAACTATATATGTATATATATATATATACACACACACACACACACATACATATATATATATTTTTAAAAAAGGATTCCAATGGGCAACACAAAATGAGCTTTGATGGCATATAGTGGTCAAAACATTTGCCTGCTAAGCAGAAGATCGATGGATTGAACCCACCAGCTGCTCTGTGGGAGACAGATGAGGCAGTCTGCTTCTACAAAGATTTACAACCTTGAAAATCCTATGAGGCTATTCTACTCTGTCCTAAAGTGTTGCTATGAGTTGGAATCGATGGATGGCAGTGAATTTAGATTTCTGATTTATGGCTGATATTATCAAAGTATTTATTTCTGTATATTGTGACCGTAATGCTATTTTTCTCTAGTTAAGCAAGATTTACCTGCTATAAATAAGAAGCCATATTTATTATTATTCAATACTGGTAAACAAACATCAATTCCTTAGGATCAGAAATTTGAATTCTGGCCAACTAGGATGGTCCTGGTTGAGTAATCTAAGTATTTATTGTTAATGGAAAATTACTTTATAAAAATAGAAACAGTTGGAAGGATTTTGAGAAGGTGTGGACTCAGCTGCAAACTTTCCTCCAAAGAACATTGGTCAACAACAAAAGCAGCCTTGTGGAAAGAAAGAAGCAGTAAAGAAAATGTCAAGCAAATAATCAAGATATTTACATTTCTTGCAGAAATTCTAAATGTTTTGCATGAGTCAGCTAATAATTCATTAAAGTGGATTGTACTGAGTATTTCATAGCCTATTTTATTGCTCTCTTGTCTGTCTAAATACACTCCTTTTTGATAACCATTTTTTTTATACTTCAGTCTTTGTATGAAATTATTTTTGGTGTTTCTCCTCTAAGTAAATAATAAAAGTGAGTATTCACATGGATTTGATTGGTATAGCTGACACGGAATTTGTCTATGTTCTCTCATAGTGGGATTTAAGTCTGTTACTTTCTTTCACCTCAAGTCAAAAAAACCATGAGTATTACTTTGAGCAAAGCATGATGACTGGTGGAAGATACAAAAGTGAAGGAGGTAATGTTTTTCTTCCTGAAAAATTGTAATCCAATAAGCAATATGGCAACACATAAAAGAAGTCAACTCAGTACACTGCCTTTTAAACGGTTTAGATTCCTGCTCTTTCATTTAGTCATTATGAAACCCTGAGCAAATATTCCATAAATATTAGGATTTTTATCTATGAAATGGAAATAAAAATATCTTGGCAGAATTACTATGGCTAAATGCAATACATATAAATAACTTTAATTTACCTTCAGAATCCCCTAAAAGGGAAGATTTTATAATTTATCTCATTTGAGAGCTGGAGGTGACTTTTTCCAGAGATTTGAACAAAATGCTAGAATACTTCATCTAATGTGAAGAAAACCAAGTATCTCTCATAATGTCTTTTAGAAATTTCATTTTGTTTGGATGTGTAGAATTTCTTCCAAGTTCTTGTTTTCACAGATTTCTCTTCACACTTGTGCCTTGGGATTGTTCCCCTTGTTCAAATTCATATTAACCTATATATGGAATCCACTTTTGTTTCCTAATTTCTGCTATAAACTGCTCCTACAGGCTTGAGCATAGAAGATTGTTGCTACTAGATGTCATCAGGTCGGTTCCAATTCACAGTGACCCTATGTACAAAATAATAAAACACTGTTCAGTCCTATGCCATCATCAAAATCTGTGCTAGCCTTAAGCCCATCATCACAGCCATCTCACTAAGGATCTTCCTTTTTCTCATTGATCCTCCGCTTTACCAAGCCTGATTATCTTTCTTCAGGGGCTGGTCCTTTCTGACAGCACAGCCAAAGTACAAGACATGAAATCTGGCCATTCTCACTTCTAAGAAGCATTCTGACAGATTTGTTTGTTCTCCTGTCAGTCCATGACATTCCGTGAAAAGTATTCTTCACCAACACCACAATTAAAATACATCAATTCTTCCTCAGACTTCCTTATTCATTGTCCAGCTTTCAAATGAATATAAGGAGATTAAAAATACCACAGCTTAGGTCAGGCACACCTCAGTCTTCAAAGTGATATCATTACTCTTTAGCACATTAAAGTGGTCTTTTGCAGCAGATATGCCCAGTGAAATATGTCCACTGATTTCTTGACTGCTACTACTACCATTCAGTACCTGTCAGTTTGGCTTACTGTGGTGACCTGTGTTTCGCTGTAAGACTGAAAGCCATGCCACACATATTTCAAATACCAGCAGGGTCATCCATGGTGGACAGGTTTAAACAGAGCTTCCAGACTAAGACAGACTGGGAAGAACAATGTGGCCATCTACTTCTGAAAAAATTGATCACTGAAACTCTTATGAATAGCAGTGAAACACTGCTGATTAGTAGTGGGAAACTTTAGAAGAGCCATGAAACACTGTCAGGTACAGTGTCAGAAGATGAGCCTCTCAGCATTGAAGGCACACAAAATACAACTGGGGAGAAGCTGCCTCCTCAAAGTTGAATCGACCTTAATGAAATGTATGGAAGAAAGCCTTTGGGACCTTCATTTGCTGATGAGGCATGAGTCAAAATGGGAAGAAACAGCTTCAAACATTCATTAATAATAGGAGCATGGAAAGTATGAAGTATGACCCTAGGAAAATTAGAAGTTGTCAAAAATGAAATGGAACACATGAAGATTGATATCATAGACATTAGGAAGCTGAAATGGGCTGGTATTAGCCATTTTGAATTAGACAATAATATGGTCTACCAAGCTAGGAATAACAAATTGAAGAGCAATAATGTTGCATTCATTGTCAGAAAGAACATTTCAGTATCTATTCTGAAGCACAATGCTGTCAGTAATAGTACAATAGTACAAATAGTACAATATCCATACACCTCCAAGAAAGATCAGTTAATATTATTATCATTCAAATTTATGCACCAACCACTAAAGCCAAAGATGAAGAAATTGAAGATTTCTACCATCTTCTGCAGCCTAAAATTGACCAAACATGCAATCAAGATGTACTGATAATTACTAGTGACTGCAATGCAAAAGTTGGAAGCAAGAAGCTAATTGGAAAAAATGACCTTGGTAAAAGAAATGATGCTACTGATTACATGAAAGGATTTTGTAAGACCAACGACTTACTCATTGCAAATGCCTTTTCTCAACAACATAAAAGGCCAGCTATACACATGGAACTCTCAGATGAAATACACAGGAATCAAATTGACTATATCTGTGGAAAGAGGTAATGGAGAAGTTGTATATAATCAGTCAAAACAATAGCAGAAGCTGACTGTGGAACAGACCATCAGTTGCTCATATGAAAATTCTAATTGAAGCTGAAGAAAATTAAAAGATGAGAGCAAAAATACAATCTTGATATCCCATCTGAATACAGAGAGCATCTGAAGAATAGATTTGATGCATTGAATACCAATGACTGAAGACCAGACAAGAAACCAAAAGTTCATTAAAAAGACAGGAAAGGAAGAAAAGACAAGAATGAATATCAGAAGAGACTCTGAAAATTGCTCTTGAAAGAAGAGTAGTTAAAGTAAATGGAAGAAATGATGAAATGAAAAATCTCAACAGATTTCAAAGGGCAGCTCAAGAAGAAAAAGCATTATAATGAAATGTGCAAAGACCTAGAGTTAGAAAACCAAAAGGGAAGAACACCCTTGGCATTTCTCATTCAGTAGGAACTAAGGAAAAAAGTCAAGCCTCAAGTTGCACTATCAAAGGATTCTATGGGCAAAATATTGAACAACATAGAAAGCATCAAAAGAAGATGAAAGAAGTACACAGAGAATTGTTCGATGTTCAACTATTTCAAGAGATAGTATATGATCAAGAACCAATGATATTGATGAAAGAAATCCAAGCTGCACTGAAGATAGTGGAGAAAAACTAGGCTCCAGGAATGGACAGAAAACTCACTGAGATATCAACTATGCAAAAGCATTGGACAGTGTAAGTCATAACAATGAATAAAATTGTGAAGAGTGGCAATTCAAGAACACTTAATTGTACTCATGAGGAACCCATACACAGACCAAGAGGCAGTCATTTGAACAGAACAATGGTACACTGCAGGTTTAAAATCAGGAAGGGTGTGCATCAGGGTTATATCCTTTCACCATCCTTATTCAAACTTCATACTGAGCAAATAATCTGAGGAACTGGACTATATGAAGAAGAGTGCAGCATCATGATTGGAGAAAGATTCAATAACAACCTGTGATATGCACAATGAACAATCTTACTTGTTGAAAGTGAAGATGACTTGAAGCACTTACTGATGAATATCAAAGACTATGGCCTTCAGTATGAATTACACCTCAACATAAAACAAAAGTCCTCACAACTGGACCAATAAGCAACATCACAATAAATGGAGAATAGATTGAGGTTACACAAAATTTCATTTTACAAGGATACACAATCAACACTCATGGAAGCAGCAGTCAAGAAATCAGATGTCTTATTACACTGGGAAAATCTGTTGAAAAAGACCTCTTTAAACTATGAAGGAGCAAAGATGTGACTTTGAAGACTAAAGTGCACCTAATTCAAGCCATGGTATTTTAAATTGCCTCATATGCATGTGTAAGCTGGACAATGAATAAAGAAGACTGAAGAAGAGGTGATACTTTTGAATTGCAGTATTGGTGAAGAGTTCTGAAAATTCCATGGATTTCCAGAAGAAGGAACAAATCTGTCCTGAGAGAAGTGCAGCCAAAATGGTCATTATGAGCAAGAATGGCCAGATTTCATCTCAATACTTTGGTAATGTTGTCAGAAGGGACCATTCCCTAGAGAAAGATCTTATGCTTGGTAAAAAGGGGAAAACCCTCAAAGAGATTAATTTACTCAGTGGCTACAACAATGAGCTGAAGTATAGCAAGGATTGTGAGGATGGTTCAAGACTGGGCAATGTTTTGTTCTGTTTTATATTTGGTCTCTATGAGTCAGACCCAATTCGATGGCACCTAATCAACAACTTACATGGGGATTGATTATGAATCCATGTTGACATCATGCTTCTTAACATTTTAAAGAGGTCTTTTGCAACACATTGGCCCAGTGCAATGTGACATCTGATTTCTTGACTGCTGCTTCCATGAGTGTTAATTGTAGATCCAAGTAAAATGAAATCCCTGACAACTTCAATCTTTTCTCCATTAATCATGATGTTGCTTATTGTTCTACTAACCACAAAATGTAAAGAAGAAGATATTGAAGATTTTTACCAACTTCTCCTGACTGAAAGTGACCAAATATGCAATCAAGAAGGATTGATAATTATTGGTGATTGGATTGCAAAACTTTTAAACAAAAAAGAAGCATCAGCAGTTAGAAAAATATGGCCTTCATAATAGAAGTGATGTCAGTGACTGCCTGATAGAATTTTGCAAGACCAATGCCTTATTTATGGCAAACACATTTTTTCTACAACCTAAAAAATGACTATACATGTGGACTTTGCCAGATGGCATACACAGGAATCAAGTTGACTATATCTTTGGAAAGAGGCAATGAAGGAGCTCAATATCATCACTCAGAACAAGATCAGGAGTTGACTGTGGAACAGACATTGCAATTGCTCATATGCAAGTTCAAGTTGAAAATGAAGAAAATTAAAACAAGTTCATGAAAGCCAAATAGGAACTTGAGTGTATTCCACCTGAATTTAGAGAACATCTGAAGAATAGATTTGACACATTTAATACCAATGACCAAAGAAAGACAAGATGTGGGATGACATTAAGAACATTATATGTGAGGAAAACAAAGGGTCATTAAAAGGACAGGAAAGGAAGAAAAGACAAAAAAATAGATGTCAGAAAAGACTGGAAATTCCTTTTGAATGTAGAGTAGTTAAAGCAAATGAAACAAATGATTAAAGTGCTGAACAGAAGATTTCAAAGGGCAGCTGGAGAAGTAAAGTATTATAAAGAAAATGTGCAAAGACCTGGAGACACACAAAAAAATGGGGGGGGGGGCACATGCTCATAATTTCTCAAACTTAAGGAACTGAAGAAAAAATTTAAACCTCGAGTTGCAGTATGGAAGGAGTCTATGGGAAAAGTACTGAATGATGAAGGAAACATCAAAAGCAGATGGAAGGAGAGGGTTCTAGTAAAATGGCAGAATAGGCATACAAACTACACAGACTCTCTTCAACAAAGAAAAGGGGAACCAATTAACTCAGATACAGAAGATAACCCTTGAGACCTGAGCTATGAAAGGAAGTAGACTAAACTATAACTAATAAAAGAAGTGGACTAAACTCTAACTAGTAGAAGAACCTGCATGAAAACACCAAAAAAGGAGACATATGGAGTTGTGGTCTGTCAGCACTCCTAATGGCATGGACAGCTTGGATATTTCCAAGTGGTGTTAGGACTAAGAATTAAAGTAAAAATTGGCCCTGCTACCCAGGGGCTGAATGGATTGCATGGGTAGCTGGTGAATAAAAGGGGAGGCAATGAAGAGGAAGAGGAGCTTAGCTGTGGAATTTTAGCTATACGGAGGGTGCAGCCATTGTGAATGTTTACAAGTGCTTCAATCATTTGGGATATTTAAAACCACAGTGCTCTCTCTGATTCCAGGGACCTAAGAATAGGCTCCACTTGCCTGGGACCACGAGGACATTCCAGACATGAACAACTGGAGAAGTGTGATATTCCCCTTATAACTCTTATACCCCACACCCTCTTGGTGAGGGGAGGTGCAGACATCTCTCATTCCAACTTACCCTCTGGGCCCGCAAGAATTACATACAAGTCTGTGTGTTTTGACAAAGCCTGGTTGCCTGGCCTTGCTCTGCACAGATTATTTTTCCTTTTTTTTTTTTTTTCTTCAGTTTCTTTGTTTTTGTCTGTTTTAAAACTATTATTATTATTATCATTATTCTCTCTCTCTCTTTTATTTATTTATTTATTTATTTATTTTGTCTTTTTTATTCTTATTCTTTCTTCTTCCCTTTCCAGGTTCTAGGTTTCAGCTTTTTCTCTCCTCTTGTTCCTGGTTCCCATTTTTTTTTCCTTTATCTTGATTCTCCCCATTCATTCTTTTCCTTTTTGGGTTTTTCCTATTTTTTCCTTCATTGTTTTCCTACACTACTTCTTTTCTCTTATTGCCCTTTCCCAGAAATTGCAGGGATCTTATTTTTTCCTTTTCTTTTCTTTTTTCTTTTTCTGGTGATTATTCCTGTGTGTTTATGCAGTGTGTTTTTTGTCTACTTACTTTTACTTTTTTAAGTATTTCTCCATCATTGTTTTTGTCTAACTGAGTGAGAGACAGCAACCATGCACATACAATGCAACCACATTCATACCTCCTATAGCTCCAATTACTGAGTGAGAGCCACCACTTCCTTCTCAACAAAGTGGTCAATGACAAATGACCACCAAGAAGAGCCTGACTCACCCTTAACTGCTCTTCACAAACAGTTAACAGAGATCTACATACAACAATGTCACAATGTCTCAGAGACAATAGTTTATCATAGTCCACACAAAGTAACAAGATAAAGTAGTAGAAACAAAGGAGCAGAATACAGACACAGAACACATACCTAAAGAAGAACCAGCATTGGAACCCTTAATAAGGAAGTCAAAAGAATTATACTTAGGTATATTCAAAGGATTGAGAGACAGATCAAGGAAAACATTGAAAAATTAAGAAAAACACAGACAAAACGCTAGAAAATTTTCAGAAGAAAATACAAGAACAAAATGATGAAATAAATGAAAAATTAGAAATGACACAAAATCTACATATAGAAATCCAGAAGATTAATACCAAATTTTCAGAAATAGATAACACATTGAAAGTGCAAAGGAGTAGAATCAATTCAATGGAAGACAGAATTAATAAGACGGAAGACAAATACCTGAATACTTGATCAATCAGAAAAAAGATCAAAACAAAATGAAGAAACTCTAAGATCCATGTTGGATACCACCAAAAGGAATAACCTATGTGTAACTGGAATTCCAGTACACAAACAGAAAAGGAAAAAGACTAAGAAAATTTCCCAAGATTTGTTGGAAGAGAGCTTCCCTGATATGATGAAAGATGATAATACATCCATGCAGGAAATCTAACAAATCCCAAACAGGATAGACCCCAAAAGAAAATCACCAAGACATATCATCATCAAACTTATCAAAATCAAGACAAACAAAGAATCCTAAAAGCAGCATGGGAAAAAATGAAAAGTCATCTACAAAGTACAACCAATAAGAATAATCTCTGATTTCTCAGCAGAAACCATGCAGGCAAGAAGACAATGAGATGGTATGTATAAAACCCTGAAAGAGAAGAATTTCAAACCAAGAATTTTTTAACCAACAAATTGTCTCTCAAATATGATGGTGAAATTAAAAGATTTCCAGATAAGCAGAAATTAAGGGAATTTGTTAAAACCAGACCAACCTTACAAGAAATGCTAAAGAGAGTCCTCTGAACAGAGAACCAATAATAGCAAAGAACAACTGACCATTAATGCACAAGATGACATAACCCAGAAACCAATGCAGCCATGGGGGTATCCAAAGTAAAATAAGCTTACAAAATTATAAACAGGGGACCAGAGACATGAATTGGCAAATGAGGACAGCTACAAACCAAAATGAGGGGAAAAAATAGCATAGTTACAGAATTTCAAAATGGTGAGGAAGTTAAGAGAGTTGAAAGATAAGATAGACTGTTCTAAACTTGGGGAGAAAATTATAAATCACAGGATAACTTCAAAGAAAAATGATAAACCTCACAATAAAAATGAAAAACATCACAATAAAAAAGAGAACAATACAAATATTTAGCAAATTCTAAAACAATAGCAACAAAGGAAATGATAACAAGATTCATAAATATAATGAACTCAACACAGAAAATTATATGGAACAAAGAAACCAGAAACACCATGAAAAAACACATAACAAAATGACAGCAACCAATTCATACTTGTCAATAACTACACTGATTGTCAATGGATCAAATGCACCATTCAAGATACAAAGAGTTGCAGAGTGAATAATAAAACATAACCCACCAATATGCTGTCTATAAGAAACACAAGTTAGAGCCAAAGACAAAGATAGACTAAAAATCAAAGGTTGTAAAAGATATATCAAGCAAATGGCAACCAAAAAAAAAAAAAAAAAAA
>NW_006921790.1:4314294-4318496 GCF_000298275.1 Orycteropus afer afer
ATTCCATTGTGTGTATGTACCATAGTTTGGTTATCCATTCCTCAGTTGATGGACATCTAGGTTGTTTCCATGTTTTGGCTATTGTAAATAGAAAAGCACTGAAAAATTGCAAAGCATCTTTCAGATCAAAATGCTACCAAATTAGAAATCAACAATAGGAAGATCAACAGAAAAAGAGCAAGCATATGGAAACTGAACTACACCCTCCTTAAGAATGACTGGGTAATAGAAGAAATAAAAAATGGAATTAAAAATCCCTTGAGTCAAACATGAGTGAAAGCACAACATACCAAAATCTTTGAGACACAGCAAAGCAGTGATTAGAGACCAATTTATAGCAATAGATGTACACATCAAAAAGGAAAAAATAGCCAAAATCAACACCTTAAACTAACATCTCCAACAATTAGAAAAAGAACAGCAAGAAAAGCCTACAGTCACCAGAAGAAAGGAAATGATAAAGATTCAAGCAGAAATCAAACAGAAAATAGAAAGACAATAGAGAAAATCAACAAGGCTAGAAGTTGGTTTGTGAAAAGATTAATAAAATTGACAAACCACTGGCAAATTTAACAAAGGAAAAGAGAGAAAGAACATAAATAACATGATAAGGAACAAAATAGGTGGCATCACAACAGAACCAACTGAAATAAAAAGAATAATATCAGGATACTAAGAAGAACTATACTCCAACAAATTTGAAAACCTGAAAGAAATAGACAGATTTCTAGAAACACACAACTTACCTAAACTAACAATGACAGGTGGAAAAGTTGAACAGATCCATGACAAAAGAAGAAATTGAACAGGTCATAAAAAGATTAGTAGCAAAAAAATGTACTGGCCCAGATTGTTTCACTGGAGAATTCTATGAAATATTCAGAGAAAAACTGACACCAATTCTATTCAAACTATTCCAAAACATAGAAAAGGATGGAATTCTTCTGAATTCATTTTATAAAGCAAGCATAAATTTGATACCAAAATCAGGCAAATTATTACTAAAAAGGAAAACTACAGACCAATATTCCTCTTGAATATAGATGCAAAAATCTTCAACAAAATCCTAGCCATTGGATAGCTAAATTATGGTCATTCACACAGTGGAATACTATACTACATTAAAGAACAATGAAGGATATGCAAATCATCTCACAATGTGGATGAGCATGGAGGACATAATGCTGAGTTAAATAAGTCAATTGCAGAAGGACAAATACTGTATGAGCCCATTACTGTAAAAAGACAAAGAAGGATTTGCAGTTACTGGGTGTGGAGGGCAGGGGAGGCATTAATTTGGGGCTAGTTAGGTGCCACATACTGATGTAGGTAAGGGGAGGGATGGTATAGAAAGAGTCTGTGACTGCTGTGATAGCATTAGGAAAAGAGAGGACACCAAATTGTGCACATAAGATACAGACAACAGATGCTGATACCAATCAGTATATTCACAATACTGCATTTCCATTAACACCAAACATCAGGCTACAGATAAACACTTAAACATCTGAGACGATCAGATGGGGGTCAGTGAACAGGACTATATTCTAGACTAAGGATAGATTCAGCTGAGGCTAAACTTGCACAGATACCAGTGATACAAAATACCCACAATCCTTACAGAAACGACAGAAGACAGACATAGAGTAATACTTCAAAGACAGACACCGTGGAGAGAGATCCAATGGATATACCGACTCAGGACCATAGTACTGGTGGACACCAGACTCAATTGGCACAACAAAATACATTTAAATCTTGTTCCTCATCCTACATTGGTGAATAGCGACTAGGGTCTTAAAAGCTTTCAAGAGGTCATCTAAGATGTCACTAATCATCTCCTATTATCTGAAGTGAAGAAGAGAAGCAAAAAAAACAAGGGGATTTGGGAGCAATCAGCCCTAGGACATGATGGACCTTAAGACCTGAACTAGATGGTGCCGAGCTATCGATGCCAACCATTCAGGAAAGGATCAAAACTAGAGATCATGGATAGAGTGGGAGGAAAAACATAGAACAAAATCCAAAACTACACTAATGGCTAAAACTACTGGTCAGATGGAGTCTGGTGAGACCCTCCAATACCATGGCTCTGGAATATATTCTAGGCCTGGAATAAAATTTACTCCCAGGGGCTGGCTCTCAACTCAATAGTGAACAAGAGGTACACACAGACCACTCAACCCAGGGTGACATACCCACATACTCTATGGAAATGCATCCCTTGGAGCAATCGACCACGGGACACCAGAGGGGCAGCATTCACACAGAGGAAATGCAGGATACACAAGAGTCCATAACTGTGAGTGGCACAGAGAGGGGGTGGTTACTGGGCAGGGAGGGAAGGAGTCTGGGTTAGGATTGGGGATGGTAAATGGGGAGTGAAAAAAAAAAAATCCTAGCCAATAGACTCTAACAACATATCAAGAAAATAATTCATTATAAACAAGTGGGGTTCATATAAGGTATGCAAGGATGTTTCAACATTAGAAAAACAATCAACATCATCCATAACATAAATCAAACAAAGAAAAAGAACCACATAATTATATCAATGATGCAGAAAAGGCATTTGATAAAATCCAACACCCATTCCTGATAAAAACGTTCAGAAAAATAGGAATAGATGGGACATTCCTCAACATAATAAAGGTCATATATGCAAAACCAACAACCAATATTATTCTCAATGGAGAGAGACTGAAACCATTCTCCTTGCAAATAAAAACCAGACAAGGATGCCCTCTATCACCACTTCTGTTCAACATTTTTTTTGAAAGTCCTAGCCAGGGCAATAAGACAAGAAAGGGAAATCAATGGCATCCAAATCAGTAAGGAAGAAATTAAACTACCCCTATTTGCTGATAATATGATCCTGTACCTAGAAATCCCAAAAGACTCAGCAAAAAATTTACTGGAACTAATTGAGAGATTTAGCATTATGTCAGGATACAAGATCAAGATCCAAAAATCAGTTAGATTACTCTACACCAGCAAAGAGATTGCTGAAAAAGAAATAAAAAAATCAATACCAGTTACAAAAGCTACCAAAAAAAAAAAAAAAAACCCTTGGGAATAAATCTTACCAGGGACACAAAAGACCACAAAGAAAACTTTAAACAACTACTTCAAGAAACCATAAGAAATCTACATAAATGGAAGAACATAACATACTTGTGGATGGGAAGATTGAACATTGTGAAAATATCAATTTTACCCAAAGCAAACTGCATGTTCAATGCAATCCCAATCCAGATCCCATCAACATTCTTTGTTGTTGTTGTTGTTAGGTGCCGTCGAGTTGGCCCCGACTCATAGCGACCCCTCCTTGGGTTTTCGAGGCAGTATCGCTACGGAAGTAGGATTGCCCAACCTTCCTTCCGAGGAGTGGCTGGTGGGTTTGAACCGCCAGCCGTCTGGTTAGCAGGCAAGTGACTTAGCCACTATGCTACCAGAGCTCCTCCTCAACATTCTTTAAGGATATGGAAAAAAATAATCACTGATTTCTTATAGAAAGGAAAGAAACCTAGGGTAAGCAAAGCATTATTGAAGAAGAAAAACAAAGTACGAGGTCTCACACTCACAGATTTTAAAAGCTACTATACAGCCACAGTGGTCAAAACTGTCTGGTATTGGTACAATGACAGACACATAGACCAATGGAATAGAATTGAGAACCCAGAAACAGATTCATAAACTTATGGTCAGCTGATCTTTGACGAAGGGCCTAAATCCATTAAATGAGGAAGAGATTGTCAGTTTAACAAATGGGGCTGGCAAAACTGGATATCCACTGGCAGAAAAAGGAAACAAGATCTGTACCTCACACCATACACAAAAACGAACTCCAGATGGATCAAAGACTTAAATGTGAAACTGAAAACTATAAAGTTCCTCCAGGAAAAACAAGAAGCAAATTTAGGGGCTTAAATAGACTATGAAGCATAACTCAAAATGCACAAACACCAGGAGATCAACTAGATGAATGGGACTTTCTAAAAATTAAAGTTTTATGTGCTTTCAAAGACTTCTCCAAAAGAGAACCTACAGATTGGGAAAAAAATATTTGTCAATGACATATCTGACAAGGGACTTATCTCTAGCATTTATAGAAAACTCCAACACCTGAACAATAAAAAGAGAAATAATCCAATTAAAAAATGAGCGGAAGACATGAATAAACACTTCACCAAAGAGGATAT
>NW_006921790.1:4323171-4334373 GCF_000298275.1 Orycteropus afer afer
GGAGAAAGAAGGGTTGCTTATGCACAGGGAGACAGCTCAGGGGGTAAGAGTGCATGGAGGGATGGACACAAGGATGAGGTAACTGTGAGGAGGAAGTGGTAGGGGAGATGTTGCATTGTGGTAAACTGTGGTCAATGTCATGAGACAAAATATATGTAAACCACTGTATGGAAAGTGAATTTGCTCTGTAAACCTTCATCCAAATCACAATAAATAAATAAATAAATAAATAAATAAATAAATAAATAAATAAATAGGAAATAGCAATTACATTAAAAAAAAAGAAGAAGTGTGAGCCAGGACAAGCACACCCATGTTCATTGCAGCACTATTTACAATAGCCAAAAGATAGAAACAACCTAGGTGCCCATTAACATAAAAATGAATAACCCAACTATGGTATACACACACAAGGCAATACTATGCAACCCTAAAGAATAACGTAGAATCGGCAAAACACCGTATAACTTGGAGGACATTATACTCAGTGAAGTAAGTCAATCACAGAAGGACAACTATTGTATTAGTCCATTACTGTAAAAAGTCAAGGAAAGGGTTATATATGTAAGGAAATTTCCTTTGTTGGGTACCAGAGGCGGGAGGGGAGAAGACAGAACTCGGTTAGGTAAGTAGAGACAAGTATTGATTTGGGTGAAGAGAAGGGCAATGTACCAAGTGTGAATGATCAACACAGTGGCATTGAGGAAAAGGAAGACATAAAGAGATGTATGTGAGGTACAGATAAAAATGAAGAACTCTTTCGCACATATAGTACTGTGTCATCAGTGAAGGCAAACATGGATATATGGGTGATAGATGAGTGGACAGACTGAACTAATACTGACTCAATGGCAAATAACAACAACAACAACTACATGCAGGGAGGAGTGTGCCCAAGACCATGTATAGGGTTGGCAAACAATGTTTCTACAAGTGTATTTTTAAGTTCTGTAAGAAATCCCAGGTATATAGTAGAGCTGCCAAGGGACAAGGTTGTAGTCACTTGTTGGCCACAACCAGCTACTCAAAGGGAGTTAATAGTTGGACTTGTCAGCTTAGGACCATAGTCACAGGGAACATCAAGCTCCATTGGAATAACATACTACACAAAAACATTGTTCCACATCCTACTTTGGCAAGTAGCAACTAGGATCTTAAAAGCTTGCATGTGGCCATCTAGGTATAACAATGGGTCTTTCTTCATCCAGAGCAAGAAGAATGAAGAAAATGAAAGATGCATGGTCCAAGCTGCCTGTACATATGCAATTCTGAGCCTATGTGACTGATACCAGAAGAACTAGATGGTGCCTAGCTACCACTGTCAACCCCTCTGAAGAGGTTCTATGTAGGAGATCCTGAAAAGAATGGGAGAACAATGTGAAACAAAACTCAAAATCATTAAAAAAAAAAAGGGGTGGGGGGAGGAAGGGGGATCAGGTTTGCTGTCTGACAGAGTCTGGTGGAACCACTGAGACTATGGCCCCTGGCTGCCTTTCAGGTCTGAAATTGAACTCACTCCTGTGGCTTCCAGCCAAATAAAAGACAGGCCTATGAACTGAACATTTACATTAGGTAGATACACTCCTTGGAGAGATCAATCATGGGAGAATAGTAGGGCTGTGTATGCACAGAAAGACAGCTCTTGGAGCAGGAGTGCATGGGAGGGAAGGACACAGGGAAGAGGTAGTAACTATGGGGAGGAAGTGGGAGTGGAGTTGTTGCATTGTGGTAAATTTTAGTCAATGTCATGAGACAAAGTGTATGTGAGCTGCTGTATGGAAAGTGAATTTGCTCTGTAAACTTTCACCCAAACAACAATAAAAATTTAAATAAAAAACAACAACACAGCTACATGCAGGGTTCGAGGTGCCATAAGCTAGAGACCGTTTCCCAAATCTTCTTATATGCAGGAAGCAGACCACATTCCTAAGGCAGCTACACAGATGCTCACAGTAGATTCCACCATGAAGTTGATTACCAGTCTTATCACGGGGAATACAACATCCAGTTACCCATCCATTGAACCAGGACCAGTCAAGTTGACACAAAGACTTAACCACTACAATGGTATTGCTTTTTTTCACTTCAATTTCTAAATATTCATTGCAAATGTGTAGAAATAGTTCATTTCTGTATATTTATCTTATATCCTGAAACCCTGTATTAATTCTAGAATGTTTTTTGTAGATTTCAGAATATTTTCTACATAGATGATTATGTTGTGTTCAGAAAAAACAGTTTTAAATCTTCTTTTCCAATCTGGATACTTTTCTTTATTCTTGTCTTATTGCATTGGTTAGAACCTCTAAAACAATATTTAAAAGAGGTGAGGAAAGTAGAGACCCACCCTTATCTTAGCAGGAGAGAGCATTCAGTCTGCATTATTAAGTATATTGTTGTCTGTGTACTTTTTGTAGCAGTACTTTATCAGTTTGAGGAAGTTTTCTTCTAGTCCAACTTTGCTGAGAGTGTCTATCAGAAATATGTGTTAGAATTTATAAAATGTTACTTATGTATTTCTTGAGATAATCAGATATGTATTTTTTCCCCTTTTTAGTTTGTTAGTATAATGAATTAACTTAGCTGACTTTCAAATGTAAAATCAACCTAGACTTAAAGGAATAATGTCACTTGGTCATGATGCTGCTTTAGGTATTGCAGAATTTTATTTGCTAAAGTTTGTTTACAATTTCTATAGCTAGGAGACTTCCAATAAGGTGGCAAAAAAGATAGACAAGCTACACAGACCCTTCACAACAAAGAACAAGAAAGCAATTGAAACGGATACAGAAGATTATCCTGGAATCCTGCTTCAAAGGAAGGATTAAGAAGTGTATTAAATAATGACTAGTAGAAAAACCTAAATGAGAACAGCAAATATGGAAACAAGCAGTGCTGTGGACTGCCAGGTGGACTAACAGCACAACAATTTTGAATATCTACAAGTGGCTTTCCAATCTGTCAGCAACTTCATAATCGTCTCCACTTACCAAGGACTACACAGACAACCACACTGGTGGCTGAGGACAAAACCGATATGATATTCCCCTTGTTAAACAGAAGTGTGGCCATGCCCTACCTTTAGCCTCCTTCAAGACCACTGAAAATTCCATCCCAAACTGGGTAACCTGATAAGACAAGAACTAGTCCCAGGACTAGGCAGCCTGTTGCTAGCTACTTTTGGGCCAGTAGGAACTTGTTCTGAGACCAATTAGTCTACACCCAACAAGCTTTAGAGAAGGCAGGAACTTTGCTTTGGAATAGGACTTCTGAGATAGCAAGAATTTTGAATGAGACCAGCCACCCTGCTCACAGCTGCTTTTTGAGCCAGTAAGAACTCCCTCTAGAACCAGGAGCCTTACTCCCAATCACCTTTTGGACTGAAAGGAACTTTTACTGGTCCAGGCACCCTGTACTCAGACAACTTCTGGAAGAGCAGGAACTTGTCTAAAATCAGACATTGCTCCCTGAAGCATTTTGGGCTGATAGGAACTTCTGTGATCAGGTGCCCTACACAAAGCCCCCTTTAGGAATAGCAGGAACTTTTTCTGGAAGTAGAGCCCTATGCCTAACTGCCTTTTGAGACAACAGGAACTTTTTCCCTGTCCCCAGCTATTTTTTAAGCTGAAAGGAATTTCTTCTGGAACCAGTCACATTGTTCTCACTGCCAGTTGGACCAGCAGGAACTTTTTCTAGGTCCAAATGTCCTGCCCCTAGACATCTTCTGAGGTAAGAGTCAGTAAGAACTCATCTGGGATCAAGTGCCCTGGCCCCAATTGCCTTTATTTTAGACAGGAACTAGTACCAGGACCAGGTACCCTGCTTGGCCATTCATGCAATGAATGGTGCCTGCTTGTTCATTGCATGCTTGGCCAGCAGGAACACAGCCTGAGTGCCCCATCCCCCAGTTTTGTTTTTGTTTGCTTGTTTTAAATCATTCTTTTTATTTCGCCTTTTTTCTTTCTTTTTTTATCTTTCCCTTTTCCTAGTTCCATTCTTTTTCTTTCTTTTCTTCTTTTTCTCTTTCTGTTCTTATCTGTTGCTTTTTGTTTTACAATGTTCTTATTTTTTTTCTTTATTTTCTTTTTCTCTTGCTCTTTTCTTTCTCATCCTTCCCCAAATATTGTTTTGTTTTTTTCAACAAACATGGATAGAGTGGAAAGGAAAACATGGAAAAAAATCCAAAAACTCAATAATGACCAGAATTACTGGTCAGATGAAATCTGGTGAGACTCCCAATACTATGGCTCTGAAATACATTCAGCACCTGGAATAAAACTTACCTCCAGAGGTGGGCTCTCAGCCCAATAGTTAACAAGATGTATACAAAGACCACTCAACCCAGGATGCCACACCCACACGCTCAATGGTAATACATCCCTTAGAGCAGTGGACCATGGGACACCAAAGGACCAACATTCAAACTGAGGAAATCCAAGACACATAGGAGTGCATAATTATGAGGGGCACAAGGGGAAGGTTTCAGGGTAGAGACGGGAGGAGACTGAGTTAGGGTTGGACACGGCTAATGGTGAATGAAATTAAATGTATGCATGACATTGAATGTAAAACAAGCTCTTAATTATATATATATATATATATATATACATATATACATATATATATATAGTTTTGTGTTTTATATTTTCTCCTTGTCCTTTTTTAACTAATTTTTTTTCCAGTTATTATTTTCTCTTTTTAGTACTGGTTGCTGTTTGGTGTGTGTGTGTGTGTGTGTGTGTTTTAATCCTACCAAATGAGAAACAGCAACCATGCCCAGATGACCCAGCCACACCCACACTTCCTGCAGCTCCAACCACTGGGTGAGGGCTACCATCTGCTTCTGCATCAACTGACCAATGAAAGATGGTGGCCAAAGCTAGCCCAGCTTGCACTCAATTTCTCTACAGGAATAGTTAACAGAGATCTGTGCACACAATTTCATCCACTATCACACCACCAGGAGACAAGTGTTTATTAAGTGCTGCTAAAATAGCAAACAGTGTAGCATACCAGCCCTGCTTTCTCAGATATATCAAAACAAAATAAAGGAAAAAAAAAAAAAATGGGGGCAGATCACACCAACATACCAATTAGATATAAATGATATGACATCACAATTTCTCAGACACAACTGACAATCCTAGTTTACACAAAGAAGCAAGATTTAGTAGTATAAACAGATGATCAGCATAAATAACCAGAAAATCTCTCTGAGGAACAAGTAGCAATGGAACTACCTGAAAAAAAGAATGCAAAGAATTCTATTTAGGTACCTTCAGCAGATTGAGTGACAGATCAAGGTAAATACTGGTAAAATCAAAGAAAACACCAACAAAATTAAGGAAATCATAGTCAAAACTCTAGAACAGTTTGGGAAAACAATACAAGAATAAACTGACAAAATAAATGAAAACCTAGAAACCATACAAAAGCAGTAAATAGAAATCTAGAATATTAATACTGAGATTTCAGAAATATATAACACATTTAAAGGGCAAAGGAGTAAAATTAAATCAATAGAAGACAGAATTAGTAAAGTTGAAGACAAATCTCTCAATACTATTTTGTTACAGGGTTGATGAGAAAATAGATCAAAATAAATGAAGAAAGCCTAAGATTTACTTAGGACACCATCAAAAGGAATAACCTATGTGTGATCAGAATTCCAGAGCAGGAAGAGACAAATGAAACCACAGAGAAAATTGTCAAAGATTTCTTGGAAGAGAACTTCCCTAATATTATGAAAGACAAGAAGACATCCATTCAATAAATTCAATGAACTACAAACAGTATACACACACACACACACACACACACACACACACACAACAAATAAATATACAGATAAATAAATAAATATATATCATAATCAAACTTCCCAAAACTAAAAACAAAGAAAGAATCCTGAAAGCAGCATGAGAAATAAAAAGTTACATAAAAGGGCAACCAATAATACTAAGCTGTGATTTCTCACCAGGCACAATGCCTGCAAGAAAGTAATGGAATGACATATTTAAAACCCTGACAGAAAAAGTTGCCCACCAAGAAGTATATACCCAGCAAAATTGTTCATCACATACAATGGTGAAATTAGGATATTTTCAGATAAACTGAAATTAAAGGAATTTGTTAAAACCAGACCAGCATTACTAGAGATGCTAAAGGGAATCTTTGGACCAAGAACAAACAATAGCAGGAAACAACTGATGATTAACACACATGACAATATAACCCAGAAACCAACCAGATACAGAAGTATCCAAAGAAAAATAAACTTACAAGACTGTAAACAGGGACCCAGAGACATCAGTTGGTAAATAAGGAAAACTACAAATCAAAGATAGGGAATAGGTAGTGTAGGTACAGAACTTCCAAATGGAGAGGAAATAAAAATGATATCCAGATAGAAAAGACTCTTTTAAACTTGGGAAGATAATATAATAAGTAACTTCAAAGAAAATTGATAAATAAAATTAATAAAAAAAGAGGAAAGGCACAAATATTTAGCAAATACTAGGCATAGTGCCTATGGCATTTAACTGCTAACCAGAAGGCTGGTGGTTCAAACCCACCAGCCACTCTTGGAAGAAAGACTGGGCAATCTACTTCCATAGAGATACCACCTCAGAAACCCAAGGAGGAGTTGCTGTGAGTCAGAATCAACTCAACATCTGTGGCTACCTACCTACTACCTAAAATAGTAGCAAGGATCGCTGGTGATGCAGTGGTTAAGGCATTTGATTGCTAATCAAAAAGCAGGGGTTCAAACCCACCAGTCTCTCCATGGGAGATTGATGAGGCGGTCTGCTTCTTTAAATATTTACTCCCCCAGAAACCCAATGGGGGTCAGTATGCATTGGAATCGACTCAGTGGCAGGGGTGGGTCTTCTGGAGTTCAATACACATGTATAGGGGAAATTATTTGGCTGTAGCTGCTACCGTAAGTGCTGGTGGAAGCTCTCCTGTGGCAAAGGGTCGGGGGGGAGGGGTAGTGCTCTGTATCTTTCCCTCATGGGCCCCTGCACAGGCATTTCCACTGCCTGTGAACAGGAGTCAGCCCTTTCCTTTTGTGTTGCCCATTTGAATTATCTCCCTTATCCTCGTGACTTCACAGCTCCTCCCAGTCCCAATGCCTATCTTCTAGGGTTTTGGTGAGATTCAATACAGCTCTCACAGTGGCATGGTCTCCCTTTACCCCCTCCCAAATGTGCAGCCTATCAACTTATATGGCCAATATGTACAGTCTTGAAATTTGTGCCACACCTTTATTTTAGCTCCTACTTTGTTTTCTTTGTTTGGGGTGTTTCTTAAGCTGGGATGTGTGCTCCAGATGCAAGTAGGTAGGTCTCCCAGCTTCTGTGCTGCCCCTACTCTTCATCTTCCCTGCTTCTGGACTCCTCTTGACTCTCCATCACCTCAGCTGCCCTCTAGAGCTCTGAAATTTCAATCTGTGCTTGTTTTTATTCCTTGTTCAGTGACTTAGTTGTTAAAATATAAATGGGAGAGACCACTCATGTTGCCATCTTGCCGTACCTTCTCATTAAATTCTTAAACTATGTTAGACCTGAAATGAAGAAGTTCTTCTTCTTCTTGTCTTTGTCCCTCTATTCTCCACCAGTCTCTGTGCCTTGGAAGGCTGACCTCTACTAGTTCCATTTCATGAGCTGCCTTGTTCAACAGATCCTGGTTGGATTCATAACAAGAGTTAGGCAAAAATGATTTTCCATTTATAAAGATGAGAGTAAATAAGGCTACCAAAACCTGGTGTGGGAAAGTGGGATGAAAGTGTGGTATGATTGAATAGTAAATCAGAAAATTTTTATGCTGAGGACAGTCTATTTTCAGTTGTTATGTTGTTATGTGCCGTCGAGTCAGACCTGACTCATAGCGACCCCTCCTTGGGTTTCCGAGGCAGTATCACTACGGAAGTAGGATTGCCCAACCTTCCTTCCGAGGAGTGGCTAGTGGGTTTGAACCGCCAGCCGTCTGGTTAGCAGTCAAGTGCCTTAGCCACTATGTCTATTTTCAGTAGGGATACTTAATACTGGCTCAGGCTGAGGATGTCCAAAGTGTAAGGATCTAGGAAAAGGAAAGAAATTTAACCAATGTTAGTTTAACAAGCATTTTTTTTCTGAATGATTGTTGTGGTTGTTATGTGCCATAGAGTCAGACCCAACTCCTAGCGACCTCTCCTTGGGTTTGTGAGCTGGTATCACTACAGAAGTAGATTGCCCAACCTTCCTTCCGAATGATTAGTGGGGATATATAGAGTTCATGAAATCTTTTAGCAGGCCAATAATGGGAATTTGGAGGGTCTGTTTCTGGTCTTGTCATCTATAAGCATAGAACATCTGTCAATCTTATCTAAGTCATATGGGGAAGGGTGGTTCTTTGTTGTAACCATTTTCTGGGCACAAAGTATAAGGGAATTTCTTATCCTTCACTGTTTTCCAGGGCCATAGGGTTTTCAGAAAAATTTGACATTGTGAGAGGGTAGAGGAGAGGTTAGGCATTCCTCCCACCACCTCCACCTCTTTTTCTTACTCACTTGTTCATTTGTTACTGGCTGCTTCCTCCCTAGCTCCTTCAGGCCTTCTGTTGCTAGTGCTGGTGAAGGTGGATGTCTCACAACATTACCAGTTTCCTAGAACCTTGTCCACCTCTTTTAAAAGAATTCCTATACTAATTTCTTTTAGTTACTCCTTTGAATGTGACCATGTTTTCTGAAAAGTCTTTGGCTGACACAGGGGGTAAGCCCGGTTATCTGTACAATTTATTAAAATGAAATAGTTAATTCCCATTGATACTATGTGCACAAGTCATTTCTGTTCTGAGACATTAAACTTCATAGTTGTAGGTAGCATTAAAGTTCATCTAATGAAACCTGATCTTTTACAGACAATAATGAAAGCATAGAAGTGAAGTGACTCACTCCACATAACTGGTGACAAAGCTGAGACTGAATCCAAGATTCTACCAGAGCACATCCTTTTCTTCCTTCCCTCACTACTCCATCTCCTCCTACTCCTTTGACTTACTCCATCCTTCAGTATCACAATTTTGTGAGTTTTTAGTAAATATAAGGCTACTGTAGGCATCCGTAAAAATAGAAAGATTTTCAGCTCAGCCTTTTTTGTATCGTTTGTATTTTCCCCTCTATTATGTTTTGGAAGTTGAATGGGAAATGTAGTTCAAGTTTTTCCCTGTTATCCCCAGGGTCATTTACACACCAAATGCATTCTGCTAACTGTTTGACATTGATGGATGCAGATTTATTCTAAATGAGCCTGACATTCATTACCATGTAAACATATGTTGGTGATGGTGGCACACAGGGCCACTTGCCAGATCTCTTTGGTCGGTCCCCACTGGACACCACCAAACTGCCTAGGTCTGTGTTGCTTCCAGCTAAGACTCCAGATGTTGCTTTTCTTGCACTATGAAGTCCACATTTTTGATAAAAGTCTATTTTCTTTCACGAAAGAAATACAGGCAAATCTGTGGAAAGAAATTGAGTTCACATGCTGATCAACAGAAGGGAGCCTCTTAAAATGTCGACTGCTCACTCATCTGCATTGACTCACAGACACTTATTTCTGTCCTGTGGCTCAGAGGCTCCATGTGGCTGAATCATACATTTGATTCTAGTTCTGCTCAATATTTGTCTATAACTAATGCTGATGCTGCTCTGATATCTTTAGAAATATCTGAGTATAAAATCCATTGTTCTAGCAATAAGGTTCTGTTTTGTGGATGATTGCTAAACTAATGCCACTTGAACACACATACACACATGCATACACACCACACACACAACAATAAATATGCATAATATAAAAACATATAAAAACATATAATATAATACACATAAAAACACATAATATAATGTTATGGTTGTGAATTGAATTGTGCCCCCCAAATACATATCAGCTTGGCTGGGCCATGATTCTCAGTGGTTTAGCAGGTATATAATGATAGGGCATGATGTGATCAGCCAAATAGCTATAAGGGCATTAGGGTGGGATATAACACACTTACTCAGGTCACAACCCTGATTCAATGCAAGGGGAGTGTCCCTAAGGTGTGGCCTGCATAACCTTTCATCTTCCAAGAGATAAAAGGACAGAGAAGCAAACAGCCAAGGAGGGACTTCAGTACCATCAAGAAATAAGAATAAAGTACATCCTTTGTGCAGGGTCCCTGCACTAAGAATCTCCTAGACATAAAATTGTGGGAAAGGTATTTAAACATTGATGATATTCCCACAAATATTCTTTTTTTTTTTTTTTTGGATTATTTTTCTAACTCAGGTACTGATTTCTAGTTTATTTCCTCTTCAGCTCCCTGAATATTCAAGAGAACACTTTGGTTAATAACATGTTAAAATGTACTGCCTCTGGTTTTCTCAGTACAAAGAAATGTGGAAATACCAAGGAACCATAAAACTTATAAAGAGATAGAAACAAAGCAGGAGCAAGGTTGAAAACAATTCCCTGACTGAAAATCATGTGTTTCTGGAACCACTGCCTCTTCTTCTTGTCTCAATATTTAGCATTCAGCTCCCTCTCCCTCCTCAATCCTTATATGTTTTTTTCATACCACAGTTTTACTTTAGAAATATTATCTACATTCATTCTTCCATTGACAAAAGCAGTTCTGAAATTCATGTGTCTAGCTTTGTTTGGAATGGAAGAACAATTAGTCCATTCAACAAATATTTTTTCCAATCATTTTGATAGAAACTAAGAGTACCAAAGTTAGCTAAAATGAACATAGTCCCTACATTCTTATGCTTACAGTCTGATGAAGAAAACAGATACAAATCATATAATCACCCTAATGGATTTATGATTACAAATTGAGCAAACTGCACCAAATAAAGGAAATGTGAATCTATTATTGCATGTTATAAAATAACCTGATATATCCTGAGGTAGAAGGTCAGAAAAAAAAAGCTTTCTGGAAAAGATAATCCAGTTGAGTCCTAAATAAATAAGTAAAAGAAAGATAGACAGGGGCTTAAAGACTATCTTAGGTATTTTGTTCTTTATCATAATAGCTGTGAGATGCTGTTGAAAGCCCTCAAAGGGGGTAAAGAGAGGGAAATCTATAATCTGTCTTTCAAAGTGACCATGTTGGGCACTTCTGGCCAAAGTGCAGGAAGAGGGATTAGATTTACCAGAAACAACTAAAGAGAAG
>NW_006921790.1:4334473-4335489 GCF_000298275.1 Orycteropus afer afer
GTAAATTAATGGTATAAAACACAGTGAACATTAGGAAGTGAACAATGTTCCTGAGAGCAGAAATCTAATGTATTAAGTCCTATGATTACCCTAATTTACACCTTCAAAGTGTTTACAGGCTTCGGTGCAGGGAGAGGAAAGTTAGGCAGGGTCAACCAATTTTCCTTAGTTGAGGAGACAAAGGTGAGAACCTGAGGAGGCTAAAGAAGTGAGAATTCATAAGGCAGAGAGCCAGAGAAGAGATAACTGCACAGAGAAAGAACACTAGAGATCTCCAGGGGGTCCCCCTTAAGTATTCAGCTGAGTACTGATGTCTACATGTATGTGAAGAATCTATCTAAAGCCAGAGGAGAAAAACATCCAATAGAATTAGAGTTCACATAGGGGCAGTAATATTTTCTATTCTCACTAGCTAGAGTGGAAAATAGTTTATGGAAAAAACTCAGTAGGCTTTTCCTTCAGGTGTGGGGCAAAATAAACCCTTCACTAAATGCTTCTCCAGTCCTACCTAGCAAAGTTTAAAGTAAGACCTGAAAGGATTAAATGTTTCTAAATAATTTATCTATATCACAGAGCAAAGCTCAAGAGTATTTATAAAAACACAAAGTTGTCCATTATCCAACAACGTAAAAGTCACAATGTCTAGCATTTAATTAAAAAAAAAAAAAAAAAAACAGGCATGCAAAGGAACAAGGAAATATAACCTATGAAATGAAAATTCAATCAATCAAAAATTAGTTTGAAATCACACAGATGTCAAAATTAGTAGATAAGGAAATACCACAGTTACTACGATTGCATTCTATGAGTACAAGAATCTAGAGGAAAGATTGTACATGTAAAATCAATATGAAAAATATAAAAAGACTCAAATGAAATTTCAAAAGATAAAATCTATAACATCTTAGATTGAAAATATATTAGAAGGAATTAACAGAACACTAGACATTGCAGAAGATATTAATGGAGTTGGATACATTGGTATAGAAACTATAAAAAACTAAACTATATAAAAT
>NW_006921790.1:4335699-4354971 GCF_000298275.1 Orycteropus afer afer
GACGGCAAACAGCAACAACAAAAGGAGAAGAGAGGAAGTAGGATAGAAAATATCTTAAGATATAGTAGCTGAAAATATCACAAACTTGATGAAAAGCATAAACCTATAGATCCAAACTCAACCAACTCAAGAACAAGAAATAGCAAAACATAAACAATCAGGACAAGTTTATCATCAGCAGTCCTATACTTCAAAAAATATTACAGGAATCATTCACATCATAAAAGTTATATCAAATGGAAAATTACAAGAGACACTGTAAATAATAATTATGTGGATACACAGTATACAAAATACCTTGGTATCATTATTTAAATATCTTTGTAAGATAGTTGACTGTTTAAAGCAAAACCAGCAACAATACATTTTTAGGTTTATAATATATGTAGAAGTAAAATGTATTATAACAATGGCACAAAAGCTGGAGGTAGAAATGGAAGTATAATTTTTTTAGGATTCTTTTATTTTATGTGAAATTTGCTATGATATCATTTGAAGCTTTACACAATGAACCCTAAAGAAAACACTAAAATTCCTCGACAAGATTTATGACTAATAATCCAACAAAAAAGATAAAATGGAAACACAAAAATGTACAATTAATCCAAATGTGGCAGAACAAGGGAAAAATGAATAAATAGGGAAAATAGAAACCATTATGTAATTTATGTGCAATTTTTTTTGTGAGCCTAAAATTTTCTAAATAAGTAGTATTAAAAAATAATCCTAGAGCAAGAATTATATCACATAATCATTAATATCAAGGTACATTTTAGAGCAAAGAATATTATCAGGAATAAAAAGAGTCATACTGAGCCCATTGTTGCAGCCACTGTGTCAGTCCATCTTGTTGAGGGTCTTCCCCTTTCTCACTGACTCTCCACTTTACCAAGTATGATAACCTTCACCAGGGAATGGTCCTTTCTGACAACATGACCAAACTAGGTGAGACAAAGTCTGGCCATTCTTGCTTCTAAAGAGCATTCTGGCTGCACTTCTTCCAGGAGAGATTTGTCAGTTCTTTTGGCACTCCATGGTACTTTCAGTATTCTTCAACAAAACCACAACTCAAAGGCATCAACTTTTCTTCCTTACTCATTGTCCAGCTTTCACATGCGTATGAAGCTGTGTCTTCGGTGAGGTGCACCTTAGTCTTCAAAGAGACATTTTTGCTCCTCAGCACTTGAAATGGCCCACTGAAGCTAGAGGTTTTTCTTCACTCAGACACCAGCTGGCTACTGAGGCTGACAAGTCCAAGGTTGACAAGTAAAAAGGCATGGTCCCAATGTTACCAAACCACACAACAGGCCATTGATTTAAGTCCATTGAGGGTCCCAGGGTCAGCAGAGCATGGCAGATGGCTGAACGACACAACTACATGCAGGGTTCAAGCATTCTATAAGCTAAAGACCATTCCCAAAACTGCTTCTTATATACAGGAAGCAGACCATATCCATAAAGCAGACACAGTGCTGCTTGTGGTAGACATCACCATGGAGTTGATTGCCAGTCTCATCATGGGGAATAACTACCACCAGCTGGCCAGCCACTCAACCAGGCCCAGCCAAGTTGACTTACAACTTTAATTATCACGCTCATCTTTTATCATATTAGGGAAATTCTCTTCCAACAAATCTTTGGCAATTTTCTCTGTAGTTTTATTTGTCTCTTTCTCTTCTGGAATTCTGATTACACATAGGTTATTCCTCTTGATGGCATCACACGTGAATTTTAGATTTCTTCATTGTATTTTCATCTTTTTTTCTGATTGATCCCTTAACAAAATAGTATTGAGGTATTTGTCTTTAATCTCATGAATTCTGTCTTCCATTGATTCAATTCTACTTCTTTGCCCATTCAATGCGTTATCTATTTCTGAAACATTAATATAAATCTTCTGGATTTCTATTGGTGGATTGTGTATCATTTCTAGTTTTTTGTTTACTTTGTCAATTTGGTCTTGTATTGTTTTCCTAAATTGTTCCAGAGTTTTTTCTATGTTTTCCTTGATCTTGCCAGTGTTTTCCCTGATCTGTCTCTCAATTCATTGAAGCTACCCAAATATAATTCTTTTGAGTTCCTTATCAGGGAGTTCCAGTGCTGCTGCTTCTTCAAGAATGTTTTTTTCTGGGTTTGTATCCTGGTCCCTTGTTTCTACTACTTTTTCTTGCTTCTTTATGCAGACTGTGATGGTCTGATGTCTCTGAGACATTGTAGTGGCATTGTAGTTATGTTTAACTTGTGCTTGTATGTTGGTATCATTCACTCAAGATTTTTTTCCCTTTATTTTGTTTTGATATATTTGTGTGAGCAGGGTATTATGTTCCCCTATTCACTAGTTGTTAGCACTTAGGTACTCACCACCTGTCTCTTTTCTAGTAGTCATCTTCCAGGGTGATTGCCCATGCCAGGGCATGAATAGATGTATTCACACATAGGTTTAGTCTGGTATTATTCACAATGGCAAAGAGATGGAAACAATTTAAGTGCCTATCCATGGGTGAATGGATAAACAAACTATGGTACATATACACAATGGAATAATATGCAATCTTAAAGAATAACAAAGAATCTCTAAAACATTTCATAACATGGATAGACCTAGAGGACATTATGCTGAGTGAAGTAAGTCACAAAAGGACAAATAATCTATGAGTCCATTATTATAAAAATGAAGGAAATTTTACACATAGAAAGCATTCTTTGATGGTTACTAGGGATTGGAGGGAAAATCACTAGGTGAATAATTGTTGTTGTTGTTATTGCTGTTGTTAGTAGTTGTCAAGTCAGCTGTGACTCATAGCAACCCTATGTACAACAGAATGAAACACTGCCCAGTCCTGTGACAGCCTCACAATCCTTGCTATACCAGAGCCCATTGTTGTAGCCACTGTGTCAATCCATATCTTTGAGGACCTTCCCCTTCTTCGCTGACCCTCCACTTTACGAAGAATGATATCCTTCTCTAAGTAATGGACCCTCCTGACAACATGACCAAAGTAGGTGAGACAATGTCCAGCCATTCTCACCTTCAAGGAGAATTCCAGCTGCATTTCTTCCAGGACAGATTTGTTTGTTCTTTTGTCAGTCCATGGTAATTTCAGGTAGATAATGTTGTTGTTGTTGTTGTTATGTGCCATCGAGTCGGCGCTGACTCATAGTGACTCCTCCTTGGGTTTCTGAGGCAGTATCGCTACAGAAGTAGATTGCCCAACCTTTCTTCTGAGGAGTGGCTGGTGGTTTGAACTGCCAGCCTTCTGGTTAGCAGTCAAGTGATAAGAGAGAGGCACCATACAATAAAGGGAGGATCAACACAGTATCACTAAGGCAAAGGAAGACATAGAGAGGTGCACAAGAGTTACAGATAACAAAGGAAATACTATTATATACACAATCATGCAATAGTAAAAGATAATCTATGAGTGGATATATAGGCAGACAAGCAAGCTAAACCGGTACAAGTAGGCAAACAAACATAAATAGTTTTGATAGAGGATATTTCCACATACGTATCTGTATGTGCTATAAATATATCCAAGTAGACAGTAGATCAATCAGTGGGCAAAATCATGAAAACTTCTTAGCTATAACCAAACAACTTGTGGTAGGCTTAGAACCACAGTCTCAGGGGACAGCTAAATCCATTGATATAACAGAGATTATAAAGACATTGTATTACATAGTACTGTGGTGAGTAATGACCAAAACCAAACCAAACTCACTGCCCTCGAGTCAGATCCAACTCAGTGACTCTTCCTTAGGTTTCTGAGCCAGTATCACTATGGTAGTAGATTGCCCAACCTTCCTTCAGAGGAGTGGTTGGAGGATTTGAACCAGCAGCCTTCTGGTTAGCAGTCAAATGCCTTAGGCACTATGCCATCACAGCTCCTGGTGAGTAATGACAGGGGTCTTAAAAGCTAGTGTGCAGCCATTGAAGGTCCAATAATTGGTCTCTCTCTGTCCAAATCAAAGATTAGTGAAATATCAAAGATGCATGGAAACAAATAGTTCAAAAGAACAAACAGACTATGTAAAACTCAGTCTCCTTGACTCTGTGACCAGAAGAACTATATGGAATCTAGTTGCCACTATTATCCTCTCTAAAAGGGATTGCAATAAAAGATCCTAAAATGGAGTGAGAGAAAAATGTGGAACAAAACTCAAAATCATAAAAAATATCAGGCTTATTGATCTGATAGAGACTGGTAGAATACCCAAGGCTATGGTTCTTAGACACTCTTGAAGCCTGGAATGAAACTCATCTCTATGACTCAACTTTCAGCCAAATGATAAAGAAGCCTATGAGGTGAACAGTAACACCAGAGAGGTACACACTCCTTAGAAGAATAAAACATAAGAGATAAAAAAGGGCAGCTTTTGCCAAGGGTAAAACTCAGAAGGTAGGGAAGGATAGGAAAGAAGACAAATGTAAATGGGACACACAGGGAGGAAGTGGGAAGAGTGATGTTACATTTTGGGGATTGCAATCAACATCGCAAAACAAAATGTGTGTGAATTGTTGAATGGCAAACTAATTGCTCTATAAACTTTCACTCAAATCACAATAAAAAATTAATAAAAAAAATCACTAAGGACATTGAGGACTTAAATAAAACAATAAAGTAAATTTATCTAAAAGCATATTGTACTCATCAGCAGAACAATACATATTTTTCCCAGTGCACATGTATCAATTTCCAGAATAGATTATATGCTAGGACACAAAACAACTGTCAACAAATTAAAAAGATGGAAATCATACAAAGCATCTTCTCTGACCACAACAGTATGAAACTTGAAATATACAACAGGAAAAATAAGGGAAACAAATAGTGGAAACTAAAGAATATGCTACCACAAAACTACTGAATCATAGATGAAATCAAAAGTGAAAATAAAAAATCCTTAGAATCAAATTAAAATGAAAACATATCAAAATCTCTGGGACACAGCAAAAGGAATACTCAGAGGTAAATTCATAGCGATAAATGCCTCCATTAAAAAGGAAGAATGATCAATCACTTAAAAAGAAAGAAAACTTGAATAAATAGAAAAGGAATAGCAAAAGAAGCAAAAATCGACCAGGAAATAAAAAGGAAAGAAAGAAAGAAATAATAAAGATCAGGACAGAGATAAACAAAATAGAAAAACAATAGAAAGAAACAAAACTAGGAGTGAGTTTTTGAATGGATCAATCAGATAGACAAACTACTGGTTAGAATGAAAAGAGCAAGAACCAGAAAAGATAAGTAACTAAATTAAGAACCTGGAGAAAGCCCAAGCAATCCAACTGGGATAAAGAGGATCATAACAGATTACTTTGAAAAACGTACTCCAACAAATTTGAAAAACAAATGAAATGAACAAATTACTAGAAACACATACATATGTCTTCAAATAACTAACTAACAACAAAAAGCCTAGGATCAGATGATGACAGTGGAAATTCTACCAAAAATACATCAAAGAGTTAACACCAATTATACTCAATCTCTTCAAGAATATAGAAGAGAAAGGAATACTATCAAACTCTTTCTATGAAACTAGCATAACTCTTTTACTTAAACCAGGCAAAGACATCACATACACATACACATACCAAAAAAAAAAAAAAAAAAAAGATCTATATCCATCAAGAATATAAATGCAAAATTTTTCAACAAAATTCTAGCCAACAGAATAAAGCAACACTAAAAAAAAATTACACACCATGATCAAGTGGTATTCATACCAGATTATAAGAGTTATTCAACATTAAAAAATCAATCAACATAACCCACCACATAAATAAAACTAAGGAAAAGAACCACATAATCACCAATTGATGCAGAAAAGGCACTTGAAAAATTCAACACCATTTCCTGATAAAAACTCTCAGCAAAATAGGAGTAGAAGAAAAAGTCCTAAAATAATCAAGTGCATGCATGCAAAACCAAAGCTAACATTATGCTCAATGGAGAAAAACTGAAAGCCTTCCCACTGAGAATGGTAAAGAGACAAGGATGCCCATTATCACCACTCTTATTCAATACTGTACTGAAAGTTCTGGCCAGAGCAATAAGACTGAGGAACAAACAGTATCTAAATTTGAAAGGAAGAAGTAAAACTATCTCTGTTTTCAGATGATATGATCTTATACATAGAAGACCTTAGACATTGCACACACACACACACACACACAAAGAAAAAACTGCTGGAACTAATAAGACAGTAAAATTGTACTGTTGGCTTCCCAGTTGAAGGAAAATTGTTTCTGGTGAGCCTTCAAAACCAGAATTGAGAAAAAGACATTGGTAAACTCAATAGCTGCATGCCAGGTACAAGGAGATGTGTTAATTTGCTGAAGTAATGAAACCACATCTGGAACAACAGCTGCAATTGGAGTCACTATCTGATTAAGTTTACAATAATCTACTGTTATTCTCCAGGATCTATGTGTTTTTGGCACAGACCATATAGGCAAATAAATGGGGATGTGGTGGGAATCACCATCCCTGCATCCTTCAAGTTCTTGATGGTGGCACTAATCTCTGTAATCCCTTCAGGAATGTAGTGTTACTTTTAGTTTACTATTTTCCTAAGTAGGGGCAGTTCAAATGGCTTCCACTTGGCTTTTCCTACCATAATAGCCCTTACTCTACATGTCAGGGATCCAATATGGGGATTCTGCCAGTTGCTGAGGAAATAACATCCCAGGTGCTGACTCAAGTGGTATCTCAGACAATGACTCATGAGGTACGAGTAGGTTAATCTCATAAAATGAGGCAAGAGTGTTTTCTGCTGGTAGGAGTGACTCAATGAAATTAGATGCTCAGTGTCCCCAGCTTCCTTATAATCTGCCTATATGTCCCCTTCTCAAGTTTCAGGATCTCATTTCTTCCCAGTGTCCTTATTTCAACTTCAGATACCACTTGAGATTGGCAATTCAATTGGTATTGTAATCTAGCTACTCTTCCTATAATACTTTGGGTTTGGTTTTTGGCAATATCAGCTCTGTTACTACAAGAGGAGGGAGCTCTGATAGCGTAGTGCCTAAGGCACTTGACTGCTAATCAGAAGGCTGGCGGTTCAAACCCACCAGCCACTACTTGGAAGGAAGATGGGGCAATCTACTTCCATAGTGATACTGCCTCGGAAACCTGAGGAGGGGTCGTTATGAGTCAGGTCCTACTCGACGGCACATAACAACAACAACAACTACAAAAGGACAAATGACAACACTGAGGTTGTTTATGTGGTGCTTGAGCTGTGACTCCAAAGCTTTGAGCTCATCTCTTTCTTTAACCACTTTGTCTAGTGTAAGTAGACCAAGCAACCAGCTTTTTTATACTTATTCTGACAAAACTGTAGAAATGTATCAAACATTTGGGTCTGTGATCACACAGACCCTCACTTTTCACAAATACTTGATCTATTGATGATATTTTGCTTATTAATACTGCCACTTCATGTCATAGACTCATAGTGTCCTCTTTGCTAATGAACACAAAGCCATCAGTGCCTTTGAGGGTAGTTAGACTTGAGAACCAATTTAGAAAACTGATCATTATGATTTGTTTCTCCAGAACCACTCTTAGTACCAAATGTTTTAAGCTGGGTTCTCTAGAAAAGCAAAACCAGTGAAGCTTATATATGTATATATATGTTGTTGTTGTTAAGTGCTGTCATGTTGGCTCTGACTCAAAGCACCCTATGTATGTGCAACAGATGCCTATTTTATATGGGTGTGTGTGTGTGTGTGTGTGTATCATATATATATTGAGAGAAAGAGTATATATACAGAGAGAGAGAGAGAGAGAGAGATCTCAGGGAAATGCCTCACACAGTTGTAGAGGCTGGCAAGTCCCAAGCTTCCACACATCAGGCTGGAAGCTTCTCTCCACTCACATAGCTGCAGAGGCTGATGAACCCAAGATTGCAGCTCAGATGTCTAGCTAGTGACTCATAGGATGAGGAGGCTGACAAATCCAAGATTGTCAGGTAAGATGGCATGTGACTGGCTCAAGTCCAATGAACTGGAAGTGAGATGATGACAAGCCAGATGCATGATCCAGCTCAAGCAAAACTCCAGAAAACTTTGCCAGAATGTTCATATATAATGGAAGGTTGCCACACCCCTGGGGAAACTCCCTTTCAATTGATTGGCTGCTCATAGCAGATCTCATTGTGGAGAGGATCACATTATATCAGATCTCACTATGGGTGATGACTACATCATAACTGCAAAACCACTGAGAATCCACACAATGGAATACTATGAAACACTAAAGAATAAAATAGAATCTGTGAAACACCGCATAACATGGATGAACTTGGAGGACATTATGTGGAATGAAATAAGTCAATCACAGAAGGACAAATATTGTATTAGTTCATTATTATAAAAAGTCAAGGAAATGTTTGTATATGGAAGAAACTTTCTTTGTTGGTTACAGGGGTGGGAGGAAAGGGGAGGGAACACTGCAAAAATAAGCTAATAATTATAACCACTGAGAATCATGGCTCAGCCATGTTGGCACACAATCTCAACTATCACAGTATATATAAATACAATGAATATTACACAACCATGAACAACAATAATGAGCCTATGAAACATTGTATCATGGATTAATCTGATAAATAAGTCATGCACTTAAGGACAAATATCATATGATCCCTTATAAAATGCCCTATGATCTCCTTATAAGAAGATAAGTATAGACATATATAAAGATACTTATCTTCAATGGTGGTTACCAGGAGGAAGAGATTATAAATGTTATTTTTGGATAGGAAAAATGGCACCAAATGTGGGTGGTAGCATCACCAAAGTAAGTGAAGCTTCTGAGAAGTACTCATGAGAAAAGGATTCCAGTACCAAAGAATTTGACATATGTAATAAGGCAATAAATTAAGAACAAACAATGAGTCCAGGATCACATAAGGAAGAGTATAGGTACATATATATACAGGTAGGTACAGAAGTACACATATGTAAAAACAGATAGAAGCATCCATATGTACATGTAAATACAGATATTTGTAGTCAGGCTCATCTATTCATTGAAGACATTACTACAGATACTACCATACTACTTCAAAGATCAGTTCAGTTTTTTGGTTTTGAAAGCTTAGGACCATAGTCTCATGAGACAGCTCAGTCCATTGGTATAATGTAGTTCACAAAGTTTGTGTTCTGTCTTTTAGTGTGGTGAGTGTCATCTGGGTCTTAAAAACTTTTGAGTGACCATCTAAGATATAATAAGTGGTCTCTACTTATCAGGAACAAAAGAGTAAGAAGGTAACCAAAATCAAAGATAAGAAACAAGTCTACAAGGCTGATAGCCTACATGCACTATGATCTCAACTATGCTGAGACCAGAAGAACTAGATGGTGCCTGGCCACCACCTTCACTATCTGACCATGGCCACCAAAGATGATACTGGTCAGCATACAAGAAAAATACAGCATAAAATCCAAATTCTTAAAAATGACCAGATTAACTGCAGCACTGAGGCCAGAGGATTCTCTAAAACTATTGTCCTAAGACAAACTTTGGACCAAAACTACCTTCTGAGACCCCTTTTTACAGAAAAACACAGTGATACACAAGATAAAGGATATTACCCATTAGGTTAGTGCTCTATAAATAAATAGATAAATAGATAACTAATGTCATTGATCAATTTGTGCAAAAATTATCAAAGAGAACCTAACTTGCTATGAAAACTTTCACCAAAAACACAATATTTTTTAAAAAAGAATCTAGTGAAAATATTTTTAAATGTGTTCAACACTTGCATATCTCCTAAAAGAGAAGATAGTAACATAATTTCATCTTTTTTATTGGAAGGTGGCATTCCTTAGACATTATATGGTGCTTTCTCACACAGATGCACTTAGGAATTATTGTGGGTGTGAGTCTACCTGCCCATGTACTACCTTCCCAGACTGTCATGCATTTGGAGGTCTTTGTGTTGTGTCACTAGCAGCTGTTATGAATTTCTGCTATCAAATAAATTGTTGCCCTTTTCTTGATTTCTATCCCTCACCCTTAAAATAACTCAAGTGGTTATCATAAACAGAGAAAAAAATTAGAAACGTGAATACATTCAGAGAATGTCAATGGGCTTTAAGGATGAGCCTGGAAGGTCTCCCGTGAAGAGATTGTATGGTTTAAGTGATGCAGATTTTGTGATACCAGTTTTGTGTGCTCAGAAGTGTTCCTTCTTGACCATCATTTTCTCAATGGTCCTTTAGGTGATGATTGAGATGCTATTTCATGTTAGATATGATTACTATACTTGAAACACTGATGGTCTAAAAGAAACTCTGAGAAGACACTTACAAGACAATAAGCAAATAGAGAAAGAACCCTAGTTTCCATGGATAAATCATCATATTTTTACCTCATGAATGTTATAACACTTTATGATTATCCTGAATATTATTATGTGAAATATTTTTGGTCTGTAAGTGTAATATATGTGTGTGTGTGTGTGCGTGTGTGTGTACACACACATACACATACCAAAAACTTACTGCGACTGAATGGATTCTGACTCATAGCAACCTCCATTGGGTTTCCAAGGTGGTAAATCTTTATGGAAGCAGATTGCCCGATCTTCCTTCCATGGACTGGCTGGTGGTTTTGAACTGCCAACCTCTGGTTAGTACTCAAATGCCTTAGGCACTACACCACCAAAGCGCTCTCTCTCTCAGTTATATACCATTTCCAGGTACAGTGAATGACTTCCCACATTTAGGCTCAACTTTCCCTCAAACCTTGTCACACAGTCCTTATCCTCTTGAAACCCTATGTTATTGTTGTTGTTGTTATGTGCCATCGAGTAGGACCTGATTCATAGCGACCCCTCCTTGGATTTCTGAGGTAGTATCACTACAGAAGTAGATTGCCCAATCTTCCTTCCAAGGAGTAGCTGGTGGGTTTGAACCGCCAGCCTTCTGGTTAGCAGTCAAGCGCCTTAGGCACTATGCTACCAGAGCTTCTTTGAAACCCTATAGCACATCATTTTGGGATTTTTCCAATCCCTTTATCATCTATCACAGCCACCTTTTTTTTGTGCTTTAGGTGTAAGTTTACAGAGCAGTTTATTTTATGTTCAACATTACATGTACATTTAGTTTCACTCCCCATTTACCATCCCCAACCCTAATCCAGTCTCCTCCCCTCCTGCCCAGTAACCCCCACACTCCCATGTGTCCTGCATTTCCTCCGTGCGAATGTTGCCTATTTTTTGTTTTGTTTTTCTTCATATTATAATCTATACATTTATACTTCTTTATTGTTTACTTTGTTTTTATGTATGTCTTCCCCACTGGAATTTAAAAACAGTTGCTATCCCACATGTATCAGAGTAAAGCTGTGCTCCATAGGGCTTTCAGTGGCTGATTTTTTTGAAAGTAGATAGCCAGGACCTTCTTCTGAGGTGCCTCTGGGTAGACTCAAATCAGCTTTTCAGTTAGCAGTGAGTGTCTTAACGATTTGTACTGGAATATAAACCCCATAAAAAAAGCAACTATGTCAATATACTCTGGCACCTAGCTCAATGCCTACTACACAATGTTGTTGTGGTTAGATGCTGTCAAGTCAGCACTGACTCATTGACACCCTGTGTACAACAGAACAAAACACTGCATGGTCTTGTACCATCCTCACAATACCTGGAAAACTTGAGTCTATCACTGCAGACACTGTGTAAATCCATTTCATGAGGGTCTTCCCCTTTTTGCCTGACCCTCTACTTCACCAACCATGTTATCCTTTTCCAGGGAGTGGTTCCTTCTGACAATATAACCCAAATAGGTGAGATGAAATCTGGTCATTCTCACTTCTAAGGAGGAGTATGATTGTACTTCTTCCAGGACAGATTTGTTCATTCTTCTGGCAGTCCATGGTATTTTCAGTATTCTTCACCTACACAGTTCAAAGGAATCAATTCTTCAAAGGCTATACAATAGACATGCAATAATTATTTCTAAAGTGAATAAATAAAAGCTATATTTTAAAATGGAAGCTCTAGTGGTGTAGGGTGTAAGGCATTTGGTTGCTAACTAGAAGGTCAGAGGTTCAAATCCACCAGCTGCTCTGTGAGAGTAAGAGGAGGCAATCTAGTTCCATAAAGATTTCAGCTTTGGAAACCCAATGAGGGTAACTATGAGTCAGAATCAACTTGATGGTTTGTTGTTGTTGTTGTTATGTGCCGTCAAGTCAGCCCCCACTCATAGCGACTCCTCCTTGGGTTTCCGAGGCAGTATCACTATGGAAGTAGATTGTCCCATCTTCCTTCTGAAGAGTGGCTGGTGGGTTTGAACCACCTGCCTTCTGGTTAGCAGGCAAGTGGCTAAGGCACTACACTACCAGAGATGGTTGTTGTTGTTGTTGTTGTTAAGTGCCATCGAGTCATTTCCGACTCATAGCAACCCCATGCACAGCAGAACGAAACACTGCCCAATCCTGCGCCAGCCCCACAATCCCTGCTATACTTGAGCCCATCATCGCAGTCACCGTGTCAATCCATCTCGTTGAAGGCCTCCCCCTCTTTCGTTGACCCTCCACCCTACCAAGCATGACATCCTTCTCCAGGGAATGGTCCCTTCTTACAACATGACCAAAATAGGTGAGACGACATCTGGCTATTCTTGCTTCCAAGGAGCATTCTGGCTGCACTTCCTCCAGGACAGATCTGTTACTTCTTTTAGCAGTCCATGGTACTTTCAGCATTCTCTGCCAGCACCACAACTCAAAAGCAACAACTTTTCTTTGGTTTTCCTTATTCACTGTCCAGCTCTCACATGCATACCAGGCAATTGGAAATATCATGGCTTGTGTCAGGTGCACCTTAGTCCTCAAGGAGATATCCTTGCTCCTCAGCACTTGAAACAGTTCCTTCACAGTTGACTTTCCCAATGCTACACGTCGTCTAATGTCCTGACTGCTGCTTCCGTTGGCATCGATTGTAGAACCAAGCAACATGAATTATGTGACAACCTCAATCTTCTCTCCATTTATTGTGATGCTGCTCATTGGTCCAGTTGTGAGGATTTTTGTTTTCTTTATATTGAGACATAATCCATACTGCAGACTGTATTCTTCAACCTTCATCAATAGGTGCCTCAAGTCATCCTCACTTTCAGCAAGCAGAGTTGTATCGTCTGCATATCTCAGGTTGTTAATGATTCTTCCTCCAATTCTGATACCATGTTTTTCTTCATATAGTCCACCTTCTCGGATTATTTGCTCAGCATATAGATTGAATAAGTGTGGAGAAAGAATACAACCCTGATGCACTCCCTTCTTGATTTTAAACCATGTAGTGTCCCCTTGTTCTGTTCGAACTACAGCCTCCTGGTCAAGGTACAGATTCCTCATGAGTACAATCAAGTGCTCGGGAATTCCCATTCTTCTCAATGTTATCCATAATTTGTCATGATCCACACAATCAAATGCCTTTGTGTAGTCAATAAAACACAAGCTAACATCTTTCTGGTATTCTTTACCTTAAGCCAAGCTCCATCTGACAACAGCTATGATATCTCTTGTTCCACGTCCTCTTCTGAATCCGGCTTGAACCTCTGGAAGTTCTCTGTCAATATACTGCTGCAAACGTTTCTGAATTATCTTCAGTAAGATCTTACTTGCATGTGATATTAATGATATTGTTCTATAATTTCCACATTCTGTGGTATCACACCAGACATGGTAGTGGGTTATATTTAAAAATTAGTGGGTTAATATTTAAATCATCTAAGTTAAGATATCAAGTTGCTAATACTTCACCTAATTTGTATAAAGAAAGAAAACATTTGATGGATTATAAATTTTGTAAGATTCTGTTTTATTTAACCAAGTCCATTCACCAGTCCTTTTCACCTTTCCTTAAGACAATTTTTGATTTGGGCTTCTGTGTCAGTTTTGGAAAACGTTTGCCTTCTCCTTCCTCCATTTCATTAAATGGAATTCAGAGCTCACACTTCATTTTCATATCCACAATTAGTAAGATTCATATCCTAGAAGAAACCTAAAATGTTCATTTGTGTTAAGTTGGCACTTGGGACCAATAACCTCACTAAGGAAAAGAAAAGCTACGTTTTGTCTTTTCAAAATGAATCTTTAGTTGCTACGTACAGAATGATTTAAAACCTTTAAGACACAACCCTTAGGATGTTATCCAAAAACACAGAATTTTTAGAAGAGTCACCTTTCCCAATCATCTATTCAACAGCTAAACATATAGAAAAATGATGTTATTTTAACACTGAAATCTTGGGTGGAAGAAAAAAATTGAGAAAGGGACAGAGAAAAAGAGATAGATAAATGATAGATAAAATGATGGATACATATGTGTATAACTGGTGTGTATAACTGAGTTTTCATTTAGTTCTAAGACTTCTAAATCTTTCTTAACTAAATGTATCTCACAGAATCAAATTTATAGTATGTGACAGAGAAGCTTTGTTTCTATCCAATTGCTTTCATGTATCCAACCATTTGAGTATACCTAAACTTTTATACATTAGCTCCTTATGATACTATCCATTTTGAAACCTCTGAAGTGCTATGTATGTAAAAGTTCAAGGCAAGTGGAAATTCAAATATTATTTGTCTTCTTAAATCTCCTATGACCCCAAAGGAAATTTTACTAAAACTCTTCAATATTCACCAATGTTGCTTTCTTTTAATGCCTTTCCAACATTTAATACTACATTCAATCTGCTAAACTAGACAAAGTCCCTCGTGGGGTTGCTATTTTGGCTATACAGTAAGTGAAGGTCTTTCTCTGATGAAAATGATTTCCTTTCCCAGACCATTAAGAGAATGAGTGTGCTGTTTCCTCTGAGATTGCAAAAACTGAACTCTAATCTCTGAAAGTAAGTATATCAAGCTGTAGCTCCAATTTAGAAAATAAAAAATAAAACAAGAAAAAATTCTGAAACATCCTAAAATGCAGTTGCTGGATCTATAGAATATATATAGTTGCTCCATTCAATACCTGAGATGAGAATCTAGCTCAACTGTCAAAATCTAAAACTGATTGTTTGTCCTGTATATATATTTTAACAGCAAGTTATAAAGTCATTTGTGCAGTGCCAGAGCATGGCCTCTCAGCCTCTGAGGCACAGTATGCCTCATTCTGCCTCTACAACAGCTCAGTCCAGCAGGAGGTAATATCAGGGCAATGAGGTCTGCATGGTAGAAGGGAGGACAGATGAGGTAAACAGTGGAGAAGAACATCAGTGGTCATGACCCCTCTTGTGAATGATCTGGCCATTAGAACCATGTACCAATCTACACGGGTCCCACTGACATGAATTAAAAATGGCTAAAACTCTCCAATCAAATCAGAGTAGCAGACAGATGGATAATCTACACCAAAATCAGTGCCCCGAGGAATTTAAATGCAGTCACAATACACACACACACACACACACACACACATACATCTTGTTAGATTGCCCATAATGACACATTGGAAGGGCATTTGCCTAAAAGTGATTACAACCAAACCACTGAGAGTAAAGAATTTTGTGAGCAGCAAGACTGAAGGATTCGGCAATCACTGCCAAGTGTGATGGCATGTCATTTTGCATCAATTGGCATGATGAATCTTTTTACATAATGTGAATCACTGTCTAATTGTGACTCTGATTGCACCTACCATCGTCAGCATGATCAAAGCACCCCAAGTCACTGGAGAAGCAAAGAAATGAGAAGAAAATTACAAAGAACTGAGCTATTGTGTATCATGAAAGGAAAAGAAAAACTGCCAAGCATGAAATCAAAGTGGCTTCATGAATAAAGGTGGCAGAAAACTCTAACAGTTTAGCAGACAGTGTAAGTCACTGAGATCACGGATGGGAAAAAAGCTACCAGAAAGCACCTTATCCATCCATGGATATATAATCTTTCTTAAAATTGCTACCTATTATATGATATGATATAGTAAGAGCTCTGGTAGCATAGTGCCTAAGGCACTTGACTGCTAACAAGAAGGCTGGCAGTTCAAACCCACCAGCCACTCCTCAGAAGGAAGATGAGGCAATCTACTTCCATAGTGATACCACCTTGGAAACCCAAGGAGGGGTCACTATGAGTCGGGTCTGACTCAACGGCACATAACAACAACAACAACATATGATATAGTAAAATGGAAAAACCCAGATATTCATATTCAACAGACCTAGGTCCACATCCCAACTCTGTGCCTTCTGTGCAGACCGGAGCACCTTTCTTAATCTTCTTATACTTCATATATCTCATCTTTATTTTGAGTTAAACCAGTTATCTAGTGTGTTAGACTGGGATCTCTAGAGAAACAAAACCAGTAAGGCTAATATATATATATATATATATATATAAAGAGAAATTTATCTTAGTAAAATGGCTCACACACATAGAAACTGGCAAGTCCCAAGTTCTTGGATCAAATGTCAAGCTGGAGGCTTTTCCTGACTCTTGCAGCTGCAGGGGCTGAGGAGCTCAAGGTTGGCAGGCAGTATACTGGCTGTTGACTCCAACAAATGACAAATCCAAGATCTACAGGCTGAATGGTGGATTGTTCGCTCACGGACAGTTGTAAGCAGCACAACAGAATCCCGATTCACAGAAGAGTGTCTCTTTTCCCAGGATGTTCATAAATATACTGGAAGCAGCCCACACCCCTAGGGAAACTCCCTTTCAATGGATTGGCTGCTCAGAACATATTCATCTGATCCCATCATGGGAATAATCACATCACAACTGCTTAAACCACACAGAATTGTGGTCTAGCCAAGTTGACACACAGCTCCAACTATCACAACCAGTTTCAATCAAGTTGATTCCAATTCATGGAGACCCCATTTACATTAAAGTAGACAAGTGCTCCATAGGGCTTTCAATTGTTGGCTTTTTGGAAATAGATTATCAGGGTTTTCTATTCAAGTCCTTTAGATGAACTTGAATTTCCAACTTTTCTGTTAGCATTGAGAGTTTTAGCCATTTGCGCCATTGAGCAAATCCTTATATTGATGTATTCAAGATTAAATGAGATTATTTAAAGTACCCAGCAAAAAAAATTGAATGGTTGATTCTTGTTGTTAGGTGCCACTGAGTCAGCAATGACTCACATTGACTCTATGTACAACAGAATAAAACACTGCTTGGTCCTGTATCATCCTCACAATCATTGCCATGCTTGAGTCCATTGTTGCATTCACTGCATCAGTCCATCTCATTGAGAGTCTTTCCCTTCTTCCCTAACCCTCTACTTTATCAAGCATGATATCCTTCTGCAGGGAATGGTCCCTTCTGACAACATAGCCAAAGTAGGTGAAAATTCTGGCCATTCTCACTACCAACAAGCATTCTGACTATGCTTCTCCAAGGACACATTTGTTCATTCTTCTGGCAGTCCAGAATTCTTTGTCAACACCACAATTCAAAGACATTGAATCTTCTTCAGTCTTCCACATTAATTGTCTAGGTTTCACATACATAGGAGCCAATTGAAAATATGAAATTATGGGTCATATGCACCTAAGCCATCAAAGTGACATCTTTGCTCTTCAATATTTTAAAGGGGTCTTTTGCAGCAGATTTTCCCAGTGCACTAGGATGGCTAAATTTTTACTGATGCTTCCATGGCTATTGACTGTGCATCCAAGTAAAATTAAATCCCTGACAACTTTGATCTTTTCTCCATTCATCATGATGTTGCTTATTGGTCCAATTGTGAGGATTTTTTTTTTCTTTATGTTGAAGTGTAAGCCATATTGAAAACTGTGCTCTTTAATATTCATAAGAAAGTGCTTCAAGTTATCTTCACTTTCAGCAAGCAAGTTGTGTCATGTGCATATCACAGATTGTTAATGAGTCTTCCTCTAATCCTGCTGCTGTGTTCTTCACATAGTCCAGCTTCTTGGATTATATGCTTAGCATACACATTGAATACATATGGGGGAAAGGATACAACCCTGATGTACACCCTTCCAATCTTAAGCATTCATTATCCTGCTGTCCTGTTTGAATGACTGCTTCTTGGTCTATGTACAGGTTCCTCATGAGAACAACTATGTGTTTGGGAATTCCCATTCTTCTCAATGTTATCCATAATTTGTTATGATCTACATAGTCAAATGTCTTTGCATAGTCAATAAAACAGAAGTAAGCATCATTCTGATATTCTTTGCTTTCAGCCAAGATCCATCTGACATCAGCAATGATATTCCTCATTCCACATCCTCTTCTTAATCCAGCTTGCCTTTCTGAATGTTCCCTGTCAATATGCTGGTGTAACAGTTTTTTAATTATATTCAGCTATATTTTACTTGCATGTGATATTTATATTGTTCAATAATTTCCACATTCTGTGGGATCACCTTTCTTTGGAATGCACACAAATATGGATCTCTTCGAGTGGTTGGTCAGATAGCTGTCTTCCAAATTTCTTGGCATAAATGAGTAAGCGCTCCAGTGCTGCATGTTTGTTGAAATATGAAATTTCTCAATGGGTATAGTGTCAATTCCTGAAGCCTTGTTTTTTGTCAGTTCCTTCATTGTAGCTTGGACTTCTTCCTTCCATATCATTAGTTCTTGATTATATGCTACCCCTTGAAATAATTTAACATCAACCAATTTCTTTTGATTCAGTGATTGTATATTCCTTCAATCTTCTTTTGATGCTTCCTACATCATTCATTATTTTGCCCATAGAATTCCTCAATATTGCAACTCAAGGCTTGAATTTTTCTTCAGTTCTTTCAGCTTGAGAAATGCTGAATGTGTTCTTCCTTTTTGGTTTTCTAATTCCAGGTCTTTGTACATTTCTTTATAATACTTTACTTTGTCTTCTCGAGCTGCCCTTTGAAATCTTCTATTCAGTTCTTTTATTTCAGTATTTCTTCCATTTGCTTTAGCTCTTTTCCTTTCAAGAGCAAGTTTCAGAGTCTCTTCTGACATCCATTTTGTTTTTTTCTTCTTTTCCTTTGCTTTCTAATGACCATTTGTTTTCTTCATGTATAATGTTCTTGATGTCATCCCACAACTCATCTGGTCTTCTGTCAATGGTATTCAATGTGTGAAATCTTTGGTTGATCCTTAGCAAATGTTAATTACAATCTTTTTCCTTTCAAAAAATTAAAACCGGAAAGTTCCGGTAAGATGGCAGACTAGGCAGAAAGACTGCATTGACCCTCTTCAACAAAGAAAAGGGAAACCAATTAACACAGACACAGAAGATAATCCTGGACCCCTGAACCTTGAAGGGGAGGATACAGAAGTGGACTAA
>NW_006921790.1:4364471-4374967 GCF_000298275.1 Orycteropus afer afer
TGACATGAGACAAAGTATATGTGAACTGCTGTATGAAAAGTGAATTTACTCTGTAAATCTTCACCCAAATCCTAATAAAAAAATAAATAAATAAATAAATAAGAGACAGCACTCTTGTAGATTCCCGGGGCTTAAGAACACATTCTGCTTGACAGCAACCCCAAGGACGCTCCAGACCTGAACAGGTACGACATTCCTCTTGTTACACTTATATCCCACACCCGCCTGGTGAACGGAAGTGCAGCCATCTCCCACACCCACCTACTTTCTGGGCCCACAGGAACTCCATCACAGTCTGTATGCTCAGGAGCCTGGGTGCCCTGCCTGCCCTCCACTGATTTTTTTTCTCTTTGTTTATTTTTATTTTTTTCTTTTTTGCTTTCTTTTTTATGGTGATTAGTTTGCTTGTATTTGTCTGTTTTAAAACAACTATTATTATTATTAATACTTTTTTCCTTTTTACTATTATTCTCCTGTGCAAACACGGCCCTTCTGATCTTCCATGTTTGACTATTGTAAGGAATGCATTTCCCTGATGTAGTTGTACAGCTCATAGGCCTGTTTATTGTTTGGTTGAAAGTTAAGCCATGAGAGAAAGTCCAATTCCAGGCCCAAAGGGTGATTCGTCCAAAATCTTTGGGGGTTTCATCAGTCTCTTTCTGACTAGAAATGCTGTTTTTTTTTATGTTTTTGAATTTTGTCCCACATTTTTCTCCCACTGTATCCAAGATCCATTTTGATACCTTTGCGAGTTTTGGCATTGGTAGCCGGCCATCATCTAGTTCTTCTGGTCACAGGTTGTATAGTCTGAGGTACCCGTGGTCCATTAGTCCCTTAGACTAATTGTTTCCAAATGTCTTTGATTTTCTTCACTCTTTTTTGCTCAGGTTGAAGAGAGACCAATAATTCATCTTAGATGATCACACACAAGCTTTTAAGAGTCCAATCACTACTCACACCAAAGTAAGATATAGAACAATGTTTTTATGCAGTATATTGTGTCAATTGAGTTTGATGTCCCTTGCAGCAATAGTCCCCAGCCTGCTGGCCCATAGACTCACTTCCTCAAAGTGTTTGGTTGTGGGTAAGAAGTTCTCCTAACTTTGTCCCCTATTAGCTCTGTAATGTATTTTTATAGCACCTGCAAATACATATCAAGGAATATTGTCTGCCTAACCTATGTATCAACGGCACATAACAACAAACAACAACAACAAACCTATGTATGGTCATGGGTATATTCCCATTCACCTACATACATGATCTTTCCTGTCTACCTATGTATTCACCCATAAATTTGTGTTTGTTATTACTGACAATCAAGTATTAACTATGTAATAATATTTACCGTTTTTGTTTGTACCTCTTGTGTACCTCTCTGAGTCTTCTTTTTCCTTAATGATATTGTGCTGGTCACACACTTTCATTATATTGCCTTTCCCTTCACCCAAATCAACACATATCTGTTAATTAGTGAGCAATCTTCCCTCTACTCCCTTCCCATTCCTGATAACATTCAAAGAGAACTTCCTTCCCTGTGTAAACCTTCCCTTGACGTTTTATAATAATGGACTCATAGAATATTTGTTTTTCTGTGATTGACTTATTTTACTCAGCATAATGTCCTCCAAGTTCACCCACACTATGAGGAGATTTGTGGATTCTTTATTAATTCTTTACTATTGCATTTGTTAATGGTCTATTAACGGTCTTTGTTGTTGTTGTTGTTGTTTGCCATCGAGTCGGCCGCGACTCCTTGGGTTTCCGAGGCAGTATCACTACGGAAGTAGGAATGCTAATGGTTTTAGACCTATCCAAGTCCTTAATTTGTCTTTTAATTTAGTAAACCCATTCTCTTTGTCCTTCATCACTCCCACATCTTGTACAATTTAGAACAGAAATTAGCTCTTTCAGGGATCCCCTGGATTAGAGAAAAGTCACTCCTTTCAGAGTCCCCTGAGGGCTGGCTGAGGCTTGGCCAGGCCTACATTGCCATTCATATTCTGCTTCTCTTCAAGCCACCTTCCTTCCACAGGTGTTGATCCCAAACTCTGTCTCAGCGTCTGCTTTGGGATAATAGAACATGTGATAGCTGACTATAAACATTACTTTGCCACTTTGACTGCACCTGTGCAAAAGGCCCACTGAAAAATTATAAAATCAATTAGATCTTGTCTCCATGCTGTTAGGGATTGAATTGTGTCCCCCAAAAGGTTATGTTGAAGTCCTGACCTTTATATCTGTGAATGTGAAATTATTAAGAATTAGCATCTTTTAAACCATCCAGTTTGTGGTATTTTGTTAAGACAACCCTAAGAAATTAATACACATGCTAATTAAAATATGAACCTAAGTTTTCATCTAGTAGAAGGAAATGTCCCATCTCTCTGACAGTTTATATTACTTTCCATACAGCTCATCATCAATGGTCTGTCAGTGTGATGAGTGCAGACTAGAAAATAAAAGAAGCTTTGATTATAACTATAAATCTGAGCAACTGCTGGGTTTGAAGGAAAACTTTTAGAACTATCCTCTTACCCACATCTAATAACATCAACTGAGAAAAACCCACAAGAAGGGAACATGATAGCACCAATTTTCTTATAAAGGAGTAAGGCTTTGTAAATAGGCCAGTGTATGTGTACAACATGTGGGTGATGCTGGTAAAAAATAGAGAGCTGCCCAGAAGGCAGCCCCACACGTGTATTCCCTTGCTCCTGCCCAACCTGCCTTTGTGATAATGTGGAAGAGATAGAGATATTTAAACACTTTAAAAATTCCTAGCCACTTAAAAAGATTGTTAAAGATACTTACAAAATTGCTGTTCTTACTTCTGCTGGGGCATGCACTCCTCGGAAGGAAGATGGGGCAATCTACTTCTGCAGTAATACTGCCTGGGAAACCCAAAGAGGGGTCGCTGTGAGTCAGATCTGACTCCATGGCAGTGAGTTCAGTTTGGTTTGGTTTTTATGTATTTTGAGTAAATGCACTTTTAAAAATAATCTTTTTATTTTTTGGGAAAATGGAGCTAAAATATGAGGTAACCACGTCTGGTCTTAGTTTTGTCCTTGCCATTATAGTCAAGTTCTTCCTCTTTCTTACCTCTCATTAAAAAGTATTTGAGCACTCTGTTGAGCTTTAATTTCTTAATACTAAAGAATGGAATCTATAGCATATTTAGATCTTTTTAAAATTCTGCTTGCATGCGGAGATTTTTTTAAAACCTAAAATATTCAGTGAGACTAGCTGTCTTTATTTAGACAAGGAAAAATTTTTTGTAAAGGCTTTTTTCTTCTTTAAGGACCACGTGAACATTTTATTTTTCATAGAAAGGAAGAGAAAAAGAGGAGGGATGAAGCAAGCATATACATTGAATCAGTGGACAATATCTTCACAGATAGAAGTGGAACAACCAGATAACAGTCATCTCACCATCGTTATCAAATACTAAGTCTTTCTGACCTCATCACCTATTCACACAGCCACAATAGCTGCATTTCTCACAGTATTCTCAGTCTTTACTATAATCAAAAGAATACACCAAATAGAAAAGAAAAACCCACAACCATAAATTTATTCAGAGTACTCCAAGTTTTATTTTTCTTTGTCCTTTTCATGATTCAGTATTACAAGTATCGTGTAATAGTGCTGGTGGTGGTATAGGAGTGGTAAGAGTAGCATTATAGTATTCATGATAAGTAATGTTTATTGTGTGTTAGTATATGCTAGTCACTCTGCCAAACATTAACCCTATGCATTAGCTACTATTATTCTTAGTAATTATATAGATGAGATATGATGAAGTTCCATTTACTGTGGTGGTCTGTATGTTCTATGACAATATTTCAAATACAAGCAATGTCACCAAAGATGGACAAGTTTCAACAGACTTTCCCATGAGTCCAGGAATAAAGGCCTTGTGGCTTGTGGTCTACTTCTGAAAACTAGCCATTGAAAATCTTTTGGATACAACAGAATATTTTCTGATATAGTGCTAGGTTGGAAGGTACTACAAAATTGTGACAAGAATGAACTCAAACATATCAATGATCATAAAGATGGTCCACCCACTGTCATCAAGTGGATTATGATTCATAGAGACCCCAACTGGATTTCCCAGGTGGTAAATTTTTACAGAAGTAGATTGTCCCATCTGTCTTCCAAAGAGTGGCTGGTGGGTTTGAACCACTAACCTTCTGGTTAGCCGTCAAATGCCTTAGGCATTGTACCACCAGAGCTTCTTAATGAAGATGGCATAGGCCCAGAAAACTTTACAGAAAGATCCCTGGTTGCACAGTGGTTAAAGAACTCAACTGCTATCCAAAAGATCAGTGGTTTAAACTCACCAGGCACTGTGTGGAGAAAAATGTGATAGTTTTCTTCCATAAAGATCACAGCCTTGGAAACCCTGTGGGATGGTTCTACTCTCCTGTCAAGTTGTTGCTGACTCACAGCAACCTTACAGGACAATGTTTTTTTTGTTTTTTTTTTTTGGTCTCTTCTTTATGAAAGCAGATATCCACCTTTCTCTCATGAAGTGGCTAGTGGGTATGAACCACTGACCTTTTAGGTAGCAGCTGAGCACTTTAACCACTGTGCCACGAAGGGTCCTGGGTAGTTAGAGAACTGTATATATTTCTAGTAACTTGTCAGGTAAGATTTAATAGATTTTGAGATCAAGTGTGTTTCAGATGTCTATAATTTCATAAAAACGTTATGAAAAGCAGTATGGTACCCTGTGATATAGATTAGATTAGGAGTTAGCATATTAGCTAGCTATGAAACCATGGGCAGATCATTTAATAGCTCTGGGCATTCATCAAAGGTATATAGTACCTGCCTCATAGAATTTCTAAGAGGATCAAATGAAATATATATGAACACACTTTGCACACTATTAGAAACTATACAAACATCAGCTAAATAGGAAAGAAAGAATCAAATATAAGTAAAGTAGGCAAATCACACTGGACAGAAAGAATCACTTATTAGTCAGAATTTTTCTGCATGTCTCCAGTAGAAGAAAAAAGCAAATGGTTTTATCAAAGAAATCGTATCTTAGTACTTTAATTGTTAAAAAATCTATGACTAACAGCATGAGTTCTCCCTGGTCAATTCCCACATTTTTTACTAGACAATGAGAAATTGAAGTCAGACTCATTAAAATTAACAACAACAATAGGTTCACTAGGTAAAGAGCAGACTGAAACATTTTAAAAAGAGTTTCATAAGTAAGATTGAAATAAGAGGGAGCTTTTGTCTAATAAAGGAGCTCTAGTGAAACAACAACAAGTGGTGCAGTGAGTAAACTATTTGGCTGCTAGCCAGAAAGTCAGTGGTTCAAACACACCAACTGCTCTGAGGGAGGAAGACAGGGACAGTCTATTTCCATAAAGATTTACAGCCTTGGAAACCCTATAGGGATCTCTATGAGTCAGAATCAACTCGATGGCAGTGGGTTTGGATGGGTTTTGTCTAATGAAGAAATAACAATAACACACTATAAGCACACGCTGTTGTTTTTATTCCTGCCTGTGTTTTTATAGTCACTAATTTTGGCAATTTTCTGCTGCTTTAGCTACAATAGAAGCTCTGGTGGTGTAGTGCCTAAGGCATTTGGCTACTAACCAGAAGCATGGTGGTTGAAACTCACCAGCCACTCCTCGGGAAGGAAGAATTGGAAAATCTACTTCCATAGAGATACCCCTCAGGAACCCAAGGAGGGGTCGCTATGAGTTGGATCCAACTCAACAGCATAGAGTTTGGATTTAAAAAAAAAAAAAAACTACATTATCACAGGAGCTCTGATAGTGTAGTGTCTAAGGCACCTGACTGCTAACCAGAGGGCTGGCAGTTCAAACCCACCAGCCACTCCTTGGAAAAAAGTTTGGGCAATCTACTTCCTTAGTGATACTGGCTTGGAAACCCAAGGAGGGGTTGTTATAAGTCAGGTCCCACTCAATGGCAAATAACAACATCAACACAACAATATCATAGTAAGTAGTAATTGTGAGCATATGCCAATTACTTTTTTGAGAAGGAATTAGTAATTAAAGGAAAAAAAAATTAAAAAAGGGCTTCTGCTCAGTTACTAGTAATGCTATAATTCAATGCAGAAATATTGTACAAAACATTTTGTTGTTAATATTCATATAATCTAAGAAATATTATATTTAACCAACTTACAACAATATTTATCACATATTATTCTATGATTAAAATTGATAAAAAACATTACTAAGGATTCTATGTGGTTTGATGTGGTGGAGTTCCATGGGGGTGGGTAAAACCATGAGTTACTATACCAGGTGACACCAACCCTAGTGATGTCACTGGGAAAAACAGCTAATTCCATATCTGATACTTTAAAATTTCTGCTGAAATTTGCTATATAGTTAGCATATTTGCATTAGATAGGCACCATGTTGTTGTTGTTGTTATGTGCCGTCGAGTCAGCCCTGACTCATAGCGACCCCTCCTTGGGTTTCCGAGGCAGTATCACTACGGAAGTAGGATTGCCCAGCCTTCCTTCCGAGGAGTGGCTGGTGGGTTTGAACCGCCATCCTTCTGGTTAGCAGTCAAGTGCCTTAGCCACTATGCTACCAGAGCTCCCTATTAATGTAAAAAAACAGAAAACTAGGAAGCACTTTTTAAAACAGTCTTTATGAATAAACAGAAGTTTTTTTTTTTTTTTTTTAGCAATGGCTATTTCTCAAGTTTTCCTTACCCATTCAAAGAATGCTTTTAACCATCCTTTTTATTTATACATTTAGACTACACCTGGCATTTCATCTTATTCATGAGAGTACATGTTACCTCTGCAGAAAATAATAAATAATTGATGGATCTCAAGAGACCAAAGGAAATTATCATCCTGAACTAGATTCCAAAACTAGGAATAAAAGTACCTTTCAATAAGTCCAATAAAAATGAATGAATAGTATAAAGTTAGGCAGAACTCTCATGGTAAATGTATTGAGGGCTCCCTTAAATTTAAGCAAATTCCCTATGTCATATTTATCCTTCCACAGCCAAAATTAAAGAAATTGTGTTGTTATTGTTTTTTTATATTGTTATCTTGTTGCTTAATACAAAACTAATACTCTCAAGTGAATGTTATTGTCACCTAAGTTACAATAAAAAGTTAAAAAAGAATGTTATTGGAGCTCAAAATGGCATCTCTTTTGTAGTGCCCATGCTAATTCCCTCTAGCATCTTAGTGGCTAAAAAAAACTAGGTGCAGCTGTTTGAAATGGGGATTCTGGTGCTCTGAACAGCTCATTAAGTCAGATAGCCAAACTCAAGGGAGTAGGATTAAAAAGGAGAAAGGGGCAGCAGAATTACTCAGTTGTTGTTGTTGTTATGTGCCATCGAGTTGGACTTGACTCATAGTGACAGCTCCTTGGGTTTCCAAGGTGGTATCACTATGGAAGTAGATTGTCCCACCTTCCAGAGGGGGAGAATATAACAAAAACAGGTGATCCTGCCCTGTGGAGCTACAACCAGCAGGCAAAAATGGACACCAGAGACTTCCCTGGGGCAGTGGAGAGAACTATACCAGAGACCCTGTGGCCACTGCAAGGATCTACCTTCCAACTGCTTTTATCAGTAAACTTGGAACTGCTGGGTGGGAGCAGAGATTCCTCTGGCTCTGGCACTGCTGAAGCCTAGGAGCAAGAGAATATGAATGCCACAAGTGGGCGGGCCCTGGGAGGAACCCCTGCCACAAATCGCAGATTGGTACAGTTATCCTAGCTCAGCTTTTTTGCATAGAGGGGCCTGTAGCATGGAGTTTTTGCATGTATCTGGACTTGGTGGAAAGTGGTAGCCCCCTAACAACTGGAGTCTTTGTTGAACTTGAGCTGTGGGCCTGTGAATAACAGTACAACATCATCATTAGGAGCCTGCTCAAAGCCCTGAAAACCATTCCTGGCACCTTGGAGTTTTTCTTCATTCTCTCTTCTCCTCCCACTTTCTCTGCCTCTACCCTCCCACATCTAATAGAAAAACCACATTCAGCCACCATAATACCTGCTGGCTCAAATCCTAAACTCCCTTTATGACAGAGACCTGCATCCACATTCCACACAGCAATTCCATCATCAAAAGAAAATGGCAGAGCAACTCAGCACACCTGAATTAATAGCCAAAAAATAAAATACACTAGCTCCACCTTTTCAAAATACTAAATCATAAAACCAAGACAAAACAAATGAATACATAACTAACAGTGAAAGACAAACTCAAATTGTCTAGCAAACAACAGGCAACCGCAAATCAAACAACAACAACAACAATGAAAAAAAAAAAAAAAAACAGGACAAGACATTAAAAGTAAAATCCCAAACAAAGGTCTCATTAAACATGGAGAAAGCAGAGGCAATAGAATTATTGAAGAAAGAGTTTAGAAGGTATGTTTATAGAGCTCTAAAAGAGCATAAGGAAACCCCAAACAGAAGCAAGGAGAACACAGACAGTTCCCAGGAAGAATTCAGGAAAACCACTCAAGAACAAAACAACAAGATTATTGCACAATCAGAACTCATACAAAAACAGCAGTTAGAAATCCAGAAGATGAATATCAAAATTACAGAATTATACAATACAGTGGAAGCACAAAAGAATAGGATAGAACTGGATGAAGAATGCATTTCCCCACTAGAAGACAAATCCCTGTACACCAGACTGTATGAAGAAAAATCAGAATAAAGATTTAAGAGAAATGAAAAGAACCTAAAAATTATATGGACAACATGAAAATAAACAACATATGCCTCATTGGAATTCCAGAATAAGAATTGGCGAAAAAACACTGAGAAAATTGTGGAAGACCTACTAACAGAAAACTTCCCCCATATCATAAAGGAAGAAAAGATATTTGTCCAAGAAGCTCATAGAACCCCATACAGGATAGATCCCAAGAGAAAAACACCAAGGCATATTATAATCAAACTGTCCAAAACCAAAGACAAAAAAAAAAATTTGTGAGCTCTCTAGGACAAAAGAAATATTACTAATAATAACCAAACAGTTAGGCTGAGCTCTGATTACTCAGCAGAAACCATGCAGACAAGAAGGCAATGGGATGGCATATATAAAACACTGAAGGAAAAGAACTTCTAACGAAGAATCCTCTATCCAGTCAAATCATCCATCAGGTATGACGGTGAAATCAAGGCATTCTCAGACAAACAGAAGTTAAGGGATTTTGTGAAAACCAGACCAACCCTACAAGATATGCTTAAGGAAGTCCTTCTAATAGAGAACCCACAACAGAGAACAACAAAATCAGCATATGTGACATCAACACTAAAATCACATCAGAAATAGAAACTCAAAATAAGACCATAAAACATTGTACACTAAAAATCAAGGAAGCCAAACTGTATACGACAACAGCAACTAACCAAATAGAATAAAAGTTCTAGGTACAAACTTCCAAATGGAGAGGAAAACAAATCAATGTCCTCATAGAACAGACTATTCTAAAAATGTAGTGACAAGAATTCACTCCAAGGTAACAACAGAGAAAATTAACAATTTCCCTAAGCAAATCCAGAAGGAAGGAAAACATACAGGTTTAATAAGCACAAAACCAACAACAAAGAAGTAAAGAGAGGAAGCGTATGACAACAAATTGAACTCAGCACAGAAAAGTATACAGACCAAGGAAACACCACCAACACAACAAAAAACCACAATAGAATGACAGCAATCAATTCAAACCTATCACTAATTACACTCAATGTGAATGGACTAAATGCACCAATTAAGAGAAAGAGAATGGCAGACGGGATAAGAAAAGAAGACTCATCTATATGCTGCTTACAAGAGACACACCTTAGACAAATTAAGAGTTAAGGGGTGGAAAAAAATATACCAAGTCAACAGTAATCAAAAAAGAGCAGGAGTGGCAATATTAATTTCTGATAAAATAGACATTAAGGTGAAAAACAACATAAGAGACAAAGAAGGACATTATATGATACTGAAAGGGTCAATTGACAAAGAAGACTTTACGATAATAAATATTTCTGCATCCAATGAAAGTGCTCCAAAATACATGAAGCAAATATTAACTGAATTAAAATAGATAACTCTACAATAGTGGTAGGAGAATTTAACACACCACTTTCAAAGAGGGACAGGTCAACTAAAAAAAAAAAAAAAAAAAAAAACTCAACAAAGTTACAGAATAGCTCAAAAATACAATCAACCAACTTGACCTCATAGACATACACATAGCATTCCACCCATCAAAACCACAATTCACATTCTTCTCCAGTGCACATGGATCCTTCTCCAGAATAGATCATATGCTAGGAAATAAAACAAGCCTCAATAAATTCAAAAGCATTGAAATACTACAAAGCATCTTCTCAGACCACAATGCTATAAATTTAGAAATTAATAATAGGAAGATCAAGGAAAAAACATCAAATGTGGAAGCTGAACAATTCACTGCTCAAAAACTACTGGGTAATAGAGCCCAAAAA
>NW_006921790.1:4375647-4401732 GCF_000298275.1 Orycteropus afer afer
TTCACTGGAGAATTTTACCAAATATTCAGGGAAGAGTCGACACCTATACTACTCCAGCTATTCCAGAACATAGAAGAAGATGGAATTCTCCCAAGCTCATTTTATGAAGCAAGCATAATACTAATACTAAAACCAAGGTAAGACACTGTTAAAAAGAAAACTACAGACCAATATCCCTCATGAACATAGATGCAAAAATCTTCAACAAAATCCTGGCCAACAGAATCCAACAACATATCAAAAAAATAATACATCCAGACCAAGTGGGATTTATACCAGGTTTGCAAGAGTGGTTCAGTATCAGAAAAACAATCAGTGTAATCCACCACATAAACAAAACAAAGGAAAAGAACCATATGATTATATCAATTGATGCAGAAAAGGCAATGATAAGATCCAACACCCGTTCCTGTTCAGAACTCTCAGCAAAATAGGGATAGAAGGGAAATCCCTCAACATAATAAAAGGCATATATGCAAAGTCAAAGGCTAACATCATTATTAATGGAGAAAGACTCAAGTCATTCCCCTTACGAATGGGAACCAAACAGAGATGCCATCTATTTAACATTTTATTGGAAGTCCTGGCCAGGGTAATAAGGCAAGAAAGAGAAATAAAAGGCATACATATTGGCCAAGAGGAACTAAAACTATCTCTATTTGTGGATGAAATGATCCTGTACATAGAAAACCCAAGAGACTCCACAAAAAAATTACTGGAATGAATAGAGAGGTTCAGCAAAGTAGCAGGATACAAGGTCAACATACAAAAATCATTTGGATTCCTCTACACCAGCACATAGTCTTCTGATAAAGAAATAAGGGAAAGAATACCATTTACAATAGCTATTAAAAAGATAAAAATATCTAGGAATAAACCTTACCAGAGACACAAAAGACCTATAGAAGGAAAACTATAAAACACTACTACAAGGGACAACAAGGGCACTACATAAATGGAAAAACCTACCTTGTTCATGGATTGGTAGACTGAATATTGTGAAAATGTCAATACTATCTAAAGCAATTTACACATTTAATGCAATCCCAATCCAGATACCATCAATATTTTTTAACGACGTGAAGAAACAAATTACTAACTTCATATGGAAAGGAAAAAGACCTCGGATAAACAGAGCACTTCTGAAGAAGAACAAAGTGGGAGGTCTCACATACCCAGATCTTAAATCCTACTAGGCAGCCACAGTAGTCAAAACAGCATAGTATTGGTACAATGATAGATAGACCAATGGAACAGAATCAAAAGTCCAGAAACAGACCCATCCATCTATGGACACCTGATCTTTGACAAAGGTCCAAAATCCATTAAATGAGGAAGAGACAGTCTCTTTAACAAATGGTGCTGGAAAAACTGGATATCCACTTGCAGAAAAATGAAACAAGATCCATACCTCACCCCATACACAAAAAACAAACTCAAGCTGGATCAAAGACTTAAATGTAAAACCCAAAACTATAAAATTCATGAAAGATAAAATAGGGGCAAATCTGGAAGCCCTAATTTATGGCATAAATAGACTGTTAATCATAATCCAGAATGCACAAGAGGTAGAAGAGAAGCTAGATGACTGGGACCTTTTAAAAATTAAATTCTTATGTGCATCAAAAGACTTCAATGAAAGGGTAAAAAGAGAACCTACAGATTGGGAGAAAATATTTGCCTATGACATATCTGATAAAGGACTTATCTCCAAAATCTACAGAAAACTTCAACACCTCAACACCAAAAAGATAAACAACCCAGTTCATAAATGGGCAAAAGACTTGAACAGACACTTCACTAAAGATTATATGCTGGCAACCAACAAACACATGAGGAATTGCTCACTATCATTAGTCATTAGAGATATGGAAATCAAAACAACAATGAGATATCATCTCACCCCCACAATAATAGCAAAGTTTAACAGGACAGAAAAAACAAATGCTGGTGAGGTTGCAGAAAGATTGGAACTCTTGTCTCTTATGCACTGCTGATGCAATTGTAAAATGGTACAACCATTGTGGCAAATGGTATGGTGTTTCCTTAAAAACTGAAAATGGAAATACCATTTGACCCAGCAATTCCATTTCTAGGAATATATCCTAAAGAGGTGAGAGGCAGTGCATGAACAGATATATGCACATCTATGTTCATCACAGCATAATGCACTATAGCAAAGAGATGGAAAACAACCTAAATGCTCATCAACAGATGAGTGGATCACCAAATTATGGTACATTCACACAGTGGATATATATGGAATATTATACTACATTAAAGAGCAATGAGGGGCACACAAATCATCTCACAACATGGATGAGCCTGGAGGACATCATGCTGAGTGAAATAAATCAATCGCAGAAGGACAAGTACTGTATGAGCCTATTACTGCTAAAGACAAAGGGTTTGCTTGGGAAAGGGAACTCACTTTGTGGGTTACTGGGGTGAGAAGGAAAGGGGAAGGATTAATTTTGGTCTAGTTGGGGCCCACACGCTGATGTGGGTAAGGGGAGGGATGTATGGAAAGAGTCTGTGACCACCATGATAACATTAGGAAAAGGGAGGACACCGAATTGTGCATGTAGGAAACAGATGACAGATGCTAATACCAACCAGTCTGCCCACAATACTTCATTGCCATTAACACCAAACCCCAGACTACAGATAAACACAAAAACATCTAAGAAGATTATATAGGGGTCAGTGAACAGGAGTACACTCTAGACCAAGGATTCAGCAGAGGCTAATCTTGCACAGATACCAATGATACAAAATACCTGCAATCCTTACAGAAACAATAGAAGACAGACATAGAGCACTCCCTCACAGACACGCAGACACTGTGGGAGAGAGATCCAACGGATCTACCATCTCTGGAACATAGTCCTGAGGGATACTAGACTCAATTGGCACAACAAAATACATAGAAGCCTTGTTCCTCATCTTACATTGATGAATTGCGACTGGGGTCTGAAAAGCTTTCAAGTGGCCATCTAAGATGCAGTTAATCGTCTCCTAGTGTCAGAAGAAGAGTGTGAAAAAACAAGGGCATTTGGAAGCAATCAGTCCTAGGACACAATGGCCCTTGAGACCAGAAGAACTACATGCTGCTTGGCTACCAATGCCAATCACTGAGGAAAGAATCAAATCTGGAGATCCTGGATAGAGTGGGAGGGAAAGCATAGAACAAAATCCAAAAACTCAATAATTACCAGAATTACTGGTTGAATGGAGTCTGGTGAGACCCCCAATACTATGGTTCTGGGATATATTCTGGGCCTGGAATAAAGCTCACTCCCAGGGGCTGGCTCTCAGCCCAATAGTAAACAAGATGTCCATGCAGACCACTCAACCCAGGGTGGTGCACCAACATACTCTATGGAAATTCATCCCTTGGAGCAATTGACCACAGGGCACCAGAGGGCAACATTCACACAGAGGAAATACAGGACACATAGGAGTGCATAACTATGGGGGATATGGGGAGCAGATTACTGGGCAGGGAGGGGAGGAGACTGGGTTAAGTTTGGGGATGGTAAATGGGGAGTGAAACTAAATATACATGTAATGTTGAATGTAAAACAAACTCTTAAAATAAAAAAAAATTTTAAAAATAAAGAATGTTATTGAATCCTTGAAAATAGTTGTATTTGTCATTCATATTTTTTTTCAAATTTAATATTATTTATTTGACAGTTAAATAATTTATAAACAATATTGCTTTTCCCCTATTAGTGACCCCTCCTTGCGCTTCCCAGGCTGAATCTCTACAGAAGTAGATTGCCCAATCTTCCTTCCAAGGAATGGCTAGGGGTTTGAACAACCAGCCTTCTGGTTAGCAGTTACCACTATGCCACCAGAACTCCTTCTATTTATCATCATATAATTGTTAATAAGAAAAAAGCTGGATCACAGAAGCAATACACTCCACACATAATATATTGGATGTAAAGTTTGCACAGCATAGGCTAGATTGCCACCATCCTAAACGATGTGATAGGCCTCGATTATATGCTGGGTTTTCAGCTCACATGAGAATGAGATGACTTCACACAAATAAATGTCAGTCAGATCTTTGGTAAATAGAGAGTCTTATGATGGAAGGTCCTGAAGGAGCAAGACAGTTTCCTTGGTGCAAAAACCTGAACATTCATTAGTATATTCACCAGAACATCTCATGTTAGATGTGAAGGTGAATAAAAAATTAAGGAATTTTCTTATCCAATAGCAGCCTTCTGCTTCTCAGCATTTGTGCAGAATTCTTTCTTGTCTTGACCCAGTTTATAATAAACATGGTAACCTTAAAAAATCAAGAAAGGCCTACGACAGACTTTTCTTTTTTAATTTTTTTCTTTACGTGATCCCCTTTTGCTCTTCCCACTGAGGAAGTTTCCACAATCTTGCAATAAGAGATTAGATCTACACTCTCCTTACCACAGTACTCTTTTGGAATAGGATTCAACAATATTCTTCCAAGCTGAATCAAATCCTCAGACGAAAGGAAAAATGTTCACTCCTACGGATATGTTTTTATACATTTTTTAATTAATTTTTAATTCATTTAATTTTCCCCAGAGCACTAACAAGGTTGAAAAGTAACTATATTAAAATACACAATATTATTTCAAGTTTAACTGTTCTATTTATACATTATCCTCCAGTCAGACCCGACTCATAGCAGCCCCTCCTTGGGTTTCTGAGGCTGTATCACTACGGAAGTAGATTGCCTAACCTTTCTTCGGAGAAGTGGCTGGTGGATTTGAACCTCCTGCGTATGGGTTAGCAGTCAAATATCTTAGGAACTACACCACCAGAGGCCCCTGTTCTATTTATATCAAAGTAAAATTTATTTTAATTTTACTTTCTTGACTTTAAAGAAAATAAACTCATCGATAATATTTTTAAAATCTTTTTTTCTTATTTCATTTTCATTTGAGAGAATTAACATGTTTGACAATTTCTTTTGATAAAGTGATGATCCTAATATTTTTTATAATGAACATTTTTAGTTATTCAAACTCTGTCACAGGATGCCAGTGTGACTTGCATTGTTTAGAAAAATCTCAAGCTCAGTTCTACATACAGCACTCAGCAAAATTCACAGATGTCTTTTAGAAGATTCAAACACCATATGATTTTATGTTAAAAATTGTTATTACATGCTACTCTGGTGGTGTAGTGCCTAAGGCATTTAACTGGTAACCAGAAGGCTGGCGGTTCAAACCCACCAACCACTCCTGGGAAGGAAGGTTGGGCAATCTACTTCTGTAGTGATACAGCCTCAGAAACCCAAAGAGGGGTCACTATGAGTCAAGTCTGACTCAATGGCAAAGAGTTTGGTTTTTGAGTTTTATGTAACAAAACCTTTGCAATTTCAACATTTTTCATATGTACAATTCAGTTACATGAACTGTGTTAATCATGTTGTGCAACCTTCATCATTATCTGTTTCCAAATTTTTCCATCACCCTTAACAAATGTCAGTGTTCTCTAAACAACGAACCTTAAAAACATCAAGCTGAGTGAAATAAGTCATTCACAAAAGTATAAATATTGGATGATTCCACTTTTATGAAACATATAGAATAGGCAAGTGCATACAGACCTAACGTTATTAGCAGGACTCAACACTCCTGCTTTTACATTTTCAGTGTTTTAAACTATTTTAAGGTTCTGAAAGAAAAATTAACCATTAAAAAAAAAGTGCATAAGCATGTACATGGAAGCGGACATTTTTCTTTTGGCTTCAGGTTCACTGTGGCTCTTTATTACACAGACAGCAATCATTAGTGATGCTCAGAGGCCTCAGTTCTCAGTCTTGGTGCTCCTGTGTCTCTTCTGATAACAGGAGTTCTCAGTGCACAAACCAATGCTCTTATTATTTTTGCAGTTGCTCAGTGACCACAGCTGTTAAGGTCTGATCAACTTTTCTCTTCTTCCCTTTCTTCCTCAGTCTCTCCTTTTCCCCTGCCACACTTCAATCTCAAAGCAATGAAGGAAGAGTGATGTGATTAGGACTTTCTGACGGAAAGTAGATAAATAACCCAGTTCATTTCCTTTTAAGCCCATCATAAACTCTAAGAGGAGTCTCTGAGGGGTGAAAACAGCTATACACTTAGTGTTAGCTGAAAGGTTGGAGGTTCAAGTCCATCCAGAGACACCTAGGAAGAAAGGCTTGGCTACTTCCAAAAAAGTAGCCAATAAAAACCCTGTAGAGTACTGTTCTACTCTGACACACATGGGATCTCCATGGATCAAAATAGACTCAAAGGTAAATAAATATACTCTAAGAAGAGCAACGTGTGGCTCAGAGTGTAGACTTTAGAGTCTAGCTTCCTGGATTCATATCTCAGGTCTGACAATTATTTGCTCTGTGATTTGGGCAAATTGTTGTGCCTTAGTTTTCATATCATTAAAATAATAAAATTTCTACCTCAAAGGGTTGCTGTGAGGATAAATTGAGTGCACACACCACATTTAGAACAATTCTCTGTACATAGAAAATACTATACAAATATTATCTATTACTATAAATCTAAGGAGCTCTGGTGGTGTAATGGTTAAAGAATTTGGCTGCTAACCAAAAGGCTGGCAGTTCTATAAGTCTGGTATTGATTCATAGATGTTGTCAGAAGACATGAGACTCCTGGGCCAGAGATAAAGGACTTTATTATTTATAGCACAGCAAGCAGAATGAATCACCATATTTGTGTAAGTTCCTCTTACCTGCTGTGCTGTAGTGAGTTACATAATATGGCTCTTTTAGTCATGGTCTTTGTAACTCCCACCAGATGACTAGATTGGAGTATGCAAATGTGAGGTTCTTGTGGCCCACCAGAGGAATTGGATAAATTTTTAATAATATAAATAAGGTATATGGCACTTTTGTGGGAATGGGACCATGGAAATAAGATGCATGGAACCAGAACATAGGAATTGGTCAGTTTTATCATTTTTCTAGGCTTAAAATGAGCCATACCAGAGGTGGAATGGGAGATCTCACTACTATTAAGAAAGAAGAACCAAGATCCTTGCACCCAAGATTTCTTCCCTGGACCTCCTCAATCCAGAAGACAGAAAGAGAGCTGCAACACTCTGCTGAGACAGCTAGAGACAGCAAGAAGCAGTGGCAGAGAAACTGTCACAGCAGAGGCATCAGAACCAAGAGATCTGCACAAGACAGTGCAGTAGGCTTTCTCACCCACTGAGTGAGAAAGTTGAGTGCCCTGAGGTAGGAGGCTTGCTTGCAGAATGGGTTGCCTCTGAACATTTATCTGTGGAGCTAAAAGAGCTTTGTAACTCTTGCCCAAGCAGGGCAGACACCAGGCCAAGGATCCAAATGCCAGAGAGAGACCTGCATTTGGGCACAGCTTAGAGGAGGATGTCTTAATTGAAGAACTGTATCCTGAGCATTCCTGACCCTGAATTGTAATCTGTTACTTCCTTAATAAATTTATAATCCTTAGTATTGTTAGTGAGTTTGGTGTGACCATTACAGCAAATTATTGAACCTATTTTAGAAGCAGAGAGTGCCATGAGAGGGATGGTTGCTGTCAGAGTTGGTGGAAAGGTGGGAGAGTGACAGCCTCATAGGAATCAGCCTTGTGCTGTTGAAGCTGATGGCAATTCTCTCTCCCCTTCATGAAGTTAGAGGAAGTACACAGCCCCCATTCCCTTTTTGCATCCCCTAACCTCCATAGGGGTGGCAGAAGGTCCAGAAGGATACATACTGAGTGGGTATGAATCACAGTTGAGGAACACTTAGCTTGAAAAATGCATTGTTTTTACAGCAAGCAGTAAACAAGCCATCTCTTTTCTGTGGGGAAGGAGAACTCATTATCTCATCTCTCAAATTATCTTAGGAGCTCTGGTAGCATAGTGCCTAAGGCACTTGACTGCTAACCAGAAGGCTGGTGGTTCAAACCCACCAGCCACTCCTCAGAAGGAAAGTTGGGCAATCTACTTCCATAGTGATACTGCCTCAGAAACCCAAGGAGGGGTCGCTATGAGTCGGGTCCAACTCAGCGGCAAATTACAATAACAACAAGTTATCACTTGCATAAACAACCCTGAAAAATGGCCTAGTTAAAAGAGTGGTCAGATTTTGAAGTCTTGGCACATCTGTCAAAACATATATGTTGGAGAGGACCAAAGAGGGTGATTTTTTCCTAGCAATACTCACTTCTTTTTCTGTTCTACTCTGTTATGGATTGAATTGTGTCCCCCAGAAATATGAGTTGGAATTCTAACTCCCATGGGCAATCTACTTCCTTAGAGATACTGCCCTGGAAACCCAAGGAGGGGTCGCTATGAGTTGGAGACGACTTTACGGCACATAACAACAACATACCTATGGATGTATTCCCATTTGGGAATAGAATTATCTTTGTTATACTAATGATATCATATTGGTGAGGGCTGTGTATTAAACCATATCACTTCTGAGATACAAAGTGAGCAGATTAGGCACAGAAAGGAGCAAGCACAAATGAGGAAAAGACAGATAACAAATGGAGATCACCAACGCACAAGGTTAGTGAAACTGAGAAAAAGATTTCCCCTGGATCAGAGAGACTTCCCCTAGAGCTGGTACCCTGGATTCTGACTTCTAGTCTCCTAAACTGGGATAAAACACATTTCTGCTCATTAGAGCCATGAACTTGTGATATTTCTGTTACAGCAGCACTAAGAAACTAAGAAACACCTAAACTGATTACTACTGTCATCAGGCACCAGAGGTTTTCACATAATGTAGTGTTCTTGCATAGATTAATACCAAACTAAACTCACTGCCATCAAGTAAGATCTGACTCACAGATCTATGGAAGTAGATTGCCCAACCTTCCTTCTGAGGAGTGGCTGGTGGATTTGAACCACCACCCTTCTGGTTAGCAGTCAAATGCCTTAGGCACTGCACCACTAGAGCTCCTCATTGATGAATGAAGTAAATAAATATCTCTAGAATGTGGAACATTTAATATATTATTCTTCTTGGGTATAATTAATGCTTATTTTTAAATCCTAAAAAAAGAGTATTGATAGTGTAACTTTGTGATCCATGACACATGAGTGAAAGAATATTTCTGGGATATTTCTCGAGTCTAATTCTTTATTCTAAGTGAAGGAGAGAAAAGGCACTGAGTGATCTGGAGAGGCTTTGGCTTGGATAAGGACTAGGGGAAAGTATTTGTTTAAGTTGCTGTATTAGTTTCTAGGGATACTATAACACAGTACCACAAAATGGGTGACTTAAAGCAATGAAAATTGATTCTTTTGTATAAGAGAGAGAAGCCAAAAGTCTAAAATTAAGATGTAGGCAGGACTGGTTCTTTCTGAATGCTCTGCAAGAGAATCCATTTAATGCCTCTCTCCCAGTTTCTGGTGCCCGTCAGCAATCCTTGGCATTCCTTGGCCTGTAGACATATCACTTTGATCTCTGCCTCCATCTTCGCATAGCTTTCTCCCATATCTTTGTATGTTTTCTTCTTTTCTGTCTTTTACAAGAACACACGTCTTTGGATTTAGGACTCACCCTAATCCAGGATAATCTCATCTTGAGATCCTTACCTTAATTATATCTGCAAAGACCCTTATTCCAAATAAAGTCATATTCTGAGGTTCCAGATAGGTATATCTTTTGGGGAGACACAAGTCAACTCACCAGAGCTGCCAACTAATTTTGGTTGCTTGGGTGACATGCACCAACCCCTGGAGTGACTCAAAAGAAGTAGCATTTTATATCTGCATAAGCAAACTGTGAAGAGATTTCACAACTTGAAAGCTAAATAATTAGCCATTGATATGAACCCACCTGTTGCTCATGATTAAAATGAAGATGAGCCCAGCTTGAGGACACTCTTTTAATGACAAACTACCAGAGAAAAAGAGACCAAAGTAAATAGACCTTCATTGCTGCCTACTCTCAACTTTCTCTCAGAAAGTACCAATTACTCCAAAAGCCTCTGGACAGATAGACCTAGTTACTCTCTAGGGTCACCCAAAATAACAATATGGAAGAGACAATGATGTCAGTGTTTCTTAAACACACAATTTTAAGTCCTATTATAGGTTCAATGTGTGAAGACTTTATAAGATGATCAAGTCAATTGCTGTCCAGTCAATTTCAACTCAAGATGGCCACATGTATGTCAGATTAGAACTGGGCTCCCTAAGGTTTTCAATGGCTGATTTTTTTTTAGAGATAGATTGTCAGGTCTTTCTTCTAAGGTATTTCTGGGTCAACTAAAACCTCCAACCTTTAGGTTAGCAGTTGAGCACTTTAACCATTTACACCACTCAGGGACTCCAATAAGATGAATACCCACAATATTCAGTTTATTTTAGGGAATGCAATTATTCTCTCTGGTTCTGTGACTTACAAAGTGGCACTAGTTGTTCTTTCAAAATGGTACAAAACACCTTAGTCTCTCCACAAGTTCTCCATTCTCTGCTGCTTACTCCTCAAATGTGCCATTAAGATGAGGACAGGAGAGGATTGGGCAGTTACTTCTTTTTCTTCTTCTTCTTATTTTGGCTGATCTGGGTTTTCCTCTCCTAGGTACACATTTTGTGATTATCAACTACAGTGAGTAAAATGTTCAAGTATATAACCATAGGCTAAGGTCTTTCTAGTCCCAGTTAAACAACAGCAAAACCTCAACTAAGGTGTTTAAAGTTTCCACTCAGCATCTTATGATGGTATCAATCACATGGCTTCTGCCCTCAGAACCTGAGCTACTGCTTCAGTTCATTTGCTGCAACAAGGTTTTGTCAAGTTTAATATTTTCTATCTCAATAATTACAGACAGTTTCTAAATTTCAGATCTGCACCAAAGAGAATTTATACCACTTAGCAAGTAATTATGCCTGAAGTTGAAAGAATGCCTTGGGTGAAAAAGAATAAACTATTAGTTACACATTCATTGACAAATAAGCATAAGACAGCAAGACTAAAACAGCCCTGGGGAAATTTTCAGTGTTGGAAATGATTTTAAGTTATAGTTAAAAGTCTTGAATAGGTAATATTAGCATTAACAGGCTCTTGTCCAATATGTGAAGTAAAGAGAAATGTCCACTCTGGTCAAAATCAAGAATGTTAATTTTGACATTACTGTTGTCTCATTCTGGGTGAATTAGTGCACTGTATCTGTCATTATAAATTACCCACCATCTGTAGAAATTAAGTTGATTTGACAAGTCCATGAATTCTTAAAGACAATTTGCATAAAACATTATTAATGTATGTGATTATCTCACTAAATGGAAATGTGGTGTTGTTGCTGTATGACGCCATAGAGTTGGTTCCCACTCATAGTGACCCTATGTAAAACAGAACAAAACAGTGCCCAGTCTAAGTCATCCTCACATTTGTTGTTATGTTTGAGCCTATTCTTGTAGCCACTGTGTCAACCCATCTCATCAGGGTGTTTCCCTTTTTTGCCATCCTTCTCCTTTAGCAAGCATGATGTCCTTCTCTAGGGACTGGTCCCCTCCTCATAAAATGACCAATGTACTTGAGACAAAGTCTCACCATCTTCACTCCTAAGGTGTATTCTGGCTGTACTTCCTCCAAGACAGATTTGTTCATCATTCCAGCAGTTCATGGTATATTTAATAATATTCACCAATACCATAATTCAAAGGCACCAATTCTTCTTCAGAGTTCCTTAGTCATTAACCAGCTTTTGCATGCATATGAGGTGACTGAAAATACCATGGCTTAGTCTTCAAGGTGACATCTTTGCTTTTTAATAGTTTATTTTTCTATTTCTTTTTTTTTTTTCTTTTAATACTTTAAAGAGTTCTTTTGCAGCAGATTTGCCTGATGCAATACATTAATTGATTTCTTGACTGCTGCTTCCATGGGCATTGATTGTGGATCCAAGTAAAATGAAATTTTTTCTCTGTTAATCATGATATTACTTAAAGGCCCAGTTGTGGGAAATTTTTTTTTTTTATTTATGTCGAAGTATAATCCATGGCGAAGGCTATAGTCTTTGATCATCACAAGCAAGCAGTTCAAGTCTCCTTCACATTCAGCAAGCAAGGTTTGTCATCTGCACATCACAGGTTTTTAATGAGTCTTCCTCCAATTGTGAGGCCTTATTCTTCTTCATATAGTCCACCTTCTCAGATTATTTGCTCAGCACATGGATTGAATAAGTATGGTGAGAGAATACAACCCTGATGCAACCTTTCCTAATTTTAAGCCATGCAGTATCCTCTTTTTCTGTTCAAACAACTGCCTTTTGGCTATGGACAGGTTCCTTATGAGCACAATGAAGTATTGTGGAATTCACACTCTTTGCAACGTTATTTGTTATGATCCATAAAGTAGAATGCTTTGCATAGTCAATAAAACTCAGGTAAATATCTTTTTTGTATTCTCTGCTTTCAGCCAAGATCTGTCTGATATCAGCAATGATATCCTTTGTTCCATGTCCTCTTCTGAATCTGATGTATTAATAATTTCTGGTGATTGGAATTTGGCTTGAATTTCCTGTAGTTCCCAGTCAATATACTGCTGCAACTATTTTTGAATTATCTACACAAAATTTTCCTTACATGTGATATTAATCATATTGTTCAGTAATTTCTCCTTTCTGGTGGATCACCTTTCTCTGGTAGCATAGTGGCTAAAGCACTTGACTGCTAATCAGAAGGCTGGCGGTTCAAACCCACCAGCCACTCCTAGGAAGGAAAGTTGGGCAATCCTACTTCCATAGTGATACTGCCTCGGAAACCCAAGGAGGGGTCGCTATGAGTCGGGGCCAACTCGACGGCACATAACAACAACAACAACAACCTTTCTCTGTAATGGGCACAAATATGGATCTCTTCCAAATTTCTTGGCATAGATAAGTGATGCATAGATAGAATTGCATCTGTTTGTTGAAATATCTCAACTGATAATCCATCAGTTCTGGAGCTTTGTTTTCTGCCAATGCCTTCAGTGCAGCTTGGACTTCTTTTAGTACTATCAGTTCTCGATCATATGCTACCTCCTGAAATGGTTGAATGTCAACTACTTCATTTTGGTACAATGCCTGTTTATTCCTTCCATCTTCTTTAGATGATTCCTGAATAATTAAATATTTTGCCCATAGAATATTTCAACATTGCAACTCAAGGCTTGAATATTTTTCTTAGTTCTTTTAGCCTGAGAAATGCTGAGTGTCTTCTTCCCTTTTTATCTTATAACTCCAGGTCTTTCACACTTCATTATAATAATTTACTTTGTTTTCTTGAGTCATTTGAAATCTTCTGTTCAGTTCTTTTACTTCATCATTTCTTCCATTAACTTTAGCTACTCTACTCTACATTCAAGAACATTTTTCAGTCTCTTCTGATATCCATTTTGGTGTTTTCTTTCCTCTTTTTAACGGCCTGTTAGTTTCCTCACATATGATGCCTTTGATGTCTTTCTACAATTTATCTTGTCTTCTGTCATTAGTGTTCAATGATTCAAATCCATTTTTGATATGGTCTCTAAGTTTCAGTGGAATATGCTCAAGGTCATACTTTGATTCTTATGAATTTGTTTTGATTTTCTTCAGCTTTAATTTGAGCCTTCAGGTGAGCAGTTGATAGCGTGTTACCTGGCCTTGCTCAGACTGTTGATACTGACTTTCTCCATTGCCTCTTTCCACAGATGTAGTCAATTTAAATCCTGTGTATTCCATCCAGGGAGGCCCACATGTAGAATAGCCATTTATGTTGCTGAAAAATATATATGCAATGACTAAGTCATTAATCTTGTAAAATCCTATCATGTGCTTTCTTGTATCACTTCTATCTTCAAGGCCATATTTCCAACTACCAATTCTTGTTCATTTCCAACTTTCATATTCTCATCACCAGTAATTATTAACACATCTTGATTGCATGTTTGATCAATTTCAGACTGCAGAAGTTGATAAAAAAAATTTTCAATTTCTTCATTTTTGGTATTAGTGGCTTGTATGTAAATTTGAATAATAGTTGTATTAACTTGCTTTCCTTGTAGGCATGTGGATATTTCCCATCACTCACAGCATTGTACTTGACGATAAGTCTTAAAATGTTCTTGACGATGAATGCCATGTCATTCTTCTTCAATTTGTCATTCCCAGCATATTAGATAGTATTATTGTCTGATTCAAAATGGCCATTACCAGTCCATCTCAGTTCACTAATGCCTAAAGTACTGATCTTTATGTATTCTATTTCATTTTGGACAATTTCCAATTTTCCTACATTTGTACTTCCTACTTTCCATGTTCTAATTACTAATGGATGTTTGCAGCTATTTATTCTCATTTTGAGTCATACGTCATCAGCAATTGAAAGTCCCAAAAGATTTACTCCATCCACTTCATTAAAGTTGACTCTACTTTGAGGAGGCAGCTCTTCTACAGCCATATTTTGAGTGTCTTCCAACCTGAAGGGCTCATCTTTTATATGCACTATATGAGGCTATACAACTGCTATTCATAAGCTTTTCATTGGCCACTTTTTTTTTTTTTTTTCAGAAGTAGATAGCCAGGTCCTTCTTCTAAGCCTCTCTTAGTCTTAGTCTTGAAGATCTGCCAAAACCTGTCCACCATGTGTGACCCTGCCGGTACAACTTCCAGTATCAGAGTAATACAACAGTCATCATAGTATGACAAACTGACAGATGAGTGATGGGAATAAAAATGCAGTCCCTAACTAATTTGATTTATCTTGACTATAAAGAGAAACTGTTCTGTTACTTTTACCCTCATACTACAATTTTTGGGACATAAGATGCAAACAGTTAATGTGCTTGTCCTCTAACTAAAAGGTTAGAGGCTTGAGTTCACCCAAAGGCATCTTGGATAAAAGACCTGAGATCTACTTCTGAAAAAGCAACTACTGAAAACATTACAAAGCACAGCTTTCATCTGATAGACATGAGGTCACTATGAATTGAGAGCCAGCTTGTCCATAGCTAAGAACAAAAGGAAAGAGCCAAAATAAGCACTTAACAATTAGCATTCTGAGATCATTTAACGTTCACTTAGTAGATGTGCAGGGTACTATGTTGGGTAACAAGAAACATTGAGCTTATAGCTCAGCCCTGACTTCTCAGTGGTTAAGTATTTGGCTCCTAACTGAAAAGTCGACAGTTCGAACCCACTAGCCACTCCATGGGAGAAAATTGTGGCAGTCTATTTCCATAAAGATTACAACTTTTGATCCTATAAGGATCCCATAAGGCAGTTCTACTCTGTCTTATCATATCATTATGAATTGGAATCTGCTCAACAACAGTTTCTTTTATTAGATATTTCAGTTGGACAATAGTCCAACTAGTCTAGTAGTCATGGGCAGAAAAATGCGTAATAATGCAAGGTTGTTATGTGCCATTGAGTCGGACCCAACTCATAGCGACCCCTCCTTGGGTTTCCAAGGCAGTATCTCTACGGAAGTAGATTGCTCAACCTTCCTTCCAAGGAGTGGCTGGTGGGTTTGAACTGCCAGGCTTCTGGTTAGTAGTCAAGTGCCTTAGGCACTATGCTACCAGAGCTCATGCAAGATCTAAATCAATGGCAGAGATAATAAATATGATACCATAAAGAGAATACAGACTATGACTAGTTTGATATTTTGGGTCCCCTGTTTAGTAGGTGTATAACCTTGGGCAAGTTACATAGACTGATGCCTTGATTTCCTCGTCTGTGAAATGGAGATGTTAATAGCAGAGCTGACTTAATAGAGCTGTCATTAGGATTAAATATGTTAATACATTCGTAAGTGTTTAGAGTAGTGAAGGCTCATAGTAAGCAGTATGTAAATATATGCTTTGGGGCAGTGGTGGGTCAATGGTAGAATTCTCTCCTTCTGTGCCAGAGACTGGTGTTTGATTCCTGGGCATTGCACCACAATTACAGCCACCTTCTGTATGTCAGCAGAGCTTGCCTGTTGCATTAAAATAATTCTACAGAAATAAATAAAGAAAATAAATGATGGAATTACAGCAAAATTTTAATAATTGTTGAAATTTGCTGGTGAGTATTTGAGGGTGGGTATATACAATTCTCTCTGTTGTGGGAAATATTTGAAAATTTATATAATAAAACTTAAAAAGAAAATTCATAAAAAATGTTATTTGGACATTGTGTGCACACTATGCAGTGGCTAGATGATGCCATACTGAGAATATATTTGCTAAACTATCATTTCATAAACATGTTCATGAATTCTCTGTGTTCTTTTTCTTCTCAAATTCATGACTGAAAATAGTAAAACTGCTTTCTATCACTTACCACATAAAAGCAATCAGATTTGGAATTATGTTAATAGAGTTTACCCAAGTTCTAGAGAGAACATTTGCAAATTCCCACTGTGAGAGTATCTCTAAATATTAGTAAAACACTAGGTGGCAACAAAATGCACGTTGAGGGTTTCAAACGTGTGCTAATGATAGGGTAGTGCACAATTTGCTAGTTTGGTTAAAAGATGTTTCAGAGATATTTTTATCTTAATTTTTATTTTATTCGGAACTCAGAGAATGACGACAGTGTCATGTAAATCACATAACACTTCACATTGTCTCTGAATGCACCATTATTTTGGTAATCCTAGACTGGAAGCCACAATGCTAAAATATCATGTGAAGCTGTGAACACAAGAAATGTTTAGTAGAATATATATGTAATTTATTTTAATGTTTCTCAATAGCATGTGTACAACCAAGGTTTGCAGTAAGAAATACACATTGTTTCTCATATTTCTATTTTCATTTAAACACCTTTCTTAATGTTTTTTCTAATGGCCCTAAAAGATAAAAAATCTTGGATTTTCTCTATTTAAAATTAAATGTTTTGTTCAGTAATAAATTTTTACTTTATAACTCAGGGTTTCACTTGAAAAGAAATGAAATGGTTTGGTTTTTTATCTTACTGAAAGGAGGACTCCCATGTTGTCCGAAAGTAATAACTACAGCAATAATAACTACACAGTGGGGAGAAACCTCCTTGTGTCCCACAGAAAGCTAATTTTCACAAGTTAGGTGGTTATCTAGATGTCATATCTGGGGCCAAATGCCTAGCCTTTATCTGAATTTGGTAGAAAAATGAAAACTCTAGCGCAAGCCTGGTCAAACAACAACATGGAAAATGTTATTATAACTGACTGTGTGAGACTGACAAGACCACTGTGAGGGACAGATTTCTTTTGTCCTTCACTACTTTTACTAAAGAGCTAGCTATTCTTCGGAGCTCCTATCTATAGCCACATCTGATTCTGCAGATGTTTTTTTTGTTTACATGTGTAATAGTAGATACAAATATATATATCACATTGCCATTGAGTCATTTCTGACTCAGAGTGAACCTCTAGGACAAGTTAGAACTCCCCCTTAGGGTTTCCTAGGCTGTAATCTTTATGGAAGTTCTTCTGTGGGGTGGCTGGTGGGTTGGAACCACCAAGCACTCAGTTAGCAGCCAAGAGCTTAAATACTGTATCACCAGTGCTCTCTCTCTCTCTCTCTCTCTCTCTCTATATATATATATATATATATGTACATACATATATATCATACAAATACACACACAAATATATAATATAGTGTAAAATTGCATTAAGTTGCAATATGATCTCAGAAGTTGAGTTTTAAGTCTCTTTATAAATCTATGCAAGTGTTCAATTCAAAATATGGTTTTCTCTGCTAGCAAACAACTTGGAGCCTTCACACTTTGTACCTTCAAATCAGTAAATTAGTGCATGTTATAAGACCTGAGGAAAGAATTACCTTTGCTCTTTTGAGGTTTATTTATTAACAGGAAATTAACAGCAATAAAAACTTCCCTGAAAAATAGGTACTGAGCATAATTTCAAGTAGAGAAAATTTCTGTTTTAAAAAGGTTGGATGGATATCCATTCTTTCAGTAGATAAGGTGTATACCTAAATAAAGTATATTTGTAATTTTATGAAGTATTTTGACTAAAGTTTAATAACCAAAGTTAAAAAAAATGAAATTGATAAATATAAAATTTTATTTCTTTTTGGAACACACTCCTCCAGCATTATAAAGATTTTCTGAACTTTTGATCATTTTTCAACAGGCTAATTTTCATAACAGATAAAATATATTTAATGGCCAACTGCAAATATTTTTGAAGTATCAGAGAATACTTACATATAACTCATAGGTTCTGTCGATAAACAAAACACACTTCACTTGCTTACTTTAAAACTATGAAATGATCGAGTGACCCAAATATGCTGTATCATGATAGCTATCCTTAAGGAGACCTGGTAGTATGGTGATTAAGAGCTTAGCGGCTAACCTACATGTTGGTAGTTCAAACCCACCAGCCATGCTCTGTGGGAGAAAGATGTTGTAGTCTCATTACATAAAGATTACAGCCTTGGAAGCCATATGGTGCAGATCTATTCTGTCCAATAGGGTTGCTATGACTTGGAATTGACTTGAAGGCAATGAGTTTCATTTTGGTTTGGTTCTTACAAGATAAAAAATGAAAATCAAAACTCTCTTAGTGTTGTAAGAATCAGATCCCTGTTGGGAGAAAGCCAGTCAATCCCAAAAGACTCATCAGTGCAAGCAGCATTAAATTTAATAGCAATTTAGAAAGTAACATCATTTTGGAAACAAACATATGATTGTACAGATTACTTTCCTGAAATGCGTGGATGTCAAACAATGAGTTATCCTTTTAAAAATACCACAATGCCATACACAGGTCATTCAAACCTGGATTAGATATTAAAATAAAACATGAATCATTGGGCATGTTAAATGAATTGCATCTCATAATCGTCTAACTTGCAATGAAGCATTCCTTTAACTGACCTGGGTGGATCATATAAAGAGTTATTAAATATAATGACTATACACTTAGAAATAAAAGCATTTGGAACACATTTTGGTTTGCGGTCATTGGAGACATGACAGAAAGCTCTCCAGTTCTCTCAGTGTGTTCTGGTTCTTTCCTTAAATAAGGGTCTATCGATATGGAATCTGACTATATTAGAACCCTAGGCAGGACAGGATGCAGAAACGAGTGAGGGAATATGAATCTCAGCTGTGGTTGTGGCTCTTTTTCTATCAATTTCCAGGAAATAAAAAATAAAATTTAAAGTCATTCTCACAGTTTTATGTACTTTTAAGAGCCTCCTTTTTTTTATGGCTTTGCTTCTATCATGGTGTGTGTGTGTGTGTGTGTGTGTGTGAGAGAGAGAGAGAGAGAGAGATCGAGACTGAAGTGTGTGGAAGACAAAGATTAATAGCTCCCTGGAAGATCAAGGCCTTCTTATTAGCTAGCCTTTTGCAGGCATTCACTACATCACTCATCTAAAACACTTTATAATAGTCTGATTGAATGGGAGGGTGATTTTTATGATGTGAGTTAAATGGAAATTAGGGTGATTTTTGAAACTCTAACATATGACCCCACTGATTACTTTTCCCAAAAAATTTTTCATGTGGTCATAACCTAAATTTAAATAAGAGTCTACAGGGAGAAATGCTAAGGTATGAATCCCTTATGCCCTCAAGTCTCTTAGGGGGACAATAAAAATCAAATTTCCTAAAGTCATAGGAAAATTTGAGCCAAGTGGAAAATTAATGATCATGAAAAAACACCTCAAGAAAAATTCACTTCAAGTGTCTTTTCTAACAATGGCTTTAAGCCAAAGTTGAAAAAGAGACAGGAGATTTAGGATAAGGCTAGAGCTAGTTGACTGCATGATTTGCTTAAAGAAGATCTGTGAGACAATCAGTAAAAACATCAATACAAAAAGAACTTTAATTGAGGCCACAGTAGGGTCTAGAACATCCTTACTGATGGAATGTATGTGGTAAAATTTCCTTTAGTAATCTATGTGACCTTTAATTTGAAAACATCTTTTCTTATTATAAAAGAAATACATGCTCACTGTGGAAAATTTTGAAAATGCACAAATATATAAAAAAGAAGATAATAATTATTTAAATTCCATTGACCCAGTGATAATAGCTGTTAAATAGCTATTACCATTTTGGTATTTTCTAGCTCTTTTTTCAAAATATGCGTTTATATTCTAACATATTTGAGATTGTACTACTTATAAATTTAGTACCCATCTTTTCTTTATATGATGCATGTTTTCCAATGCCATTAAAATGACTGTAAAAATCTTATGAATATGTGAATATCCAGACTATTATATCCACATTGGTATTACCTTTTAACAATTATGTGTTTAATTAATTTCCCTTCTGCTCTACTAAAATATTTAGGCCAAATACTATATATTTGCTATATTAATAAAATATCAGAACACATTTATTAAAGAATTATAGTTTCCCAATATGAGAGGGAGTTTAGGAGCTGTTGACAGGATGCTATTTTAGTTAGCACTGGTGGCTTAGTGTCTAAGGCATTTGACTGCTAACCAAAAGGCTGATGGTTCAAATCCACCAGCCACTCCTTGGAAGGAAGGTTGGGAAATCTACTTCTGTAGTGAAACTGCCTTGGAAACCCAAGGAGAGGTTGCTATGAGTAGGATCCAACACGATGACAGTGAGTTTGGATTTTTTTTTTTTTTTTTTTGGTTTAGTACTACTATAACAGAAATACCACAGCTGTGAGCATCAACAAACAGAATTTTATTTTCTCTCAGTACAGGAAGCTAGATGGCCAAATACAGGGTGCCAGCTCTAAAGGAAGGCTTTCTCTCTCTTTAAGCTCTAGTGGAAGGTCCTTGTCTCTTCTGAGCTTCTGCCCTGAGTAATCTTCAGACAGCTTGGCATCTCGCTTTCCCTATCTCTGCTTCTCAGCTTGCTTGTTTTAATCTCTTTTATATCCCAAAAGGCATGGACTTAAGATATACCCTATACTAATCTTGCCTCATAAACATAACAAAGGCAACCCATTCTCAAATGGGATCATGACTACAGGCATGGAGCTCAGGATTTACAACACATATTTTTGGAGGACACAATTCAATCCATAACAGATGTCAAAATGTTGGAAGTTGTGGAATTTTGCAATGGCTTTTGAGGAAAGCAGGACCAGATGCCTGAAATCAACTTTTTGCCAGATATTTAGGAATATTAGATCACTTTAACATAACTTATTTGCAAGGTTTTTAATAATTTACTTATAGTCATTGCCATTGAATCTGCAGAAAGAAATAGGCTTCCTGTGAAAAAGGCAAGAAGTATCAAAATGCATATTACAATTGTAGAAGTTGCTTTGCAGAAATAGCCTGATTTCCGAAGCAATGACTAGCATTACACTCAGTGAAGATGGTTCCTGGGGTGGAGCAGCACCATGAATTGGAAGTGAGGAGTCATTGTGGCTCATCCTACTTTGCCACTCTGGCAATGTGAAAAAGAGCATGTTTCTAATTCAAAGGCTTCATCTGTAAACTTGATTTTGCTTGCCTACCTCAGAGTGGCTATCAAACTCAAAAGATGATGGTTCTAAAGGTTCAATAGAATACTTGGCACACAAAAAGTGCTTAGTAAATTATAGCTGCTCTTATCAAGGCTATTAATAACATATTCTACTAAATAATATATCATAATACGTTATAAAACATCAAACCAAACTCACTGCCATCCAGTCGAGTCTGACTCATAGTGACCCCCCTTGCATTTCCGAGGCAGTCAGTCTTTACAGTAGATTGCCCCATCTTCCTTCTGGAGGGCAGCTGGTGGGTTTGAACCATTAACCTTCTGGTTAGCAGTCAAATGCCTTAGGCATTGTGTCACCAGAAATCCTTATCATACACTATAGTTATTATAAAATATAATTACTGATGATATAGTAAAACAAGTATTATAATAATACATTCTTATATGCCAACAAGTTGATTTACCTAGTGACTCCATGTGACATAGTAGAACTCCCCCAAAAGGTTACTATGAGTCAGAATCAACTCAATGGCACACAACAAAAACAAAAATCTTTATAGAAGCAGATTGCCAGGTCTTTCTCCCACAGAGCTCTGAGTGGTTTTGAATCACCAACCTTTCCATGGGAGCTCTGGTAGCATAGTGCCTAAGGCACTTGACTGCTAACCAGAAGGCTGGCAGTTTAAACTGACCAGTCACCCCTTGGAAGGAGGGTTGGGCAATCTACTTCTGTAGTGATACCGCCTTGCAACCCCAAGGAGGGGTTGCTATGAGTTGGGTCCAACTTGATAGCACATAACAACAACCATCACACAACAACCTTTCCATTAGCTGCTAAGTGCTTAACCAGTGTGCAACCAAGAGAAGCCATGGAGCAGTTCTATACTGCAACACATGGAGTCACCATGAGTTGGAATTGATTCAATAGCAATTAACAACAACAACATAAAATTGGTATTAGTAATTTTTTTTTTTTTTGGTTAATGATATTGTACATGAAATAAAATGGGAGACTCTCTATTCTTCAAAGAATTTATATTAGAAAGATTTGATTATGTATTTTTATTTTCATTAAAGTATTTACCACTCCTCGAAAAGAAGGTTGGGCAATCTACTTCCATAGTGACTGCCCCGGAAACCCAAGGAGCGGTCACTATGAGTCGGGTCTGACTTGACGGCACATAACAACAACAACAAAGTATTCACATATGCATGTATATATATATGTGTGTTTGTGAGCCTTTATTTGTAGATATATACATATGTATGTATTTCTATGTGTGTATATATTTCTCTTAAAGAAATGTGTATATATTTATATAATATGTGTGTGTATATATATATATGTGTGTGTGTGTATATATATGTGTGTGTGTGTGTGTGTGTGTGTGTATGTATGTATATAAGTTGACCATAAGTACTCTGCAAACATGGGATCATCTTGATTCGGAATCAACTCAAGAGCAAGTAACCATAACATAAATTGACTATATGTCAATGATGGGACAAAAATGCATCTCATAGAGCTCAATGAGATTGTTTTAATCCTAAATTATATGAGAATCAAAGATTATAAGTGACATTTTAGATACAAGTACTAATAAAGAGGAAGAAGAACACTGAGAAAGAATCAGAGGAAGTTAAGTTTATTGACAGAAAACAAAATAATTTTACTTTTAGAAAGAACATGGGCTTCTAAGTCAAGTAAACCTGGTCTGTAATAAAGGGTTCTCTTATTCTGAGCCTCTACCCCTACATCTCCACAAGGAGCTAATATTATCCTCCTCAAGTGTTCTCATGAAGCTTTATTTAATAAGCTACAAAACCACTGTAATGGCTGTATAGAATTCAATTCAATATGTGTAAATTATTATCTGAAATCAATTGCATGTATTGGGGAGGAATTTGCATAGCAGTAAATAAAGTCAAAGTAAAAAGTTAAAAAAGTAATCTTATTTTAAAAATAGCTATATATAAAGAGATGGGTAAATAATACTCACATATTTTCCCAACTGGAACTGCAATTTCACAAAATGGACCAGGGATTTTACCATGGGAAAAAAGCAATTTCATTATATTAAGTGAAATTTTAAGACTCTTGTAAAAGAAAAACAAACCAACTCTTTCACTAATACTTGATAATAAATCTAAATGCTTTACTAATTGCCTGTCACCACTACAAATAGTATTTGCTTTTCATGATAATTTTGTTTTAAAGTCCTTGGAAAGAAATCAGAACTTTTAATTCATTTGAAGACAGACTGAGGAAAAAGAGGTGTGTGGGGTGTGTGGGGGGGTACTGCTTGTATAATAGAATAATATTGAGCATTATCTAAAGGGTGTTATTGTGTATTATAAAAGAACACAATCAAAAGTCAGCTAGAAACAGTTTCCCAGACAATAAAAATGTTAATTGTTTATATGACATTTTCTTTCAAACCTAAAGTCAAGGAGAAGCCACAATGATTAAAATAGCACTTTGAAAGTATTACTCAATAGAAATCCTGACAATCAATTCCTAGCAGAATTAGGGAGTTGAGACCCTCAGCAAGGCTTCTAGTTCATCTACAGTGATTTTATACAGCCAACTTCTTGAGTAACTCTAAATGCCATATGTGGCTTATTGGTATTTTTTTATTATTTCTAGAAAGTGTAATTTAAGATATTATCAAATTATGTTACTCATAGTTCTGAACTCTTAGAAATTACTTTTTACATTCTATCAACCAACTAACAGCAATCCCGTGCCATACAAGGAATAGTTTTATTAGAATATATTTGCTATGCAAAGTACTTCTTCAAAAGAATGACTATGTTCACATAAAACCTGAGAAAATTCATCCATTGATAGACACTTAGGTTGTTTATATCTGTTTGCTAATATGATGGAAACAACCTATGTGCCTATCAATGGATGAATGGATAAATAAACTATGGTACATATATAGAATGGAGTATTACACACTGTTAAAGCATAACGAAGGATCCGCAAGACATCTGATAACATGAATGGACTTGGAATATATTGTGCTGAGTGAATTAAGTCAATCACAGAAGGACAAATATGAGTTCACTATTATAAAAATGTCAAGGGAAGGTATGTTGTTGTTACACACAGAAGGAAGCATCCCTCAATAGTTACCAGGGATGGGAGGAAAGTGAAAGGAAAATCAACCAGTAGTATCGGTTTGAGTGAAGGGAAAAGTAATATACAAAAAGGAGGTGAACAGCGTGATATCACTTAGAAAAAGGAAGATATGGAGAGGAGCACAAGGCTCACGGACAACAAAGGTAAATATTATTATATACACAATCCTGCATTACCACTAATAACAAACATTAATCTATGAATACAGATATGTGTATACAAATGGCATTATAACCATGACCATATATAGGTATGGCAGATGGTATTTCTATATTTGTACTTGTATGTGCTTCAAAAATATCCAGGTGCTTTAAAATGTATTGTATGGGAAACTGTTTCTAGCTAACAGAGGGCAAAGTTACGAAAACTTCTTAGCCATAACCAAACACTCATAACACTCAGTGACTCAAATGAGTCACTGGGCCTGGGGGCTCAGGACCATATTCCACAAAGATAGTGTTCTACATCCTCATTTGTTGAGTAGTGTTGGGGGTCATAGAAGCTTGTGAGTGACCATCTAAGGTGCAAATATTGGTCTCTGTCAATCCAGAGCAAAGAAGAGTGAAGAAAATCAGACATATGAAAACAATTAGTCTAAGGGACTAGTGGATCACATGAACCCCAGCCTTCATGACCCTGAGACCAGAAGAACTAGACAGTGCCAAGCTACTACTGCCAACCACTCTGAAAGAAACCACAATAGAAGGTCCTGGACAAAGTAGAAAAAAATGTGGACCAACACTCAAAATAATAATAATAAAAAGAAGAAGAAGAAGAAGACCAGGCTTACCAGTCTGATAGAGGCTGGTGGAATCCCCAAGACTATGGATGGCCATTACACATTCTTCAGCCCTGGAAATGAACTTACCTCCATGGCTCAATTTTTAGCCAAGCACTGTATTGGGGTGAACAATACATCACAAAGGCATGCGCTCCTTACAACAATCAAAGATATGAGAAAAAAGAGGGCAGCATCTGCCCAAGGATAAAGCTCAGAAGACAGGAATGGATAGGACAGAAGGATAAATGGAAGTGGTAGGCACAGGAAGGAAGTGGGAAGCCTTGTCCCCAGTAAATTTTTGGTCCAGGAGGAGCTCCTTCTGGATTTAGGCACCCTGTTCCCAGCTGCCCCTTGAACCAGCAGGAACTCCTGGAACCAAGTGCCTGCACCCTACCACCACCTCAGCCAGCAGGAACACTGCCAGGGTGCCCTGCCACCCCATCAGGAATGCTAGCCAGGTGCCCTGTCCCTTCAGTTTTCTCTTTTCTTTTCCATCCCTGGATGTCATTTTATTCTTTTTTTTATTCCCTTTTTTCTATCTTTCCTTCTTTTTTTCTTTTTGTTTTCTCCATCCTTTCTTTTTACTATTTTTTCATTACTATCCTCTTTCGCTTACTCTCTTTTCCTTCTCCCACTCCCTAGGTTTTTTTGTTTGTTTGTTTGTTTGCTTTTTTGTCTTTCCCATATTATTTTTTCTTTTCATTCTCTTTTTTGGGGTTGTAGTTTGTCCTTCCCTTTTTATTCCTCTTCTTCTATTTAAAATTTTCTTTTTCTGTAGTGCAGTG